>NC_057710.1:52614079-52641068 GCF_004010195.1 Chiloscyllium plagiosum | reverse complement strand
TGATAGTATAGAGGGCTGTTGTAGGCTGCAGCGGGACATTGACAGGATGCAGAGATGGGCTGAGAGGTGGCAGATGGAGTTCAACCTGGATAAATGCGAGGTGATGCATTTTGGAAGGTCGAATTTGAAAGCTGAATCCAGGATTAAGGATAGGATTCTTGGCAGTGTGGAGGAACAGAGGGATCTTGGTGTGCAGGTACATAGATCCCTTAAAATGGCCACCTAAGTGGACAGGGTTGTTAAGAAAGCTTTCATTGGCTTTCATTTTGGCTTTCATTAACAGGGGGATTGAGTTTAAGAGCCGTGAGATCTTGTTGCAGCTCTATAAAACTTTAGTTAGACCCCACTTGGAATACTGAGTCCAGTTCTGGTCCCCCTATTATAGGAAAGATGTGGATGCTTTGGAGAGGATTCAGAGGAGGTTTACCAGGATGCTGCCTGGACTGGAGGGCTTATCTTATGAAGAGAGGTTGACTGAGCTCGGACTTTTTTCATTGGAGAAAAGGAGGAGGAGAGGGGACCTAATTGAGGTATACAAGATAATGAGAGGCATAGATAGAGTCGATAGCCAGAGACTATTTCCCAGGGCAGGAATGGCTAACATGAGGGGTCATAGTTTTAAGCTGGTCGGAGGAAATTATAGAGGGGATGTCAGAGGCGGGTTCTTTACACAGAGAGTTGTGAGAGCATGGAATGCGTTGCCAGCAGCAGTTGTGGAGGCAAGCTCATTGGGGACATTTAAGAGACTGCTGGACATGCATATGGTCACAGAAATTTGAGGGTGCATACCTGAGGATCAGTGGTCAGTACAACATCGTGGGCTGAGGGGCCTGTTCTGTGCTGTACTGTTCTATGTTCTATATATCCAGCTATCCTTTGAAACCTCCTATGGAGTCTGCCTCCACTACTCTCCCAGGCAGTGCATTCCAAATCTGAACTGTCTGACTAAAAAAGGTTCCCCTCATCCCACTTTTGGCACTCTTGCTGACAACCTTGAAATTGTGTCCCCTAGTTACTGACATACCAACTAATGGAAACAGAACATCCCTCTTTGCTCTGTCAAAATTATTCATACGTTCGAATATCTCAATAAGATTACCTCTTACTCTTCTCTGATTCAAGGAGAATAAGCCCAATCTTTCTAATCTTGTGTCTATAGATTTTCGTTCTTATCATTGCAGGATCTTGCTCAGATGGGCCAATGGACTGAGAAGTGGCAGATGGAGTTTAATTTAGATAAATGTGAGGTGCTGCATTTTGGGAAAGCAAAGCTTAGCAGGACTTATACACTTAATGGTAAGGTCCTAGGGAGTGTTGCTGAACAAAGAGACCTTGGAGTGCAGGTTCATAGCTCCTTGAAAGTGGAGTCACAGGTAGATAGGATAGTGAAGAAGACATTTGTTATTCTTTCCTTGATTGGTCAGAGTATTGAGTACAGGAATTGGGAGGTCATGTAGCAGCGGTACAGGACATTGGTTAGGGCACTGTTGGGATATTGTGTGCAATTCTGATCTCCTTCCTATCAGAAAGATGTTGTGAAACTTAAAAGGGTTCAGAAAAGATTTACAAGGATGTTGCCAGGGTTGGAGGATTTGAGCTATATGAAGAGGCTGAACAGGCTAGGGCTGTTTTCCCTGGAACGTCAGAGGCTGAGGGGTGACCTTATAGAAGTTTATAAAATCATGAGGGGCATGGATACGATGGATAGACAAATTTATATAAATATACATAGATAAATAAATAAATTTCCCTGAGGTGGGGGTGTCCAGAACTGGAGGGTAGAGGTTTAGGGTGAGAGGGGAAAGATATAAAAGAGACCTAAGGGGCAAGTTTATCACTCAGAGGGTATGGAATGAGCTGCCGGAGGAAGTGGTGGAGGCTGGTACAATTGAAGGGCCTGTTTCCACACTGTAGGGAATCTAATCTAATCTATATCAAATATTTTCTGGAGGTCTATATATACAATATCCACAGCACTACCTTCATTCACTACCTATGTCACCTTGTCAAAGATCTCAATTAAGTTTGTCAGATATGACCTGTCCTTGACAAATGAAGACTGTCAAGTGTTAATTTATTTTTCTCTAAGTATATATTTGCCTTATGTTGTATTATGGCCTCCCACAATTTTCCAACCATTGATGTGAAGCTAGTCAAGTCTATAATTTCTGAGGTTATCCTTTGCCCCTTACTTAAACAGCAGTGTCACATTTGCAGACCTCCGGTCTCCTGGGACTGTTCACTATGCTCAGAGACACCTGGAAAATAGCTGTCTATGGTTCTGCAATTTGCTCCCTTACCTCTCTCAGCAATCTCGATCATCCCATCCCAGAGGTCTGGCGACTTCTCTGCCTGGGGTGTTACCAGCCTTTTTAATACCTCTTCTTTATCTATCACTATACTGCTCAGTTACTTGGCATTCACATTTTCATCTGGGCCATTGTCACCATCTCCTAAATTGGTAAAGATGGACGCAAAATATTCATTTAGTACCTGCGCCAAACCTTTGCTTTAGTAATCAGCCTATCCTGCTTGTTCCTTTTGGGCCCTACTCTATCCTTCACTAATCTTTTACAATTAATATGTTTTAGTGCAGCCTGACATCCTTTCCTTATGCATCCACTTAGTCTCATTATTCCAGTTTAGGCTCTAATCTGCTTTTGAGACACTTTTCCTCATTTCTATTCCTGTTATTATTGCAGTATGCTTCGCGTGCTTCTTTTTTCTTCCTTATCTTCTCATCAATACCCTTAGTCATACAGGGTACTGTAGCTTTGAATACACCAGATTTATTTCTCATGGGTTTGCATCTACTTCCCACTCTATTCATCTCCCTTTTGAAATTGTCCCATTTGGTGAGGAAATAGAAAACAACTTCTATAACTTAATGCAAACTTTTTTTTTGACCACTGAGCTTCCATTGCCACAAACTGGTTATAACGAATAAGGACATAAAAGCCTGGTTGTAATACAAAGCAGCTTACAGAAGGGCAAAGGGTTGAAGCAGTCGTCATCTCTCTGTATGGGTCTACATATCATGCATTAAGTGGAAGTCTCAGCAGCTTGTTCACCTCCCCTGTCCTCAGTACGGTCATTGTACCTATCCTCAAGGTTGCAGTCAGAGTAACAATTTGGGTTGTCACCTATTGATCATGGCTCCCTTCTCTGCTTTCGCTTTATACCCCTCTAAAATGTATTGGTTTAGCTCATAACTTCCAGAAATCTGCACGAAGATGTCCCACGTTAGGGTAATGAAAATGCTTAGGCTTTTGGACACCGCTTCTACCCTCAGTACATTTCTTTTTGCTCTAAGAAGGTCATATTGGGGTATTCCCAGCTCTCCCTTCTACATGCCTTCCTTTTACTCACCACCTGTTCCTCTTCTCTGGGTTAGTAGGGGGAGAGTGAAGTGACAGCAGAAGGATTTGTGATCAAGTTCAAAATAATTTGCCACCTCAGTTTTCCCTTGTTTATTGAACCTTTCCATTTCTCTGTGGGTTTTTATTAACGAAAGGAGTAAATGTTTGCATTTTTTCAAAATAGTTATTTCCCTAAATGTCCCAAGTGTGGCCTCTACTTTTAGTCTCTGCATCTAATGATCAAAGTTCATTTTCTTAACCATCTTAAACTTTATGTAGATCTGCCCAAGCTATTTCTGAAAGCTCGAAAACATTTACCTGTAAGCTTCAGGAACCAATTCATAAGCTCCGAGAATAGACTTTAGCCATGCCATTATCTCCTGAGATGGTATGGCGTAAACTTCATGGATTCTGCCAAATCAGCTGCAATGATAAGCAGTGCCTAATTTTGGCTACCTCAACTGGTTAGCTACCTTTACAAAAGAATTTTTTTGAAAAGAAATGCCCCTAGGTCCCTTTTATCAGACTCTCGGAGGGCTTGCATGACTGGGATCAACTAGATTCTGGGTTGGTGTCAGATCTTTCCTCATTCAAATTTCCAATGGAGTCAAGTGCATTGTTTTATGGTTCCAGCATTTTAAGTTAATTAACCCTTTTCTCTCTCCTGCCTCTGTTCTTTTCTTCCCTTTGTAATTCAAGATGCACTTCTTACATATCTTTTCTTTTTAATTTTCCATTCTGCAAAGTGCAGAAAGAAGTACTGAAAGAAGTACTTTTCTAGCTCTAACTCATTTTGTTCAACTAAATCAGCGCCCATGTAAGCTTACCCTCTTCTAATTTGACATGTTCCTCTGTCTCTCTCACTTTAATCTTCAACTTTTCAGTCACTGCTTTTTCAATTTCAGGTTTCTTAGCTTTTCGTCTGATGTCTAACTTCAAATGTTGCACCACACTCACAAAGTTGTGTGATGTTAAATTCCTTTAAAAAGACATAATCTATCTCAGACTGATACACAAACTTATTTGCATCAAAAGTCACCACTTCAGTCGTAAAAAACCTTATTATACTGCACAAGAAACCAGACATCTTCCTTCTTAAGCAGTGCAATTATTATTATCCGATTTCCAAATACATGTTTCCAACTTTGGCTTATCTTGTAAGACCATCGTCTTATGTTCTGACTGAGGTTTCAGCATGTTTTATCATACTCTCATCCCATCACCTCACTGGTCATAAATGAATTTAAATTTTCTACACAACTCCTGGTATGGCCATTTATCAACATTTTCTACATTAAGTTTAAAACTAAAAACAAAAGTTGAACAAGTTACCTTAATAAACAACAAAATTATTTATTCTGAAAACCAAAACTATTTGGAAAAATTACAAATCACATCAATTAACACACAATTTAAAATATGAACATAAAAATACTCCCACTTCCAAATGACCCTACATGTGCACAGATGTCAATTAAAATAGAAGAACTTTTTCTGCACTGATTTAAAAAACAACACTTTGGCTAATGATTGTTATTTCTTGAAGTAAAAAGTATGTTATGAAATGTTCAAGATGGCTTTCAGTCAGGATCATGGTGCACATTGATGAGTGCCACTAAACACTGGGACTGTTGCAGATTCAGTTTGTCAAGAAAAAGTAGAGAATTCAGCATCTTTGCTGGAAAATGCTGCATCAGTTTTTCAGGTCCCAACTGGACTTTCCAAAAGGTTTTCCTCAGAAGGCACAGGACAAATGAGGAGCCATTCTGTCAGCAGGCTGTACCCCATCTGAACTTCAAACAGCATCCAAAACAAATCCATAAACAAGACATTTGATTTCCAGCCCAAGCAATTAGCTCCAGCCATGTGACTTAAATTATCCTTAACTAAAAAGTATGCCAATGTTCTTCTTGTGATCCCTTGTTAAAAATAAAGTCCAGATATCTCTCCGGCATTCCAAATGAACCACCGTCCATAATTCTTCAAACAAGAATTCTCTTCCTAACAAAATGCACAGAAAAGTTAAGCCAAGTATTCATAATGAGGCCAGTTGTTAACTCTAATGGTAGAATGAGAGAGAAGATAACAGAAAAATGTGGGTGTCTCTATGGCAAGATGGGAAGACAAGTGAAAGCGTAAAGAAGATTAAATAGAGAACTGCAAAAAGGAGAAACATAGAAAGAAATATAGATGGGGAAACAGGATAGAAAATCAGAGACAGAGAGAGAGGCAGTTGTGAAGGAAAATTGACAGAGTAAGAATAAAAGATCTTTTAAAATTTATACATTCACAGGATGTGGATTAGCTGGCTAGGCCAGCATTTATTGCCCATCCCTAATTAGCCAGAGGGCAGTTAAGAGTCACCACAGTGCTGTGGGTCTGGAGTCACATGTAGATCAGACCAGGTAAGGCTGGCAGTTTCCTTCCCTAAAGGACATTAGTGAGGCACATGGGTTTTTCTCATGATTGACAATGGATTCATGGTCATCATTATACTCTTAATGCCAGATTTTTGTTTAATTGAAGTCAAATTCTATGATATGCCATGGCCGAATTCAAAGCTGGGTCCCCAGAACATTGCCTGGGTCTCCAGATTAACAGTCTAGCAATAATACCACTAGGCCATCATCTCCCAAAATAATGGCAAAGATGCAAATTGCATCAAATAACACACAACTTGAAATGTGAGCGTATAAGTATTCACACTTCTAAACAAGCCCCATGTGCAGTCCTACTAATTAAAATAAGAAAAGAAATTTTGCCAGTTATGCCCCAGTCTGCCCTCTCTCCAAAAGGATTTCCATTCCAATATTTCTTCACATTCACCACAGCCAACCCACTTTCACTCTCTAATTGTCCCTATTGACAGCTTTTCTTTCTCCATGTCTCACCAAAATCCATCTCTTTCGCTGTCCAGCTGCAGTTCTCTCTCTCTGGGCTACATCTCTTCCTTTGGTTTACTCCTTCCCTCTACCCCCAACTCAGTCTTCAGCATATGTACCAACCTTTTCCTAGCTACAGTCAGTTCTGAAGAAGGGTCGCCGGACCTGAATGTTAAATTTGCTTTCTCTTCACAGATGCTGTCAGACCTGCTGAGTTTATCTGGCAATTTCTCTTTTTGTGTAAAATATTTCCCTGCACAGATTTTGTTTTAAATAACATAGGCCAATGATTGTTATTTCTTGAAGGGTAAAGAATATGGTGTGAAATATTCAAGTCGGCTTTCGGTCAGCATCATGCACACATAGATGGGTGTCACCAAACATTTCTCAAAACATTTTTTTCTGGATAAGCTAAGAGACAGAAAATGAAATAACATTCATTTATATTGTTCCTTTTACACCGAAAGTTTTCCCAATGTGCTACACAGCCACTTAACCATTTTTGAAGTGTATTTGTTTTATAAACAAACTTGGCAACTAATTTGTGCAAAGCCAGATTCCTTGAATAGCAATGTGATTAATGATGAGATGAAGATATTTTAGGGCTGTAAGTTGAGCTGCGGCTGTTCACCCAAAACATCAGTATTCCTTTATCAGATCCATGCTTGAGGAAAAGTATGAAGTTGTCAGTCGAAATCAAAACCTGTTCAAAAGCCTTGTGTGCTCAACCTCATACAGTCAGCCTTAATTACTGCACTCAAAAGTTACGACCATAATTGGGACTTTTCAATACTAGGATTTTTCCACTGAAACTATTTTGAAGACTTGTGCACATAAGTGGACAATAATATGAATCATCATAAACTTGTAGCATAGACACATAAATAGCAATACCAAACTAAAAAGGCAGGAAGTACTTTTAATATCCAATCACAAACTGTTTATATTTCAGCTATCATGATCTAACAGCTGACAGATAATGCGATATGTTTAACCACCCACAATTGATAGATGTGGGTAAAGCTGAATTGGATCTGACAACCTTGTTGAAAGAATTCAGTTCATGGATGCAGTCATCACTTTAAGGAAAGAATTCATTTCAAAACTCTTCTGTGGAAGATTCACAACTGATACAAAAGATATTTTTAATAGCTCTAATCGGATTTTGATCTGATGATTGGTCAGAGTGCCCAATGATGAAAATAGATCAATCATGCATTTTACTTTCAGATCAAATAGTGATGTGTAAAATTTTATGGTTTACTGTCACAGTGGGGCGGCATAGTGACTCAGTGGTTAGCACTGCTGCCTGACAGCGCCAGGGACCCGGATTCAATTCCAGCTTCGGGCGACTGTCTGTGTGGAGTTTGCACATTCTCCCTGTATCTGCGTGGGTTACCTCCATGTGCTCCAGTTTCCTCCCACAGTCCAAACATGTGCAGGACATCTGAATTGGCCATGCTAAGTTGCCCGTAGTGTTAGGTGCCTTAGACAGAGGTAAATACAGCATAGGGGAATAGGCCTGGTTGGGTTACTCTTCGGAGGGTTGGTGTGGTCTTGTTGGGCCGGAAGGGCCTGTTTCCATACTGTAGGGAATCTAACCCAATCTAATTCACAAAACATTGGCCTCTTATGGCTGTATATGGCTAGCCATTCTTGTGCTATTTACTTCAATTCCTAACCTAAATCCGTGCTCCCAAGATGACAAGTATGAACAGCAAACCACTACACCTGAGACAGATTACAATAGTGACTCCACTGCAGAAGTAACTCATTGGCTGTAAAACACTTTGGGAGATCTTAAGGTTAGGAAAGGCAGTATAAAAATGCAAGACAAATTCATGGGCAAATTCATAGAATGCATTCCAGACAGTGGGTGAAATTTAGTTGACCCAGTGCGGACCCAGTTGTGGGCAGGACCTCTGCTCATGGCAGAAATGGCTGGGCAAGCACAGTTATGCAGCAGCCATCCCATGGACATGGTGACAGAGGCAGCCCCAGCCAATTATGTAGAAGCAGCAGGAGGAAAATTGCTAAACCTATCATCAGCCAATGGGTTGGAGGCCCAAGTGCCATTTTGAACTGGCACCCAGTCATGCACGCGTGTCTAACAACTAGCAGCTTACACTTTATAGATTACTTAGATTACTTACTTACAGTGTGGAAACAGGCCCTTCGGCCCAACAAGTCCACACCGACCCTCCGAAGTGCAACCCACCCAGACCCATTCCCCTACATTTACCCCTTCACCTAACACTACAGGCAATTCAGCATGGCCAATTCACCTAACCTGCACATGTTTGGACTGTGGGAGGAAACCGGAGCACCCGGAGGAAACCCACGCAGACACAGGGAGAATGTGCAAACTCCACACAGACAGTTGCCTGAGGCGGGAATTGAACCCGGGTCTCTGGCACTGTGAGGCAGCAGTGCTAACCACTGTGCCACCGTGCCGCCCCCTCAGAGCAAGAACTGGGTGGCCCGCAAGGTTCACAGATGTCTTCTTGAAAGTTCTCCACTGGGCTGCTCTTCACCATGATGACATCAGGCCTTCTCATTCAGATCCTGTTCTAAGGAAGGGGCACTGGACCTGAACCATATACGCTGAATTCTCTCCACACATGCTGATAGACCTGCTGATATTTTCCAGCAATTTCGGTTTTTGTTCCACTACTTTGTTCTTCTGACCCTTTTGTTAACCAGTATTTGAACAGTGGATGTGGTCTCTCTCTCTCTTTGGATAATGTCTCATTCTCTTTTCAATCTGAAATCGTCACCTCCCTCTTCCAAGAAACAGCACATGACCCCATCATTCTTGCAGATTACCATCCCATCTCCAAACTCCCTTCCTTTCTAAAGTCCTTTTGTGTGTTTTCTCCTCACAGATCCAATTCATCCAAACAAATTTTTCACTCTGATACTGTACTAAAACTGTTCTTATCCAAGTCGGGAGAGACCCACTCTGTGACTCTGACAAAGGAAAATTTCCCCTTGCTATCCTTCCCCTGCAGCTTCTCACATGAAAGCAGCCTCACATGCCATGACCACAACAGAAAACAGAACTTCCTTGGAGTCCTCCAACCTGCACTTCAGTTGATTGATAACTTCCAGCAAGTTCTGCTTTATTTGTCTGATTCTATATTTCAAAGATGTCACTTGTAACCGAATATTGAGCAATATCATTCACATGCCACTGGTCTTCCACAGTCCTCCCAGTGGACATTGCAAGTACCTCCTGCTACCTCGCCCAAAAGATTCACCATTGTACTTGTTCATGCACAAGAGAACTATATGATCACACAAGAAAATCTAATAGACTCCAGGACATACATGATCCCAATTTCCAGGCGCACTTCTAGACTTTGTAATGGGTTTTCCCATCCTGAGACTGAATCACAGGCACCATTGCACCATTTCCACCCAGTGATATTTACAGAAAACATAACGAGACCCACTTTAAGGTACAAATAACAATATCAGTTCTTGTTTCAGATTATGTTGTGCCTCAGTGTAGTCATAAGTTATGTTTCCCACGCAAAGCTACTGAAAAATTATATCAACTGCAGACTGACATTATACCAGCAGAAGCTGCAGCCCACCTTAAAATGTTTATTTTTAACCTTTGGATACAGGCAGCACTGTTCAATTCTACATGCAAAACAAGGACAACAGCTAGTCCTAATTTTTTAAAAAATCAAAATACTTCTGATGCTGGAAGTCTGAAATGAAAAGAGAAATTGCTGAAGAAATGCAGCAAGTCTGTGTAGAGAAATACAAAACAGGTGTTTCAAATCCAGTATGAGTCCTCCTTGGAACAGTTCAGTCCAAATCTCAAGACTTGTAGGGCCTCACCAGTTCAAGGAACAAATGGATAGAATTTTTAAAAATTCATTTCTGGGATGTGTGTGTTGCTGGCTGGCCAGCATTTATTGCCTGTCCCTAGTTGCCCTTGAGAAGGTGGTTAAGAGCTGCCTTCTTGAACCAACGCAGTCCACTTGCTGTGGGTTGGCTCAGAATGCAGGTAGGGAGGGAATTCCTGGATTTTGACACAGCAACAATGAAGGAATGGTGATATACTTCCAAGTCACCAGAAGGTGGTAATGCTCCCATGTATCTGATGCCCTTGTCCTTCAAGATGAAAGCAGTCACATATTTGGAAGGTGCCAACTGAGGATCTTCAGTGAATTTCTGCAGTGCATCTTGTAGATAGTACACACTGCTGCTACTGAGCATCAGTGGTGGAGGGAGTCAATGCTTGTGGATGTAGTGGCAATCAAGCGAGCTGCTTTATCCTGGTTGGTATCAAACTACTTGAGTGTTGTTGGAGCTGCACTCATCAGGCAATTCATACTCATGAATTGTGCCTTATAGATGATGGACAGAATTTAGGGAGTCTGGAGGTAAATTACTTGCCACAGTGTTCCTAGCCTCTGATCTGCCGTTGTATCCTCTGTGTTTGTGTGGTGAGTCTAGTTGAGCTTCTGGACAATGATGCCCCTCAGGATGTTGATAGTGAGGGATTCAGTGATGGCAACATCATTGAATGTCAAGGGGTGGTGGTTAGATTGTCTTTTATTGGTGATGGTGATACCTTGATATTTGTGTGGCGTGAATGTTACTTGCCACTTGTGTGCCCAAGCCTGGATATTGTCCAGATCTTGTTGCAATTGAACATGGACTGCTTCAGTATCTGAGAAGTTACAAATGTGCTGAACATTGTGCAATTTTCAGTGAACTTCCCCATTTCTGACCTTATGATGGAGGGAAGGTCATTGATGAAACGGCTGAAGAAATTTGGGTCTCGGACACTGTCCTGACGAACTCCTGCAGAGAGATCCTGGAGCTGAGATGATTGACCTCCACAAGCACAACCATCTTCCAATGCACTAGGAATGACTCCAATCAGCAGAGAATTTGCCCCCTGATACCCATTGATTCAAGTTTTGCTAGGGCTCCTTGATGCGGCACTCATTCAAATGCAGCCTTGATGTCAAGGGCTGTAACTCTCACTTCACCAACTTAGCTCTTTTGTCCATGTTTGAACAAAGGCTGTGATGTGGTCAGGAGGTGAGTGGCCCTGGTGGAATACAAACTGGGCATCACTGTGCAGGTTATTACTGAGCAGGTACTATTTGATAGCATTGTTGATGATCCCTTTCATCACTTTACTGAGGATCAAGAATAGACTGATGGGGTGGTAATTGGTTGGGTTGGATTTGTCCTGCATTTTATATACAGGACATACCTGGACAATTTTCCATATTGTTGGGTAGATGCCAGTGTTGGAACGGTACAGAAACAGCTTGGCTAATGGAGCAGCAAGTTCTGGAACACATGTCTTCAGTACTATTGCTGAAGTGTTGCTAGGGCCCATAGCCTTTGCAGTATCCAGCATCTCCAATTGTTTCTTGATCATGTGGAGTAAATCAAATTGTCTGAAGACTGGCATCTTTGGTGGTGGGACCACTGGAGGAGGTTGAGATGGATTGTTCACTCGGCACTTCTGGCTAGAGATTTTTGCAAAAGCTTCAGTTTATCTTTTGCACTGATGTTCTGGGCTGTTACATCACTGAAGCTGGGGATATTTGTGGAGTCGCCTCCTCTAATGAGTTGTTTAATTGTCCACCAGCATTCAGAACTGGATACGTCAGGACATCAGAGCTCAGATCTGATCTCTTGGAGTTTACAGAGCTATGAGGTGGCAGATTGTGCTGGAGTACAGTTTTGCTGCAGTTAATAGCCCACAGTGCCTCACAGAGGCCCGATAGAAAAGGTTGAATACACATTTAGAAGGACTGTCTAAAGCCAGTGAACTTCTGGTGCTTGTTAATGGCCAGTACACAGGAGGCTTTAATCATTTGACAAGACAACCTTGAGCAAGATCTTGAGAACTCAAAACAATGAATCACAACTGTTGACCAGTCATCAGGGATATCTGTTAAGGTAATTGGTCATTGCTACAGTAAAGCATCTGCCAACAGTGTGGGGAAAACAAATAATTAAGCCCCTGGAACTGCAAGATGTTTAATGGAGCAGACAATAATAAGCATTTGAAGTGCACTTTAGGCACCTGAATAAATCAGATAGAACCTTACACTACCGTCCAGCAAGAGTCTCTACCATAGTCTGCACAATGTTGCTGTGCTGCAATGTTTCCTATTGTCTGAAAGTGGAGGGAATGATTGTGAAGAATACAGAGAAGGCTCTCTATACCTGCACCAGGAGGAGAGGGGAGCCAGAGAAAGAAGACACCAATTTAGCACTAAGTGCATTCAATAAATAAAAGTTTGGAAATCATCTAGAATTGCGTCATAAAGACTTGCATTCATCCTCAAAGAAAGAGTGCTAGTTTTACAGTGAATTAAAGATCTGTTAGAGCAGTCACTGCTGGGATATTGAACTGCCTTCTTTAATTGTTGCGGTTCATCTGGTGTGGGTCACCAACAGTGCAGTTGGGAAGGGGGTTCTGGGATGTTGGTCTGTCAAGGTGAGGGAACTCTAATATATTTCCACATCAAGGTAGTGTGTGGCTTGGTGGGGATCCTGTGGCTAGTTGTGTTCCTCTGGCCTTAACTTCCATTCTAGGGTCGCTGGCACAGAGCCCTAAGAAATCCAAACTCCATGGATCCAACCCTGAAAACTGATTTCCTGCTCTTTGAATTTTTTGATTTGGGGTTGAGGCAAGTTGGCATTGGGTGAGGCCTGTAGTTGGGACAGGCAACCATGAAAGCAGCTAAGAGACTGCAGAGTTCCTGAGGTGGGTTGAGCACAAGTGGGGCACATGGTGAATACACAGAACTTCCCTCCTCCTCTCACTCCCTCATTCACCATGTCCCATCTAAGCCTAAATATTCCCCTGTACTCACTCCTCATTAATACCTCCAGCATGTGCCCCTTTACCCAACCCTTGTGACCTTTCATTCCCCATGCCACTCTATGCCCATCTACACATCTGTCTGATTCCTACACCAATTTAATGCCATTTTCCAGCCACCATCCATCCCCCTTTCACCAACCGTGTAACTCATTGAATATCTAAAAGCATCCATGCACGTAGAAAAATATATTTCTATTGCTTTCCTTTTTATAATGCAGACCACACTCAGTTCAGACAAGCAAAGTCATTCACAAATGCACATTTTGACACATTGACACTGAACTAATTCCACAGACACCAGTACCCCACCACCAAGTCGCCCTTTACTCACCTGTGGAGAGTCCTTCACACACCGATCCAGTTCCATCAGAGCCAGTTCTCAGAGTGAACGGGATATCTGACACTCCTGTTCTTATCTGTCAGCCAGGGCTCCCTGATTTGACCAGATTAACAGCCCCAATCGGGGAACTCATGTTCTATGATGTCCATCTAGCTGACCACATTACAATTACTACATCCGTCCCCTTCTAAGTCCGGGGATAGAGATCTGTTCTTTGTCATGTAGCCTCTCCTGGGATGTTTTCGCATGTGGTCCAGTTCCTCGGAGTCAGCCTCAGATACAGACAATGTGCACCAGACCATAGCCCACCTCTTGCATCTGGAATGTCTTTTCTCCTGGCGACAAAGATGTCGCTGTGCTGATACCCGTCGTGGCCATCTCAGATTCAGAGGTTGTTTCAATACCCGATGGAGAGGGGGAGCCCAGCCTTTGCGGTGTTGCTCTGCACTATTTGCGAGTTCTCAGCTATAATTTGGTTCACACACTTGTTCAGGACTGTAGCATCTGCCCAAACTTTATAGTTCACTGGATCTGACCTCATATCAACCATGCCTCTTACACATGTGGGACTATTTCCATGGTCCCGAGACCAAACTTCATCCTCTGAAGTAAACTGTCTCTCTCATTTAGCAGAGTCTGGTTTCCAGCATTGGCATTCCTGATGGTGTTTTTATAAAGACGTCTGCTGCAGCCAAAAATGGCTGAGGATATAAATTAGTAGGCTGTGTGGCATGAGATAGAATATCTCACCTAAAAATGTGTAATTATTTTTAAATAACAACCCTTCAAAGTGGAGGAGGAGGAGGCAGATCCAAACCAATTGGATTGTGATCTCTTGTGACAAGACAGATAATACGAGGCTGACAACTCATGCTAAACAGGAAGGAACCCCGTATGGATTATGACCAAAATTTCAGACACATTTTGTGTTTTGCCTTTGGAAAATACAGAAGGACAAGGGTTAAAAAGATAATTCCAACTCCCCTGGACTGTAGTAATGGGACTGAGGTTCCCATGTGCGCCAGTAAGTTAAGTACCTGTGTGTACCAGCTGGGTTTCGACTATTCCCTTCTCACCTCCTGTGTGGCAGGCAAAGGAAATATCTCAGTCTAGCTAGCTAGCTAGCAAGCCGCATGAAAGGAGACAAGACAACAACAGGACTGACTCTAACTCTGAATGCTGGAATTGAGTCGTGGTTGAAAGGAATCAGAACAATAGAACCTGAACCAAACTACAAATTGAAGAATCTTGAAATCAAGTGTTCAGCCTCCAATGTCAATGTAATCTCAACTACAAAGTCCACAATGTTCAACTATCTGCTCTTCACATTCACTTCACAAACTGATCCATTTATCCTTTTTTTGTTAAACTTTCATCTTTTTATCCTTTACTTATTTCTAATCTGTGCATATATGTTGAGTTGCTAATTCTTCTTGCAAGTCAAGAAAGCTTGGTTAAATTATTTCCGATCAGTTCATGTGCAGCTAGGAGAAAGTTATCCACAAGGCAAGGATGCTTTATAAATCAACTTGTTGGTTGCTTTATCAACCAACTGAGGAAAGGTGTGTGTGTGTGGGTGGGTGGGTGGGTGGTACGGGGGGGCAGGGTGGGAGTGTGGGGGGGAATAGTGTGGGGAACTGTAACAAATTGAAATGTTATGCAGGATATATGTGTAATATGGATGACAGTTGATGCTATAAATAAAGTCCTCAATTAATCTTTGAAGGCTTCTCAGATGTAGCTGACTGCACACAGTCGCCTCATCTTCTTTACATCCTGGACTTTGTTTTTGTTTTGTCTCCACTCAGTTCTAATGCAGCATCATCTCATTTGTTGTTCCTTGGGGGAAACAAATGTGCAACTTCATTAATTGATTGCTTTCACTGATTTATATAATTCTCATAACACATTAAATTGAATGATGTCCTTTTACTCTTAGCCATCAGGGAATCAGCCTATAGCTCCTGCATAACATTCTTGTACATTCTTATCTGAACATCAGAACCCTGCCATTGGGCAAAGACCTTACTCCACAGGACCATGTGCTTGTTGGTGTGTAATGGCCACCTCACATTAACAGAAGTGACACACGGACATCCTCCACCCACTCAACATGAACACTGGAACATCAGAACCCTCATGCACAACCCCAGCAGTGACAGGCCTGAACAACACATTGCTATTGTTGGTGCTATGACATTGACATCGTGAGATAAGTAATTAGGGAACTAAACCTGCGATCCCATGATCCTTTGGCTCACTCTAATCCATCTGGTAAGGAGGCAGATTTCATTCCCTACTGGACATGAGTGGATCAAACAAGTTTTGAAGACAATCAACAGTGGTTAAATAGTCACATTAGAATCTCTTTTAATTCCAAGTTTTTAATCCATGGTGGAATTTGAACTCATGTCTTCAGAGCATTATTCTGTGATCTGGCTTAGTAGTCCAAAGATGTCTTATTCATGGCTGAGATAGATTGATATTTAGTCAGTAGAGGAATCAAGGGTTATAAGGAAAAGGCAGGAAAGTGGAGCTAGGATTATAGCATCAGTTATGATCTCATAGAATGACAGAGAGCTGAACACGTCAACGTGAACACTATATGTTCTGTTATTTTATTACAGTTTCTAACTGCAGAAGGCAGGACATTTCAATCCATGGAACTCATCAAATTACTCTGTTAATCCAATAGCTGAAAGACAGAACAACATAAACACTTACTTCCGAGATGACCAATAAATACTCTCCAAAAATGATGCTTAATAGTCAGTCAAATATTAAAAGAAATTCCCAATATCCACATTATGCCAAATGCTCAAAGGATAGCAATGGGAAATATTAGACACTGGAGTAGACTGTTCAACATTTCAAACCTTTTATCCATTTAACAAGGTCATGGCTGATCTGGTTGTGGTCTCAGCACGACTTTCCAACTTGATCTCCATAACCCTTAATTACTTTATCTATCAAAATCTATATAAATGCATCCTTAAATAATGCAGTGATGTCGCCACAACTTCTATCTTTGGAATAGACCCTCCAAGAGAAAATCAATCTCCTTGTATCTTAAAACGGAGATCTCTTATTGTAAAGCAATGTCTCCTTCTTCTCGTCTCCTCGAAAAGAGGAAATAACTTCACTGTATCCATCCCTTCAAGTCTCTTCAGGTTCTTATATGTTTCAACAAGATCAACACTCAGTCTTTAAAACTCCAATGTGTGTAGGTCTATCTGTTCCATCTTCCTTCATGAAAAGTCCTTCATCTCCAGAATGAGTCAAGAGAACATTCTCTGAACTGCTGCTAATACAGCTATGACCTTTTCCAAGTAAGGAGACCCAAATTGTATACAGTATTCCAGATGTGACTTTGTACATGTAATAAATCTTCCCTGCTTTTAGATTCCTTTTCTTTTGCAATAAATATCAACATTCCATTTGCTTCAGTAGCACCTGCTGGATATAAGTGAATAGTTTTATTGTGATTCATGTACCAGGACACCCAGATACCTCTGTACCTGAGTTCTGCGATCTCTCTCCATTTAAATATCACATTGTTTTTCTATTCTTCCTTCCAAAGTGGGTAACTTTACATTTTCTTACACCATCACATACTGTTATGATCCCAGCTGATGTTGTTACTAGATCAGATCCCAGACCGAAAACTAACTTGATAGCTCATATTTTGTTCTTTTTGTTTGGATTTAGCAAAGTGATCTCTCACTGAAACACAAGGATGTAATTTTGCAGGTTTGGTTTTAACAATAAAACAGAAGTTTATTACATTAAATGAACAAAATTAAAATTGAATAAACCAGACAACACAATATACAGATTTTGAAACACTCAGTAAAATATAATCCCATTAAGCCTTAAAAAAAGACTACCCCTTTACAATATTCACTCCAAAGAGAATTCCCTTCCCTTTCACATCTTGATTTAACTGTGACTGCCACTCTCCATCTTGAGAATTTGATAGTCCTCATCCTGGAGGAGCTTGTTAGAGGACACAATGCAGTAAAGAGTCAATCACACAGGCATGGGTCTGGAGTTACATGCAAACCAGATTGATGAAGGTGGGAGACTTCCTTCACTCAAGGTCATCAGAGAATAAAATAAGTTTTATTTATAAAAACCAACAATGGTTCTCTTCAGATTTTTAATTCCAGGTTCTTTGTATTCACGGCTGAGTTTGTTGTTGTCTTTTCTGGTGCCTAGACTGCTGTGTGGCAGTCTGTCTGATTTTGTTCCTTTGAAACCTTAGACCAGTTTGATAAAACTGAATGGCTTGCTAGAAGCATTCCCTCTAATATTCTTCCTAGTTGTGCAGGCCTCCAAGGCCAGGCATAGTAGCAATTTCTGGAACTGGAAGTAATGGCTCAGTCAGCCAATGGCAGTCACTATGCACAGCTGAGATAGAACATTTCTTACTCGGCCATTTCAGAAGGCAACCAAGAGTTAACCATTTTATTGTGGATCTGGAGTTACAACCAGGTGAGTCAGGTGATTTTTTAACAACAATTATTGATGGTTTCATGCTTATCATTAGTTTTTTTAAATTCCAGATCTTTTAAAACTTCCAATTCCATAATATGCCATTGGAGATCAGAATCAAAGGTGTGGCTTTGGAAAAGCGTATCAGGTCAGGCAGCATCCGAGGAGCAGAGAGTCAATGTTTCAGGCTAAGCCCTTCATCAGGGTGCTTTTCCAGCCCCACATTTTTCATCATGGATCACTAGTCAAGTAACAATGACATTATTTCATCATTTTCCTCATGGTACTCCTCTGAATTTTTACGGAATTGTATAGTTTTCCTTTCAATTTAATACAATCGTTAACTTTTATATTTAGCCAAGCATGATGCATCACTCTCAAGTCTTTGTTCTTTCTAAATTGGATAGGTTTTTGCTAAGATTTATTAGGTATCTCCTTAAAGGTCTGCCAAAGCATCTCTGTTGCCCTAACTGTGAACCTGGATGGCTTGTTTACTTTTGCGATACCTACCTTCATACCCTTATAATTCCCATTACTCAATTCTATGGCATTAGCCTTAGACCAACACTTCTCTTCAAATTGAATGTGAAATTCTATTAAATTATGATCGCTGTCACCTAGAGTGATAACCTAGAGGCTCCTTTACAATGAGGATGTTGATTAGACCTGTCTTATTGCTCATCTCAGGTCAAAATAATCTGCTTCTTGGTTGGTTCTGGAACTACTATAAAACATTGCGACTCACCCTGACTTCATGTTCCAGGCTACCTTTGGCAATCTGATTCATCCACAATACATGCAATTTAAAATCATCCATGCTTATTGTTGTACCTTTCCGACATGACCCATTTATGTCTTCCCGTATATTCTGTCTGACAGTATAAATACTGCTAGAGTGCCTATAAACCACTCCCACAAGTGACCTCTTACCTTTCCTGTTTCTTATCTCTACAAAAACTGATTCTACATATGCTCTTTTGAGCTAAGATAATTTCTCATTGCAGTATAATTGACATATTTAATTAACAGAAATACTCCACTGCTGTTTCTTAGCTTCATACCTTTTTAAAATATCAATATTCATGGTCACCCTGCAATTAATCTCTGCGAAGGTAATTAGGTTCTACATATTTATTTCTAAATATGCAACAATTCATGCATTATGCTATGTGTGCTGCAGACAATTGAGCAGGAGAGGAGGACTGGAGACAGTCACAAGCACCTAAAAGAGCTCGCAAGAGTGACTGTGGACACCAGAGAAAACAGCATGAAGAGAAGCGAACAAAGTGTAAGAGTCATTTCATGGGAAAGTTGTATCTTGATAAATTGTTGAGCAGTTGCATATAGGGAGTGTACATCAACACCAGTAGCTTCAAAGAACATATATTCCTAAACAGATAAATAAAGAGAATACATGCACAGGAAATTGATAGGTCACGGAATAAAAGGGACAGCAACAATGTGAATATAAACTTAGATAGTGATAGGAAGCAAAGGCTAATGGGTTGATGGATAATTTTTTGGGGCTGGAGGTAAGTTTGTCATGGATTTCTCCAGGCTCAATATTGGGAGCCTTGCTTTTCCTAAACTATCTAGATCTTGGTGTGTAAGGAACTATTTCAGTTTTTGTAGATGAGGGGATCAGTGTCGAACTTCAAAGGACATTAACACATTGGTAGAGTGGGCAGATAGGTGGAAGTTGAATTCAATACAGAAAAATATAAGGTAATGTACTTTGTTACAAGGAACATGTACCTATGTTACAGCTCCCATTTCTAGTACTGCTGTCAGTGCCTCATGAACTGAAACCCATTTCTCCCACACCATGCCTTAAGTTACGCATTTATTTCTCTAATCCTATTTACCCCACACCAATTTGCTTATGTTCCATATAATAATCCAGAAATTATTATCTTCGATATTATGCATTTTCAATTCGTCCCTAGCTGCTCATAACCATTAAGCATAATGTCGTTCCTCATCCCACATGGACCATGCAAACTGCAAGTTGCCCTTCAACCAAGCACAGAAGTTTCAAAATTCAATATCTGGGAGAGATCTGAAAAAAACATCAAGGGTGATTGCAGGAGTTCATCCATAATCAATTATCAACAATTTACCATGTCAATTTTGGACTGGTTGACTCCTCCTGCTTTAGTTCTGCCACTGGACAATAGACAGTGTAAGACTACTCAATGAGACTGAAATCATCTTGCAAAGTCAATTACAACTTTGGATGTTAAAATAGGGTTTTCTTGTAATTTCTTCAATAATCCAAATAAAACATTTAAAGAAAAAAATTTAACAAAGAACAAAATCGAGAGACAACTGATAGAACTGAGGAGTTGCAGTATCAAGAATATTTTTGAGAATGAAATGAAAGTGAGAAAAAGAAAATTGAAGCGATAAAAGTTCAGCAAACAAAGAAAACCAAAATTCAGGGAATGCAAATGAAGACCATGAGAAAAAGGAAGGCATTCAGTGCTTACTTATTGAGTTGGCTGTTATGTCTTAATGACAAACTGTGAATAGTATAGTGCTGTACTCAAATGTCAACTTTGGTAAAGTGTTATGTAAATTTTCATATGCTGTACAGTGAGCTAATCATAGCTATTAAATGATTTTCTAACACTGAACACACGTGCAATTGTAATGGTGACTTTATAATAAGGAATAAGTCAGTGGAACAGGACCCATTTATTCCCACTAATTTGTTAGTGGGTTGGAGATAATGAGGGTGGTGAAATAATGAGGTGAATAATATGTGGAGAAATAAGCCCATGTGATTTGTGTGCTTGTCAGCAGGAGTTGCACAGTGATAACAATGTGAGGAAATGAATGTGTAAGGCAAGAAAGGGTGAAAGAGAGTGAAACAAATGACAAAAAATGTGAAGAAAGGAACAGAAAAGAAATAAAATAGAAGAAACAAAATAAAGATTTACCTTTAGGAAAGACTACTTTAAAAAATTCACAGGCTTTTCCCCCCACCTCACCATAGGAACATTCCTTCAATAGAGTCTCTATCAACACCAGTTATAATTAGGTAATTTTTAGCCATCAATTTTTCACTTGGGAGTTTTGCTACTTAGATTTTATGGATTTGATTCAATGGTCACTTAAATTCATGAGTACATTTTGAAGTAATAAAAATCTCTGTTCCCCACTTATTTAATGGTAAATGGGCACAGCCTGAATTCAGTTGAGAAAGTTACTTTTTATATTAGGATTGGTGTATGTGCAAATTCATGATTTCACTGTTTTGCAGTTTCTTCTTGTGCAGGACTTATTTTTAAAAGTTGAGTTCAAATATTTTCTCTTAAATTTGCAGCAGAAGAATCAGAAATTCCTTCCATGGATTCTGTTTTAAGGTTGAACACATATGATGTGGATTTATAATGCTGTGTCAGAATCATCATGTTCCTAGAATTAACATGCAAAACCATCTTCTTACTGATCTTACACTGAGCAGTGACCTACAGGGAGCTGTAAATATCAGAGTAACTGCACAGAAAATTTGTAATGTGCTTTGGGATGCTGATCATCATTCAAGATGACCTCTGCTAAGTATACGTCTCTGAATTACTGGCAGCAGAAATTTGTTTAGCAGAAACAGCATGTTACTCTGCAACTTTGTATGATTCATTTATTTATTGATATGGGTAGCTTGTTACAAATTACAATGAAAATGCTGTGTAATATTGCCACTCTCCAACGCCATCTTAAAACATTAAAAAAACCAAAACACAGAATATAAAGGCAGAAAAATGAAGAAATAAAGTGTACAACCTTACAGTCCTCTTTGTTAAGTGCTCCAGGCCAGGCATGAGTTCCCTTTGCCATGCCACTATTGCTGGAATGAAAGTCACCACTCTTCGGTGCCATCTCAGTGCCATCTTTAGTTGCATTAGTGACAAATTTATTGTCATTTATTGAGTGATACAATCATAGAGTCATCGAGGTTTACAGCACAGTCAAAAGCAATCACCTAGCTATTATAATCTAATGTTTCAGCACTTGACCCATAGCCTTATACACCTTGGCATCACAAATGTTACACCTAAATACTTCATAAATGTTATGGCAGATTCCACCTGTCCCAGCCTTATAGAGTGTGGTTTGAAAAAAAATCTTTCTTCACATCACCTCTAAATCTTCTGTCCCTGACCTTAAATGTATGCCCCCTGATCTTGATCCCTCCACCAAGGGGAAAAGTTCCTTCCTGTCTACCCTGTCTAATTTCACCATGTCTCCCCTTAATCCTCTCTGTTCCAAAGGAAAACAATAACATCCTAACCAATCTTCCTTCATAACTAAAACTGTTCAGCCTGGAGCATCTGGAGAAATCACCTTTGTACCCCCTCCAGTGCAATCACATCCCTCCTGTGATATGGATTCAAGAACTGCACACAATACTCTAGCTATAACCTAACTTTTATAGTTTCAGGATAACCTCCTTGGCTCTCAAACTCCTTGTCTCTGCTAATAAAGACATGTCTTCTATATGTGTTCTTAATCAAATTATACATCTATCCCGCTACCTTATCGGACCAGTAGACATGCACACCAAAGTCCCTCTGATACTCAGTGTTTCGCAGGGTCCAACCATTCATCATTGATTCCTGTCTGTTTGTCCTGCCTAAGTGTATCACCTCACACTTATCTGGATTGAATTCCATTTGCGACTGATCAGCCCACCTGACCAGCCTATCTATAGCCTTCTCTGATCAAAGGCTATGCTCATCATTATTTACCACACCACCAGTTTTGGTATCATCTGCAAACTTATTGATCAACCTTCCCATATTCAAGTCTAAATCAGCTTGGACCCCACCACTAATGGGTGGCATAACCCAATGGAACATAGGCTTCTATGTACAAAAGCACACCTCAATAATCACTTGAATTGTAGCGCTTACATTTCAAATGCTTGTGCCCAGAAATACTTATAGAGTGTAAAATAACTACCAAAACAGAAGATAGATTAAACTTTGTTGTGAATAAGTAAGCTGTTCCAAACAGCCATAATCTTTTACACCTTTTTCTTACTGTGACCTACAGCATGTTGGCTCATTGTAATATTTCCTTTCAGAGATGAGGGAAAGACAGTTTTATTGGCTCAGAATGTTTAAATTTATGCTGAGCATTCTCCCTGCTGTAGGAAATAATGTTTCAATGGTTTTGGTGAACTTTTACATTTGTCCTCACTAAGGATGCTATATACTTTCTGTTCCTTCCAAAGCATTTTATGCCATTAATTTACATGATATTAAGACTCAAATGTTGCCATGATTGCATATTCTTAAGAGCAGTCATAGAGTCAGAGAGTCATGCAACATGGAAACAGTCCAACACATCCATGTCAACTAAGTTTCCCAATTAAACTAAGTCCCATTTGCCTTCATTTGGCCCATATCCCTCTAAACCCTTCCTATTGTACCTGTCCTATGTCTCTTAAATATTGTAACTACCTGCATCTATCACTTCCTCTGGCAGATCATTCCACATACAAATTACCCTCCATGTGAAGAAGTTGCCAGTCAGGTCCTTATTAATCTTTCTCCTCTCACCTTAAACCTATGCTTTCTAGTTTCGAATTCCCCTACCCCAGGAAAAGACTCCTATTATTAACATTATTTGTGCACCTCGTGATTTTGTAAACCTCTATAAGTTCACCCCCTCAACCTCCTATGCTCCAGTGAAAAAAATCCCAGCCTTTCCTTATAACACAACCCTCCAGTCGCGGCAACAACCTGGTAAATCTTTTCTGAACCCTCTCCAATTTTTCCCTCGTCTAGCAGGCTGACAAGAACTCTACACAACACTCCAAAAGCCAACATCCTTTACAACCTCAACATGATGTCCCATGCCTATACTCCATGGTCTCAGCAATGAAGGCAAACATGTTACACGCCTTCTTAACCACTCTGTCTATCCATGACGCAACTTTCAAAGAACTGTGTAGATGAAACCCTGGGTCTCTCGATAATGCTACACATTAAGTGAATAACTCCTGCCCTTGTTCACTTTCTCAAAGTGCAAAACCTTGTGTTTATCCAAATAGAACTCCATCTGCCACTTCTCAGCCCATGAGCCCAGTTGATCAAGATCCCTTTGTAATCTTAAATAATCCACTTCACTGTTGAATATACCACCAATTTTGGTATTATCCGCAAACTTACTAACTATTCCTCCGAAGTTGTTTATATAAATGACAAACAATAATGTATGTTGCACCGATCCCTGTGGAACACCACTGATCCTGGGCCTCCAGTTTGAAAAACAACCCTCCACCATCACACTTTGTCTCCTCCCGTCAAGCCAATTTTGTATCAATTGACAAGCTCTCCCTGAATCACATGTGATTTAACTCTACTTATCAGTCTACCATGCGGAGCCTTGTCAAAGGCTTCACTACAAGTCTACCCCTCTGCCCTCAACAATCTTTTTCGGGACTTTCTCAAAAAAACTCAATCACGTTTGTGAGACATGATTTCCCATGCACAAAGCCATGCTGACTATCACCTAATCAGTTCTTGCCTCTCCAAATGCATATAAATCATATCTCTCAGAATCCCCTCCAACATCTTAACCACCACTGACATCAGACTCACTGGCCTAAAGTTCCCAGGCTTCTTAAATAAAGGCACAATATTAGCCACCCTCCAGTTCCTGGCACCTCACCTGTGTTTATAAATGGTACAAATATCTCTGCTCGGGGCCCTACAATTTCTTCCGTAACTTGATTTGATTTGATTTGATTTATTGTTGTCATATGTATCTAAGTACAGTGAAAAGTTTTGTTTTACGAGTGGTAGAGTCAGATCATAACAAGCAAAGACATCCAGACCATAGGATGCTTAGACAGACTGAGCCATGCAAGGTTACAACTGCACAGGAAGTGCACAAAAGCAAGGTCAATATTAGATTTGAATTTAGAGAGCCCATTCTGCAGTCTAATGGCAGCAAGGAAGAAGCTGGCATGGTGGCTCATTGGTTAGCACTGCTGCCTCACAGCGCCAGGGACTCAGGTTCGATTCCAGTCTTGGGTGGCCGTCTGTGTGAAGTTTGCACGGGCTTTTGCATGGGCTTCCTCCGAGTGCTCTGATTTCCTTCCACAGTCCAAAGATGTGCAGGCCAGGTGAATTGGCCATTCTAAATTGATCATAGTGTTAGGTGCATTAGTCAGAGGGGAAATGGGTCTGGGTGGGTTACTCTTTGGAGGGTCAATGTGGACTTGTTGGACCAAAGGGCCTGTTTCGACACTGTAGGGAATCGAATCTAAGCTGTTCTTGAACCTATTGATGCATGTGTTCAGCTTCTGGATCTTCTGCCTGTTGGAAGAGGTTTGAAGAGAGTATAACCGGGGTAGGGGGGCCTTTGATGGTCTTGATGGTCTTGACAGCCTTTCCATGGCAATGAGAAGTGTAGATGCAGTCCATGGATGGGAATTCCCATAACAGCCTAGGATACACTTGATCAGATCCCAGAGATTTATCCACCTTTATGTTTTTTTACGATCTTCAGCACCTCCTCTTCTGAAATGTAGATTGTTTTCAAGACATCAACATTTATTTCCCAAGTTCCTTATGACTCATGTCTTTCTCCATACCTGATGTAAAATATTCATTTAGTATCTCTTCATCTTAGATCATAACAATAACCAATAACTCTCTTGTCGCAGCGGTGCCACCCAGAGAAATAGCCACAACCGGAACTGCATCACTCTCTGATGGTGATTTTTACTGAAACTGAACTGGAAAATGCATAGGTAAGGTTTTGGCAGGGTCAGGTTAGGAACCCAAGAAAGGGGCCAATGGGGAGAAAGCCATGGTGGACACAGTAAGGGTCAACAAAACCCTTGCAGTCAGGGAAGACTTGGGGGATATCTTTGACAGGCCCGGGGTCCATAACTGAGGTATCCCACTACCTCTCCTGCCAACACCCTTAGCAGTGAGAGCAGCTGGTCTTCAAACTTGGCACTGGCCTCTGCCAGCAGCAGCACAAATTGCAGCAGGGTTGAGAAGGGGTCTTTCAGGAGCTGTTAACTGACCATGTAAGGGCCTCAATTGGCCCCAGACGGCTGGAGAGCTCAATATCTCCCCTGCCATGTTTGGAGTTGTGACAAGATTCAGGCTGAGAGGTTTGATACCAGGAAAAGCCTCCATGGTACAATGCCAAGTATTACCAATATTTTATTCTGCCCCCATCTGCCAACCAACTGGCCTCATAGACAGCATCAATTTCTGTGCTGTTGTTAATGCTGCTTAATACGGTTTCTCTGGTTTTTGCATTTTGGCATATGCTGGCCTCTATTTACCCTGTATTCTATGATTCTAATGTAATTAGTAAGGGTCAGAGTAAATTGGCATTAATAAGATGATTACACAAAGAACAAAGAAAATTACAGCACAGGAACAGGCCCTTCAGCCTGCACCAATCCAGATCCTCTATCTAAACCTGTTGCCTATTTTAAAGGGAGAAGAGCAGACAAAGGAAGCACATGGTGAGGACAGTGCAGGAGAGAAGAGAGAGCGAGAGAGAGAGAGAGAGAGAGAACCTGCACAGATACTGCCTTTGCTGTTTTTGAATTCACATTCGCTGGACATCGGAGTGCATCTGGGAAAATTAACAAACAGTGAATTTCACAACTAAACTTGGAAGAACCGGTTTGGGCGAAGTTCACAGCACAGAATCAGATAAGTTAATTGTTTTTTTAAGTCTGTCCAAGAGAAAGGCTGTATTAGTGAGTACAGTGGGTTCTTTCTTGATTAAATGTTTTTGGAGATAAATCTCTTGATTAAACTTAAAATATGAGCCATTGCTCTTAATTTAACCTGGTGCAATGTTTTGTAGAGGAATAAGATAGTGTTATTTTCGGGGTCTGTAGATTGTGAAGGAGCAAAAATGGCCTTTGCAGTGATATGTACTTCTTGTCAGATGTGGGAGTTTAAAGAGAGTTTAAGGGTTACTGCGGATTATATCTGCCATAAATGCTGTTGGATGTGAATCTTATCAGATCGAGTGGATCGGTTGGAGA
>NC_057710.1:52597412-52606923 GCF_004010195.1 Chiloscyllium plagiosum | reverse complement strand
GGCAACATCCTGGTGAACCTCCTCTGTACCCTGTCCAAAGCATCCACATTTTTTTGGTAATGTGGCAACCAGAACTATACGCAGTATTCCAAATGTAGCCAAACCAAAGTCTTATGTAAATGTAACATGGCCTGCCAACTCTTCTACTCAATACACTGTCCAATGAAGGAAAGCATGCTGTATGCCTTCTTGACCACTTTGTCAACCTGCTTTGCCACCTTCAGGGTACAATGGATCTGAACACCAAGTTCTCTGTACATCAATTTTTTTCCCATGGCTTTTCCATTTACAGTATCATTCACTCTTGAATTGGATCTTCCAAAATGCATCACCTCACATTTGCCCACATTGAACTCCATCTACCATTTCTCTGCCCAACTCTCCAATCTATCTATGTTCTGCTGCATTCTTTGACAGCTCTCTTCACTATATGGTACTCCACCAATCTTAGTGTTATCTGAAAACTTGTTAATCAGACTATCTTTACCTTCATCCCGATCATTCATGTATATCACAAACAACAGTGGTCTCAACACGGATCCCTGTGGAACATCACTGGTCACATTTCTCCAGTTTGAGAAACTCCCTTCCACTACTACTCTCTGTATCCTGCTGCCCAGCCAGTTCTCTATCCATCTAGCTCGTACACCCTGGACTCCATGTGATTTCACTTTCTCCATCAGCCTATCATAGGGAACCTTATCAAATGCCTTTTTGAAGTCCATGTATATGAAATCTGCAGCCCTTCTCTCATTAATCAACTTTGTCACTTCCTCAAAGAATTCTATTAAGTTGGTAAGATATGAATTTTCCTGCACAAAACCATGTTGCCTATCACTGATAAGCCCATTTTCTTCCAAATGTAAATAGATCCTATTCCTCAGTATCTTCTCCAGCAGCTTCCCTACCACTGATGTCAGGCTCACTTGTCTATAATTACCTGGATTATCCTTGCTACTCTTTTTAAGCAAGGAGACCACATTAACAATTCTCCAACCCTCCATGTTCAAGGATGCTACAAAGACATCTGTTAAGGCCCTTCTCTCACTTCCCTCAGTAACCTGGGATAGATCCTATCTGGACCTGGAGACTTGTCCATGTTAATGCTTTTTAGAATACTCACCACTTCCTCCCTCCTTATGCCGACTTGACCTGGAGTAATCAAACATTTATCCCTGCCCTCAACATCCGTCATGTCCGTCTCCTCGGTGAATACCGATGCAAAGTACTCATTAAGAATCTCACCTATTTTCTCTGACTCCACCCATAACTTTCCTCCTTTGTCCATGAGTGGTCCAACCCTTTCTCTAGTTACCCTCTCGCTCCTTTATATATGAATAAAAGGCTTTGGGATTTTCCTTAACCCTGTTTGCTAAAGATATTTCATGATCCTTTCAGCCCCCTTAATTCCTCATTTCAGATTGGTCCTACTTTCCCGATATTCTTCCAAAGCTTTCTCTGCTTTCATTCGCCTAGACCTTATGCATGCTTCCTTTTTCCTCTTAGCTAGGCTTACAATTTCATCTGTCATCAATGGTTCCCTAATCTTTCCATTTCTATCCCTCATTTTCACAGGGGCATGTCTGTTCTGCACTCTAATCAACATCTCTTTAAAAGCCTCCCACATATCAAATATGGATTTTGCTTCAAACAGCTGCTCCCAATCCACATTCTCCAACACCTGCCAGATTTTGCTATAGTTGGCCTTCCCTCAAATTAGCACTCTTCCTTTAAGATTACTGTCATCTTTGTCCATAAGTACTCCAAAACTTACAGAATTGTGATCACTATCCCCAAAGTAATCCTCTACTGAAACTTCAACCACCTGGTCGAGCTCATTCCCTAACACCAGGTCCAATATGGCCCTTTCTCAAGTTGGACTATTTACATTCTGCTCTAGAAAACCCTCCTGGATGCTCCTTACAAATTATGCTCCAAATAGACCTGTAACGTTAAGTGAATCCCAGTCGATGTTGTGCAAATTAAAATCTCCTATCACCCTGTTGCTCCTACACCTTTCCATAATCTGTTTACATGCAGGTAAGCATGCAGGTACAGCAGGTAATGAAGAAGGCTAATAGCATGCTGGCCTTCATAACAAGAGGTATTGAGTATAGAAGCAAAGAGGTTCTTCTACAGCTGTACAGGGCCCTGGTGAGACAACACCTGGAGCATTGTGTGCAGTTCTGGTCTCCAAATTTGAGGAAAGACATTCTGGCTATTGAGGGAGTGCAGCGTAGGTTCACGAGGTCAATTCCTGGAATGGCGGGACTTATACTGAAAGACTGGAGTGACTGGGCTTGTATACCCTTGAGTTTAGAAGACTGAGAGGGGATCTGATTGAGACGTATAAGATTATTAAAGGATTGACACTCTGGAGGCAGGAAACATGTTTCCGCTGATGGGTGAGTGCCGAACCAGAGGACACAGCTTAAAAATACGGGGTAGACCATTTAGGACAGAGATGAGGAGAAACTTCTTCACCCAGAGAGTGGTGGCTGATTAGAATGCTCTGCCTCAGAGGCAGTGGAGGCCCAGTCTCTGGATGTATTTAAGAAAGAGTTGGATAGAGCTCTCAAGGATAGTGGAATCAAGGGTTATGGAGATAAGGCAGGAACAAGATACTAATTAAGGATGATCAGCCATGATCATATTGAATGATGGTGCAGGCTCGAAGGGCAGAATGGCCTACTCCTGCACCTATTGTCTATTGTCTACATATTTATACCTCTATTTCACGCTCACTGTTGGGAGGTCTGTAGTATAGCCCAAACATTGTTTCCACACTGTTCCTATTTCTGAGCTCTGCCTATATTGCCTCACTGCTTGAGTCCTCTATAGTGCCCTCCTTCAGCACAACTGTGATATCCTCTCTGGCCAGTAATGCTACTCCTCCACCCCTTTTACCTGCCTCGCTATCCCACCTGGGATATCTGTATCCTGGGATATTTCATTGCCAATCATGCCCTTCCCTCAACCAAGTCTCCATAATAGCATTAACATCATATTCCCAGGTACTAATCCAAGCCCTAAGTTTATCTGCCTTACCTACTACACTTCTCGCATTAAAACAAATACACCTCAGATCACCTGTTGCTTTACGTTCATCATTTGCTCCCTGCCTACTCTTCCCCTTAGTCACGCTGGCTTCATTATCTACTTCCTTACAGGCTTTAGTCACTATCTCCTTACTGTCCACTAGCCTCCTCATTTGGTTCCCATCCCCCTGCCAGTTTAAACCCTCCCCATGAGGATATATATGTAAAAATAACTCAAATAGTCAATCACAAACAAGTATCATTCCCAATGATGCCATACAAGAAAGTTAGCCCAAAAGACATAACTTTACTGAACAAAAAGGAGTATAATTTACATTTTTTCATTCTTTTATATGACTCTGTTGTTTTAATGTAATTACACTGACAATAGCAAAATATTCTACTTCTATAGATTATGAAATACCTTTAGCTTTAGAAATAGATAAATCTCAAATATATTTGAAGCATACTGTCCTGTCAAATAGATCTTTCCAGTCCAAGGTCTTATACCCTTGAAGAAATGATGATATTTTGCTATCCAATGTTGTCACTTGGAATTAGGCATTCCCACCAGAGAAAGAGCTCAGGCCTCGCTGTTACTGACAGTGAGCCTATGAAATGGCAACATGACCTCAGAGAGGTGGCAATGAAAGTTAATAGAATGATAGACAAGTATGATGCTTGGAATTAATAATCAGGTTTATTTTTCCTTCCGTGATTTTCAGTGCTCCTTTCTCTCCAAAGAATTGCTACAGACCAGATCCTCTACCCAAAAGTGGGTAAGTGGCAGTTAAGGCTGGTTAAAGCAACATTTCGTGAGTGAAGGAACTGTGGAGGTATCTTAAACAGCAAAAGATGTTATTCTCGTAAAAAGAAGAGTTCAATAAAAATACTGTTCTTCCTCTTTCTCAAAGCTTTACTTCCCTTTTGATGGTGTTAATTGATTCTAGATTACACATTTTCAGACACTATATCCACAAGCAGCCTACTTTATAAATGAACCTATTGATGTGCCATTATAGCATGGTTTCTAGGATCTAACACTGTTGGCTGTATGATATGGTCTGAGTTATGCCCTATGCATTACCTCATGTAACATATACCACAGCAATTGGATTATTATTGAGGCAGATGCCTTGAAATGTATTAACACTACCTCCTTTGGTTAGACCATAGCTGAAGTTCTGTGTGCAATGGTTTTCTCCCACAATCCAAAGATGTGCAGGCCAGGTGAATTGGCCATGCTAAATTGCCCATAGTGTTAGGTGCATTAGTCAGAGGGAAATGGGTCTGGGTGGGTTACTCTTTGGAGAGTCAGTGTGGGCTGGTTGGGCTGAAGGGCCTGTTTCCACACTGTAGGGAATCTAATCTAATCTAATTCTAATTGCCAAACTATAGCAAGGATGTAATATCATTGGACAAGGCGCAGAAGAGATTCACTAAGATGTTGCCTGGGATAAGACCATAAGATATAGAAGCAGAATTATACCAATTGTCCCATTGAGTCTGTTTCATCATTTGATCGTGGTTGATATGTTTCTCAACCCCATTCTCCTGCCTTCTCCCCATAATCATTGGCCCCTTTACTAATCAAGAGCCTATATATTTCTGTCTTAAATACATTCAATGATTTGGCCTCCACAGCCAAATATCTGGTGGGACTCTTTTCACTGGAGAGTAGAGGTTGAGGGATGACCTTATAGTGGTTTATAAAGTCACGAGGAGCATGAATAAGGTGAATAGCAAAAGTCTTTTCCCTAGGGTAGAGGAATTCAAAACTAGAAGGTATACTTTTAAACTGAGTAAGATTTAACAAGATCCTGAAGGGCAACATTATCATACAGAAGGTGGTTCATATGTGGACGTAACTGCCAAAGGGAAGTGGTAGACGCAACAATTACAGTGGTACAGTTACAACATTTAAAAGATGTTTGGACAGGTACACAAACAGGAAAGGTTTAGAGGGATATAAGCCAAATGCAGGCAAGTGGGATTAGCTTAGGTTGGTAAATCTGGTCGGTCTGGATGAGTTGGACTGAAGGGATTGTTTCCGTGATATATATCAATGACTCAATGACTGGAGAACTTCCTCCTCATCTCAGTTTTAAAGAGTCAATCCCTCGCTCTGAGCCTGTGCCCTTAGTTTCTAGGCTCTCCTATTAGTGGAAACATCTTCTCCATGTCCACTCTATCCAGGCCTCTCAGTATTCTATAAGTTTCAATCAGATTCCCTGCACCTCCCCCCACCCCCATTCTTTTATACTCCATGAGTGGAGACACAGAGTCCTGATGTTTTTATGTATGGTATGATTGGTCTGAAAAGTAACACTTTTTACTGTATCTCAGACATGTGACAATAATAAAATCAAACCAAATCAAATCTCCTGCTCCTTATATGACAAGCCCTATATCCCTGGGATCATTCTTATAAACCTCCTCTGGACCCCTCCAAGGCCAACACACCAGTCCTTAGATACAGGGCATAAAACTACTCACAATCTTCCAAATACTATCTGACCAGAGCCTTATGTAGCCTCAGCAGTACATCCCTGCTCCCATGTACTCGTCCTCTTGAAATAAGTGCTAACGCTGCATTTGCCTTCCTCACTGCCAACTGGACCTAGATGTTAACCTTAACAGAATCCTGAACTATGACTCCCATGACTCCCTTTGTGCTTTAGATTGCTGAAGCCTTTCGACCTTTAGAAAATAGTCTATGCCTCTATTCTTCATATCAATGTGTATAAATTCACACTTTCCCACATTGTATTCCATCTGCGACGTCTTCGTCCACTCTCCCAGCCAGTCCAAATCCTTCTGCAGCATGCCCACTCCCTCAACACTACCTGTCCGTCCACCTATCTTAGTGTTATCTGCAAACTCTGCAACAATACCTCTGTTCCTTTGTCCAGTTTGTTATGGTGTAGTGTGAATAATTATGATCCCTGTACTGATCCCTGTAGAACTCCACAAATCAGCTGCCATCCTGAAAAAGGTCCATTTATCCTCTCTGCTTTCTGCCAGTCACCCAATCCCTTATCCATGCCATTACTTTTCCCCTAACATCGTGGGCTCATATCTTATTTAGCAGCCTCCTGAGTGGCACCTTATCATAGGCCTTCTGGAAATCTAAATACATCACATCCACTGACTCCCCTTTGTCTAATTTTGTCTTTACCTCCTCAAAGAACACTAACAGATTTGTCAGGCAAGACCTCCCCTTGATGAAGTCATGCTGACTCAGCCCTATTTTGCCATTCACTTCCAAATACTACACAATCTCATCCTCAATAATGAATTGGAGTGGTTTAGCGATGAAGAGAGGGTGGATAAGCTTTGGTTGTTTTCGTGGAGCAGAGAAGACCTAAGGTGTATATGATTATGAGGAGCATGGACAGGGTGGATAGAGAGCATCTGTTCCCTTTAATTGGAGGGTCAATAATGAGGGGGTATAATTTTAAAGTGACAGGCAGAAATTTTAGACAAGATCTGAGGGAAATATTTTTACCCAGAGATTGGTGGGGTCTGGAAAGCACCACTGGGAGGATAATCTAGATGGGAAACCTCACAACCTTTAAAAAATATTCAGATGAGAATTTGAAATGTCATAATATTCATGGATATGAGCCAAGTGCTGGGAAGTGCAATTAGTGTAGATTGAAGGGAGTTTAATTGGTGTTGGCTTGATGGGCCAAAGGGCCTCTTGTAATCTATATGATACAATGATCCTGTGATTCTCTTCACATTGCCATAAGTCTTGGAACTTGCTTGCTTATTGACTCTGCTGTGTTACAAGTACATAATTGACTGTACTACACTGAATCCAAATGTACTGAGAATCTGATTGCAGGCTAAGATACCTTTGCACCAGAACACTACATTACTGTAACGCTTTGTAATTGTCTCCCTTAGCTGGAATCTAAGCAACAACACAAAACCCAGAATTTATTTTTTTTTAAATCCATATTTCTGAGGTAACATCAAAACTAGCTGACAAATATCATCACCCATATTCGACAAAAAAACACCTTCAGGCAAGAGTCAGTGGGCAGCTAGCAGCAGTGGAACACAGGTTCATTTCTATCTTCACCCCACTCTTGGCTGCTAGGACTAATGATAGTGTACCCCCAGTGCACAGTCTGGTGATAAAATCTGGGCATAGCTTAGGTCTATACTTATCAAGTGAGCCACTTGAGGATTTCAATGACTATGTTTTCGGTACAGCCAAAAATGTAATTGTTTTGTTTTCCTGTCTTGCAGTCAACATGCACTCACACACTCCCAAGGGAATCTGCACTCAGTGAAAGCAAGTGTGAGATAGAGCAGCTATATTGTAATGTTGTTCTGCAAACAGAAGTGCAACTCCCTGCTGGGAAGAACAAGAGTGATTCATTGACCCCCATATACAAATTAACACTTGCAGAAAATCTTTAGTTGACGCAGTTCTTTTTCCTTTCCAATTCATTACCTCACTACTAGTGAAGACTATAAATTGTCAACTTTCAGACTTGGACTTAATAAGAGATGTTGTTAGTTGAGACACTCAGCGCATGCTCAACTTAAATTTGAAAAATAAAATCATAAATACCATGAATGCTGGAAACCTGAAAGCAAAACAGAAACTGCTGGCAGCACTTTTAGAGCGAAGAGCAGCACTTCAATGACCTTTCATCCCAATATGTAAAAAGAGGTGAGGGGGAAAAGGAGAGGATAAAAGAAAGGAAAAGGACTGTGTTAGGTTGGAGAGACAATAGCAGAAGAGAAGATGCTCTATGGCAAAAGGAAGAAGCAAAGAAATAATAAACCCAGAAGCATGATAGTGACTGAGTGACAAAATAACCCAACAATTACAACCAGGCTCCTGAACCACTACAGGCAGTCCCCAGGTTGCAATTGTGTTCTATTCTAGAGTCCGCTCACAAGTCAATTTGTATACTGATCGAAATACAACACAGGACAACGTAAAGCAGGCATTCATAAGTACAGGAAATATTCATACATTTGGTCTTTAAAATTACACTACTGTATGGGATTGTGTTCTTAAGTAAATTGGATGTTCATAAATCCAGGACTCCTCATAATGTATGATTCTCTTCCATTGAGATTCTGTCCTATGTAACGACTGGCCATCATTTGATGGTGTCCAGAGGGGATGAGCGTGGTGGAGATGAAGAACAGTCATACCATTGATGGCTGGATGTTTACTGGTGAGGACATTGTCCAGGGGTAGATAAGAGCTAAGTGTTGGTGTTCAGCAATGTAGTCATTAGTTTGTCAAATAGCATCTACTAAGCTTGTCAGCCGGTGTATGACCATATCATTTCAGCCAGCTCTTGTCCAACAGAACTGCTTTATTTTTATCTCATGTCGATCTTTCTCCCCTTGCCCACTTGCTTCTTACAGTGCCCTCCCACATTTTAATAAAAGCAAAATACTATGGATGCTGGAGACCTGAGTCAAACCTAGAGAATACTAGAGGAATGCAGCACATCTGGCAGTATCTGTGGGAAAAGAAACAGAACTAATATTTTGAGATTGATCATATTGGACTCTAATTCTGTTTCTCTTTCTGCAGACATTGTCAGACCTGCTGAGTTTCTCTAGGACTTTACGTATTTACCTCCAGACCACTTTAGCAGTTTCCATTTTCCTGATCCTAAACATCTTCTCTTCATCATAACTGTCCAATCTCTAAACCTCCATTGCCAACCAGAATAGCCCAAGGGCTCACTTCATTTTCCTTGAACAGAATTTAGCAATTTCAGATCGTGTCCATCGTCAATTTTCTTTTGCAGACAGCAACTTTTTAAAAAATTTTTTAAAAAATTTTAACATTACAGCACAGTACAGGCCCTTCGGCCCTCAATCTTGCGCCGCCCTGTCGTACTAATCTGAAGCCCATTCCACCTACACTATTCCATGTACGTCCATATGCCTGTCCAATGACGACTTAAATGCACTTAAACTTGGCAAATCTACTACCGTTGCAGGCAAAGCATTCCAAACCCTTACTACTCTCTGAGTAAAGAAACTACCTCTGACTTATACCTATCTCCCCTCACTTTAAAATTATGTCCCCTCATGTTTGCCGTTCCCATACTTGGAAAAAGGGTCTCCCTGTCCACCCTATCTAACCCTCTGATTATCTTGTATGTCTCTATTACCTCTCAACCTTCTTCTCTCTAATGAGAACAGCCTCAAGGCCCTCAGCCTTTCCTCGTAAGATATTCCTTCCATACCAGGCAACATCCTTGTAAATCTCCTCTGCACCCTTTCCAAAGGTTCCACATAAAATTACCCGGTGGGCGGCACGGTAGCACAGTGGTTAGCACTGCTGCCTCACAGCGCCAGAGACCCAGGTTCAATTCCCGCCTCAGGCGACTGTCTGTGTGGAGTTTGCACATTCTCCCCGTGTCTGTGTGGGTTTCCTCCGGGTGCTCCGGTTTCCTCCCACAGTCCAAAAATGTGCAGGT
>NC_057710.1:52579749-52594541 GCF_004010195.1 Chiloscyllium plagiosum | reverse complement strand
CCACCCAGGATATTGGTACCTTTCTGGTTTAGATGAAGACCATCCTGCTTGTAGAGGTCCCACCTATCCCAGAAAGAGCTCCAATTATCTAAAAACCCGAAACCCTCCCTCCTGCACCATCCCTGTAGCCACGTGTTCAACTCCTTTCTCTCCCAATTCCTCACCTCACTAGCACGGGGCACGGGCAGCAAACCAGAGAAAACAACTCTTTTTGTCCTAGCTCTAAGCTTCCATCCGAGCTCCCTGAATTTCTGCCTCAAGTCCCCATCTCTCTTCCTACCTATGTCGTTGGTCCCAATGTGGACCACGACTTGGGGCTGCTCTCCCTCCCCCCGAAGGATCCCAAAAACATGATCAGAGACATCACGGACTCTGGCACCCGGGAGGCAACACACCAACCGTGAGTCTCTCTCGTCCCCACAGAACCTCCTATCTGTCCCCCAAACTATCGAGTCCCCAATGACTACTGCTCTGCTCCTCTTCCCCCTTCCCTTCTGAGCAGCAGGTGCCCCACTGCTTTCCCCGGTAAGTCATTCCCCCCCAACAGTATCCAAAACGGTATCCTTATTGTTGAGGGAAATGGCCACAGGGGATCCCTGCACTGCCTGCCGGTTCCCTTTCTGTCCCCTAACTGTCACCCATCTGTCTTTTTCTTTTATCTGAGGAATGAATACCTCTCTGTAAGTCCTGTCAATAACCCCCTCTGTCTCCCAAATGATCCGAAGTTCATCCACCTCCAGCTCCAATTCCCTAACGCGGTTTTCGAGAAGCTGGTGTTGGATGCACTTCCCACAGATGTAGTCAGCAGGAACACGAGTGGTGACCCTTACTTCCCACATTCTGCAGGAGGAACATTCCACTGCCCTAAACTCCATTCCCACTATTCTAACCCTCGAAGTGACTACTAAAAAAAAGGATAAGGAAATAAACTAGTTACCTTACCTTGTCAATCTGGCTCCCACTTTTTTTTTCGGTTAGTGGAGGAGGATGGGTGGGAGAACGCAACCACGCAAATATAAACTGTTCTACTTACCCTTCCCAGAAGTCCTTTGCTCGCTCATCCCTCGCTGGCCTGAAGGTAAGAAGCTTAAATATACTTACCAGCCTTCCCGACAATCACCTCGCACCAACGTCTCCTCCTCCCGGCTCCCGCCTCTCGTTGCTCCGAAGTGGACCCGAAGTGAACTTTTGGTGATATTTCTGTCATTCCCAATAAAACCTTCTGTTGGCTCATTCTTTTTCTTTATATTCACTGTTATTAACTCTTCCATTGCCTTGCAGTATGACAGTTTTATAAATCAATCTATCCCACCTTCCACTCTATCACTGACCTTCCCTTTCATTTTTTTGCCGTCTCCTTGCCTCTGCACTTGTTTAGAACCAGTTACATTTCTATCTTGCCAGTTCTGGTTACACAAAGTAGTCCTGCAACATAAACTATGTTTCTCTCTCCACGGATGCAGGCCGACTTACTCAACAATTCCAGCATTGTCCATTTTTATTTTGACATCAGTAACATAGCAGAACATATTCTGTCACTCATGGTAACAAACTATTATCCATCCCAACAAGCTAAGCAATAATGACATGTGCCTCTCCCAGTGTCAGTGTAAAGTGGCTGAATGATTGTCAGGTCAGGCTTACATGTGCAGACTGACCTGTGTGTAACCTAAGTTCTCACTCTGATAAAGACAAGATTGAACTGAGGCAATTCTGTCTGTCTAGAAGAGTGACATTTGAGCGAAGGCATATGAAATTCTCATCTGTCACTTGGACATCCTGTAACACTTTATATATTCTAGTTGCAACAGATCTCCAAATGATTTCATCAATATTTGCTCCTTTGCACTCAAGTGCTGTTTTCATACTGCGGTATCATAAAATCACACATGTGTTTTGTTTAACGATAGCATCTGCCAGCTCTTCCTCATCACTCACTGATTAATTCAATCAAATATGTTTGATCGATCCATGGGTCAGTGCTTTCTCAAAGAGGTGTACTCCTTACGAGCAGTGGTCAATTCTTCTTTGTTATGATTTTATACGATTGTGGAAACGTTATGGCATAAAGAGAGCATTTGGCCCATAGAATCACCAAAAAAAAAGACACTTAGCCCAGAGTCATTGTCAGCTCGTCATCCATGGCTCGGCAGGTTAGGTTGAGGTGACTCTTCATGAATTTCGAATGAGTCAGGGATTTCTGCCTGTCCTACCCTCGCGGGTAATGAGTTCCTGATGCCTACCACTGGGTGAAAAAGGTTTTCCTCATCTCCCTTCTAACTATTTTACCAGTCACTTTGAATCAACGCCTCTTAGTCACTGACTCTGTGCACAGGTAAGTGAGCCCTTCCCATCCATTCTGTCCAGGGGGCTGACAGTTTTGTACTTTGCAAAGAAATCTCCTCTCTGTCTCCTCCATTCTAACAACACCAATTCCAGCCTATCCATTCTTTCCTCATTCTGCAGTTTTCCAGTTCTGGCAGCATCCACATAAAATGTCCTTTGTCCCCCCTCTGGTGCAATTGCATTCCTTTAGTAATGAGGTGATCAGAACTTCATGACTTCGGTCAGATAATTGTAAGTTTATGGGAGAAACAGAAAGCTACAGCAAGACTAGAACAAAAATATTAGCAAGATTAAAAACATTGTTTTCTGTGCCTTCTGCAAACTCTGTACCTCAGCCATTGATTCCATCCCTCTCCCTGACATCAGTCTTGAGCCCTAAAAGTGCAGTTTGAGCATTTGAGCATTTAAAATGGCAGGCTGTGGATCAAGTGTAGGTAAAAGACATTATTATTGTTTGGTGTTTATTGGTCAGCATTAGTGAGCCGAATGGCCTGTTTCTGTGATGTACAACCCAAAAAACTAAAAAAGACAGTTCATGGTTTTGGTACCATATCAGGAAGATCACTTATTTTATCTGCTTAACATTGTCTGATTTGTCACATTTAAACTCAGTTGCTGCAACACTCATTCATTACTTCATTACTTCTAGGAATAACTATTCCAGGTGGGTCTATAACATTCTAAATTCTGTTAACCTGAGGTCATCCAAAACTCTACTCCACGTGTTAACTCACAGCATGAATTTCTGCAAGGGTTCATTTAGTCATCTGCCATGAATTTATCTGAAGATAGGGGAAAGACCTTGCAACAAGATAACCAACGTAATCTCTCTGAGATTTCCATCAATATTCCAGTGAAGTTACAGGAAACAGTTTGAAGAATAGGCTGTACATTTTTAAAATTTGTTTTCAGGAAGTGGGTCTTGTTGGCCCCATGATAATTTAAATGAACTCCTACTATCCTGCGAAGGATTTCTTAAGCTCACAGAATCACCATTTGGTAATAGTGCTCCCACTTGATGTGCTGTTGCATTGGAACTTCAAAAGCAAGTTGTTCATGGTAAATGGACATTGTTAGGAAGACAAATTGTTGTAATCTTTATGGTGTAGATACATCCACGGTGTTGTCAGAGAGAGATTGCAGGATTTTGATCCTGTGTCTTTGGAGGAAGAGCAATATAATTCTAAATCAGGATATGTGTGGCTTGAAAGAGACCTTTAATGAGATGGTAGAGTCATCAAGCCATAAGCAAGGAAACAGGCCTTTCAGCCCATGCCGACCAGGTTTCCTGAACAAAACTATTCCTATTTGCCTGCACTTGGCCCACATCCCTCTTTTTCTATTGTCTTCTAAATGTTGTAATTGTACCCATCTCCACCACCTCCTCTGGCAGCTTGTTTCATATACGTACCAAACTCTGTGTGAAAAAGTTGCCCCTCAGGTCCCTTTTAAATCTTTCTGCTCACACCTTAAAACTGTCCCTTTAACTTTGAACTTCCTTACCCTGTGAAAAAGACGTTAGCCATTCACCTTATTTATAACCCTCATAATTTTATAAACATCTGAAAGGTCACCCTCAGTATTCCATGCTCCAAGGAGATAAGTCCCAGCCTATCCAGTTTCTCTTTATAGCTCAAACCTTCCAATCCTGGCAACCTCCTGGTAAATATTTTCTGAACCCTCTCCAATTTAATAATATCCTTCATATAGCAGGACGACCAGACCTGTATGCAGTACTCCAATGTAACCTTACCAATGTCTTGTACAGTTGTAACATGACATCCCAACCACTGTACCCAAGGCTTTAACCAATGAAGGCAAGCATGCCAAATGCCTTCATCACCACCTTGTCTACCTGTGATGCTACTTCCAAGGAACTATGTTTCTGCACCCTAGGTCTCTCTATTTGACAACATTCCCCAGGGCCCTAACATTAAGGTGATATCCCCAAGTGCCTGCTGTCCTGTCCTTCTAAATGGTGCTGCTTTGGGGTGTATAAAGTGTTATAATAGAACCTTGATGAGTTACTGTTGTGTATTTTGTAGATGGTACACACTGCTGCTACTGTGTGTCAGTGTTGGCAAGAAAGAATATTTAAGGTGGTAAATGGAGTTCCGATCAAATGAGCATGGACTCCAAATTTGCTAGGATTTCTTGATACTACCATTGGTAATATTTTGCTTTAGATACTTTTTTGTTTGCTTGTTTGCATCTTTTTATCCCTCTTGTTTAATTCTAAAGTCTTTTCATTACCTTTCAACTTATGTCACCTAGTATTTTAGTCATTGGACCAATTTTTATAAAAAAAAGGAAATCACTGAAGTCATCACCTGATGAAGAAGCAGCGCTCTGAAAGCTTGTGATTACAAATAAACCTGTTGGACTATAAGTTGGTGTCTTGTGACTTCTGACCTTGTCCACCCCAGTCCAATACCGGCACCTCTGCATCATGATTTTTTTATGGCGACACAATCAAAATCAGGACAAGTGGATGAATATCCAATAAATTAAAGGTCACTTTGTGAATTGTGAGGTATAGGCTTTTCAGCAATTAACTTTTAATGTCTTCAACATTCGTGACTTCACTGTGAGCAGTAGTTTCAAATAGTATTCTCAGATCTGATTGCTCGGGATTCCTTCACTATGTCAAGCATTTTTCCTCCCTTGTTCCAGTCAAAAATGAATTAGAATTCCTATAGTGTGGAAGCACTTGACCAGGGGCACAAGGAAGTTTTAAATATAGCACCACTGCAACAAAGCCTGGGATGCCCCAGCAATTGTGAATACTTCTACCAATGGCACTCGGGAGAATGGGCGCAAAATGTTGGACAGCCAACAACATATTCATTCTGTGAAAGAATTCTTAAAAATAGCTGCTTTTTCCACCATACCACTGCAAGCTTCAGCTGAAAGAGGAAAAAAAAACAGTTCTCAAAGGAAACGAGACTGTCAGAAAAGTAGCACAAGGATATCAGCCTCAGGCAAAAATGCAATGAGCATTTTTTCTTCAAACCAAACACAATAATTTGTCTCCTTAAAACAATCAGAAAGTTGATATAATGCTGTGTTATGCAAATACATTGGACAATGGTGTGTCAGCCCTCAGCGATATGATCATCAAGAGATGGGCTGGAAATGAGCCCAACTTTCCAAAACTCCCTAATATGTGCCTGCTTCTGCCTTTCTAATAATCTATATCATAATTATTTTGCATGAAGAAATTCTTTCAAAATGAAAATCTTTGGCCTGTGTCCCATTACAGTTCTAAAAATAAATGTGATTCCCAGCTGAGTGGCTGAATGCTGCATTGCAGTTTTATGGCAAGATATTTTTTGGCTGTTCATTTGAAAGTGTCTTTTTTGTATTGCTGAATGCTGCCTTTGCGCAAATCCCTAATGATATATATTGAACATTTACATTGATTTCATGACACGTTACTGCTGACAGCAATTTATTAATTACACTCATAGTCCTAGAAAAATATTGCCTATTGTGAATTAATTGACTCATTACAGCGTGCGGGTTAGTGGGTGATGAACATATCACAAGAAGTCTGATGGGTGATTAATGATGTTTGATTTCGAGTGCTCAGATCCCTATTAATTAGTAAAGTTTGGCGTGGGTTGGGGTGTAATCGAGGTCAGCTCTCAAGAAGCGTGCATTTACTTCTTTAGCGGAGAATCATTTTCTCTAACAAAGAATGATTGCATTTCACCTGCGAAAGTGTAGGCGTGGAAAAATTACTGAGCGAGCTACAAATCAGAACATGACCTTAGCTGTTCATATTAAATCTGCCATGCTGGCACATACCTTTGTGACTAAAATGAGTGAAATACACAACAAACCTTGTTTATCGCTTCTTACACTGGTTGAAGATATAATTAAATATGGATTAACAAGTTTTGTCAACCTATTATTCTCTTCATACAGAAAATATTACCTTGTCATGCTCATTAATGATTTTGATAACGATTGATCCCACAAAGTAGAAAGCTTTGCAATTGCCTTTGTGAGGTTTGTGTAATTCAGTACATACGATGTTTTCTGAACTAACGTTTTAGTCCAAGATAACATCTATTTTCCAGTCCAGTCTAATATTCTGGCAGATGGCAATTATCAGAGATTGCAAGTAATGATAGTAGATTAGCTGAACAACCACACGTCTGAATATCCTTCAAAAAGATGTGACAATCCAATGTTTACAGATTTTTTTCCCTTTTCTGACAATTTTTTTTTTCACTTTTCTCTCTTCCAAGACATGCACTTGCAATACAAACTGCAGGGAGGGTTCATCAGCAGAAAGCTGATGCGTTTTTCCTCTGGCAACCCAAAGTGCTGATGTCAATTGTGCTTTTGTTATCACTCCAAATAACTCAGGTTGGTGATTATCCTGGTCTCCATGGCTCAGTTACTCACTGTCTCAACCATCTATTTCAAATCATTGTATCTCTTTATAACATCCTAAGCCACACAACTCTCCAAGGTCTCTAATATCGCAAAGGAAAAAATATACGTTAATATAATACACTATCAGGAGAAATTGTTGCCCTGTCATTTATGCATAATCATAGAATCAATTAGATAAAGAAACATAGAACTATGCTTTTAAATTTGTTGATGATATCAAACTAAATGGGAACTGAAACTGTGGAAGTGCACAGACAACCAGCAAAGAGAAACAGGAAGGCTTAGTGTGTGGGCAACCAGGTGGCGGATACAGTATAACATGGTTACGTTTGAGAATGTTCAATTCCATCATAAGAGGAAAACTGAATTTTTTTTGAAAGCATGAAACTTTTAAGTGTTGATAGTTAGAGATTTGAGTATGCTTGTACATGGAAGCCAGAATGATAACATGCAACAATTCAGAAGGCAAATGGCATGTCAACCTTTATTGTATAAGGGGGTTGGATTACAGGAATAAATACTTCTTGCTACAGTTTTACAGGGCTTTAGTGAAAGCTTATCTGGAATACCATGTGCAATTTTGGTCGCCATATTTAAAGAAGGATACACTTGCACTAGAGACAAAACAACAAAGGCTCACTATATTGGCCTCTGGGTTAAGGTCGATGGTCCTATGTTGAGAAACTGAATAAACTTTATCCATATGTTCTGGAGTTCAGCCGAATCAGATGAGATCTCATTGAGACATAAACAACTCTGATGAGGCTTCATATTGGAGATTATAAGAAATTTTTATCTCCTGGCTTGGGGAATCTAAAAAATGCAGCACAATCTCAGGTTAAGGGTCTGATCATTTCAAACAGAGGTGAAGAGCAATGACTTCACTCTATGATAAAATCCTCTAATTGTATCCATTTGTTGTACTGAACAAGCCAGCTAATTATTAGTGGTGACATTAACTCCCTTCACCACAATCACACAGCAGTAGCAGATGGATTGGTGAAATTCAGGAAGGTTCATAGAATCCCTACAGTATGGAAACAGGCCCTTCAGCCCAACAAGTCCACACCAACCCTCCGAATTCCCTGATGCTATTACCCTACATTTACCCCTGATTAATGCACCTAATTTACACATCCCTGAACACTACGGGCAATTTAGCATGGCCAATTCGCCTAACCTGCACATCCTTGGACTGTGGGAGGAAACCAGAGCACCCAGAGGAAACTCCACACAGACAGTCACCTGAGGCTGGCATCGAACCTGGGTCCCTGGCGGTGTGAGGCAGCAGTGCTAACCACTGAGCCATCATGCTGCCCTTGAGACAGCAGATTTCAAATGCCTGATCACTACTATATATAAGAAAAAGGACAGTGGAGACATAGGAACACCACCACCATCACCACAAATTCACCTCCAAGCCATGCACCACCCTGACTTGGAAATATATCGTTGTTCCTTCAGTGTTATTGGGTCAAAATCCTGGAATTCCTTCCATAAGGGCAATGTGGGCCTACCTTTGCCAATTGGACTGCAGCAGTTCAAGAAAGCAGTTCACCAACACCTACTTGCTGGCAATTAGAGGTTGGCAATAAATACTGGCCAGGCCAATTATGCAAACATCCCAAGAGCGTACAAAAAATTTGGGAAGTGGCAACATTCAACTTTGCCCAGAAATAGGGGTGGGGGCAGTTGCAAGGTTTTCAGGAGGTTAATGAGCACAATTCTGAAGTCATGAAGCAGTATTACATGAAGGACAGGCAATGTAGCAGTCAGTTATTTGCAGAAGCTGACAGAGACACAAGGCTGAATCATGCCAGAACTCAGTTAAGTTTTATTTTCATTGAGTAATTTGAAAGGTGAGGCTGAATGAGTTTTGTCTTGCAATCATCCCATCTCACCTTATTAACAATGCAACACATCCCCAGGTCACCCCTCTTTTCTAACATTAGCCCAATTCTCTAACCGACCATAGGCACTGCCAGAACATCCTGGGATCTTGTTGCTGGTGCCATCTTTAAATGCACAGTTCATGACATTGACCTGCAACGTGACAGAGACTAGAAAACCCCACAATGCAGATAACGACCTGGAGGCTGAGTGGAGGGCTAGTGAAGAGGACGGACATCTAGGTCAGTGTGTTCTTGACCAGCCAGAGGAAAACCCAGCAATTCTGCATTATGTTCAGTTACCTTCTCTGCTGTCCCTCATCCTCACTGTATCTCTGCTACAGCACCTACCTCTGAACAAGGCTCATGGTCTACCATTCTCACTATTGCTTGCAACATTTTCCATCATTCACTTTCACCTCCTCAAACTCCCCTCGGCATCTCTGTGAGACTGCCAACTCACTCACTTCAGATAACTCACAACTTTTCCCCTCTCTTGCACCAGCATTTACAGCTACACCACTCACTTTCATCTCACTCAATCCTTCTCTTTCTCTCAGTCGAGGAGAAAACAGCCCACAAGAGACTTGAAAGAATAAAAGTGGGTAGTAGGCTGTTTGACATTTGGCTTCTCAAGTTATATGAAGAGAGCATCCTGACCCTGAGTGCACTGAGTGGCCAACTGACCTGTCCAAGCCCTTGTGAATAATATTGGAGGCTGACCTTGCTTATACCGCCCTGACTTGACTGAGGACTACTCCATCAGATAATGTGATCTTTCCATTTGGTTGAAGCAAATGCAGTTGGTTTGCTGTGTACTCTGCTGGCACTTAGAAAAGTAGGAACAGGAATAGGCCACTCAGCCCATTGACTTGCCTTGCCATTCAATACAATCAGATTGATCAAATACTTCAATGCATTTTATCCGCCATATTTTTATTCACCAAATATGGGATTCAAGGAGAGCTTGCCAATTGGATATGAAATTGGCTTTCTGGTTGGAGACAGAGGGTGATGGTAGAGTATTGTTTGTTGGGTTGGAGGCCTGTGACCAGCTGTGTTCCACAGGGATCAGTGCTAGGCCCACTGTTGTTTGATATTGATATTGATGATTTAGAATGAGAATTTAGGAGGCATGATTAGTAAGTTTTCAGTCGACAGTAAAATTAGTGGCATAGTCAACAATGGAGAAGGTTAGCTAAGATTATAAAGGGGTCTTGATTAATTGGGCCCGTAGGCTGAGGGGTTGCAGGTGAAGCTTATTTTGGTTAAATGTGAGATCTTGCATTTTGGTAAAACAAACAAGGGTAGGACTAATACAGTTAATGGTAGGGCTATCGGTAGTGTTGGAGAAGAGAGAGACCTAGGGGTTCAGATACATAATTCTTTGAAAGTTGCGACACAGGTAGACAGCGTGATTAAGAAAGCATTTAGCATGCTTGCCTTCATTGTTCAGACCAGCAAGTATAGGAGATGGGATGTCATGTTGAGGTTGTACAGGACATTGGTAAAGCCACTTTTGGAGTACTGTGTATAGTTCTGATCACCCTGCTATAGGAAGGGTATTATTAAATTAGAGAGAGTTCAGAAAGGATTTACCAAGACATTGCTGGAACTGGAGAATTTCAGTTATAAGGAGTGGCTGGATAGGCTGGGACTTTTTTCAATGGAGCATAGGGAGTTATGGGGTGACCTTATAGACATTGGTAAAATCATGAGGCGCACACATAAGCTGAAGAGCAAAGGTCTTTTGCCAAGGTTTGTGGAGTTCTAAACGAGGGGACATATTTTTAAAGTGAGAGGAGAAGATTTACAAGGGGCCTGAAGGTTAATTTTTTCACAGAGAGGTTGGTTTGTCTGTGGAATGAACCACCAGAGGAAATGATAGATACATGTACAGTTACAACTTTTAAAAGACATTTGGATAAGGACATAAATAGGAAAGGTTTAGTGAGAATGAGAAGGTGGCCAAGCATGTGGATAAAGGTAGGGCAGTTGATGTTGTGTACATGGACTTCAGTAAAGCCTTCAATAAGATTCCAAATGGTAGGCTATTGGAGAAAATGCAGAGGCATGGGATTGAAGGTGAGTTGGCAGTTTGGATTAGGAATTGCCTTTCTGTAAGAAGGCAACGAGCGGTGGTTGATGGAAAATATTCAGCTTGGAGTCTGATTACTAGTGGTGTGTCACAAGAATCTGTTTTGGGACTATTGCTGTTTGTCATTTTCATAAACGACTTGGATGCTTGCATAGCTGGATGTGTTAGTAAGTTTGCAGATGACACTAAAGTTGGTGAAGTGCTGGAAGTATATTCCAGGTTGCAGGGAGACTTGGATAAACTGCAGAATTGGTGCTGAGAGGTGGCAAATTGAGTTCAATGCAGATAAATATGATGTGATTCACTTTGGGAAGAATAACAGGAAGGCAGAATACTGGGTCAATGGAAAGAGTTTTGGTAGTGTGGATGCACAGAGGGATCTTGGAGTCCATGTACATAGATTCCTGAAAGTTGCCACCCAGGTTGATAGTGCTGTTAAGAATGCATACAGTCTGTTAGGGTTTATTGGGTTGAATGATTGACTTTCAGAGCCATGATGTCATGCTCCAATTGAACAAAATGATAGTGCGGCCTCATTTGGAGTATTGTGTGCAGTTCTGGTTGTCCCATTACAGGAAGGATGTGGAATCATTGGAAAAAGTGCAGAGGAGATTTACCAGGATGTTACCTGGTATGGAGCATAGGTATTATGAGGAAAGGCTGAGGGACTTGGCTGTATTCTCATAGGAGAGAAGGCAGCTAAGAGGGGACTTAATAGAGACATACAAGATGATCAGAGGATTAGATAGGATGGACAGTGAGACTCTTTTTCTGAGGGTGACGACATCTGCTCGTGCAAGGGTGCATAGCTGCAAATTGAGGGGTGATAGATTTAAGACAATTGTCAGAGACAGGTTCTTTACTCAGAGAGTGGTAAGGGCGTGGAATGCCCAACCTGCCAATGTAGTCAACTCAGCCACATTAGGGAGATTTAAACAATCCTTGGATAAACATATGGATAATGATGAGATAGTATAGGGTGATGGGCTTAGATTAGTTCACAGGTCAGTGCAACATTAAGGGCCAAACGGCCTGTTTTGTACTGTATTGTTCTATGTTCTACGTTCTATGTTCTATGTTTAGAGGGATATTGGCAAAACGATTGGGACTAGTTTAGTTTGGGAAACATGGTTGGCATTCATGAGTTGGACCGAATGATCTGTATCTGTGCTTTTGATTCTATGACACCACCATCGCCATGACCCTTTATGTCTTTGGTAATCAGAAATCTATCAATATCTATCTTATATCTAATCAAAGATAGAGCTGTCATAGCCCTCTGTAGCAGAGAGCTCCAAAAGTTCACTACTTTCAAAGGAAAAACAAATCTCCTTCTCTCAGAGACAAGTGGCTTCTCCTTATTTATGACGTTGTGCTTGCAGTTCTATTTTCCAAAACCTGAAGAAATATCTTACCTGCAGCTACCCTATGTATCCCATTAAGTGTTTTATAAATTTCAATGAGATCACATTTCATTCTTTGAAATTCTGGAGAATACAAGCCCAGTTTGCCCAATGGGACAGCACCCCCATCCTGGGAGCAGCTCTGGTGAACCTTCATTAAACTCACACTATGGCAATAATATCTCTGCCGAGGGCAGGAGACCAAAACCGCACGCAATACTCCAGACATAGTCTAACCAACACCTTTACATCCAGGACAAAACTTTACTCCTCCTCTGCTCAAATCCTCTTGGAGTAAAGGCTAACATTTGATTAGCCTTTGTGATAGTTTGCTACACCTGCATGTTAGCTTTCAGTTACTTATTGACAAGTGCACCCATGTCTCACTTTGTATAGCTGCCATTTCAAACATCTTACCATTAAAGACATGCTCTGCACATCTGCTTCTCCTATCAAAGTAGATAGCCTCACATTTCTCCATTTTTAAAAATCTATTCACTTGTGGGATGCGGGCCTTGTTGGACGGCCAGCATTTATTGCCGTCCCTAATTGCCCTTGAGAAGGTGCTGGTGAGCTCCTGTAAGTTGACCCACAATGCTATTAGGGAGGGAATTCCAGGATTTTGTCCCAGTGACAGTGAAGGAATGGCAAGATATTTCCAAGTCAGGATGGTGAGAAGCTTGGAAGAGAACTTGAAGGCAGTGGTGTTCCATGTATCTGCTGCCCTTGCTGCACTATCTTCCAGATATTAGTCAGGTGGCCTTTGCAGGGTCGACAGGGTTGTTTTTGCTGTTGTCTTTTCTGGGTCAAGTTTGATGCCAACTGATCAATCAGGTTTCATTTCTTTGTCGAGACTTTATAGTGATTGATGCGACTGAATGGTTGACTAGGCCATTTCAGCAGGCAGTTGACCCCCGTTGCTGTGGGTCTGGAGTCACACATGTTGGCCAGACCAGAGAAGGGTGGCAGATTTCACATGAGTGAACCAGATGGATTTTTCCAACTATGACAATATTTTCATGGCCTTCAGTAAAACCTCAATTTCGCATATCATTTATTTAATTAAAATTTCTCCATGGCGTATTCGATCCTGGGTCTACAGAACATTAGCTGAGTTTCTGGATTAATAATCGAGCAATAATACCGCTAAGTCATCACTTCCCCAGGAGTAGGAATGATTGTAAGAATGTTACAATCACTGAAAATATTCTTAAATTTTGTATTTCGCAGCTCTGAAGTTAGATGAAGCTCCCTACCACAGGAAAAGATATTGATTTTCAACACCGTGCCTCACAGATGATTAGCATTCAATGGTCAAACAATGCAGCAGCAGTGCTGCAGCAGATGGCTTTCCTATGCTTTGACCCTTTATACATTACATATATTTTGTATATATTGTACACTGGGGGTGGAGTCCTTGAATAATAGATAATGGTATCTTAAAAAAAGTTTTTATACATCCAATAATACGTTAGTTTTAGGTAATACAAGTATAACAGATACTAATCATTTGCAACAGCGAACTAGAGGGGATAGGTTTAAGATGAGTGAGGAAAGATTTAAAAGAGATCTGGGGCAACTGGTACATAAAGGGTGGTGCATGTATGGAATAAGATGCCAGAGGAAGTGATGGAGGCTGATACAATTGCAACATTTAAACGGCATTTGGATGGGTATATGAATAGGAAGGGTTTAGAGGAGTATGGTCCAAGTGCTGGCAGATGGGACTAGATTTATTGAGAATATCTGGTCAGCATGGACAAGGTGAAGCGAGGGTCTGTTTCTGTGCTGTACATCTCTATAACTCTATGACTCCATGGGTCGGTACTAGCTGCAAAGAACCAGCTCCACATCCCACCTTCTAACATCAAAATCTTTCCATAATAACATTTCGTGATGGCTTTTGCATAAACTATTTAAGTTAAATATTTCTATCGTGCTCACTGACTGCTACCTTCATTCAAAATAGAACGTGGTGTTGCCAAGTGAGTCTTCAATTCAATGTTATAATTCACAAAAATGTAAGACATGGGCAGGATTTTCCAAAAGGCAAAGACAATGTTTCCCATTTCATCACTTGAAGGGTCAGCGGAAGCATTATCTAACTCCAATCAACTCAACACTGGAGCATTAATTCTTTGGAGGTGGAGCTTCTGGTCATCTGCCTCAGTGAGCTCCTGGCTAATCTGAATGTCCCAGTCATACTTATAGAGCAATGGCTCGGACTGGGATGACAAGCAGCCCCCAGATTATAAATCTTAGAGTTAGGCAAACAGACAGAAGGGGAAGGGAGTAAGTCCTGAAGGGGGTGGTGAGAACATTCTTGATGAAGAAGCCAAGGGAGAGGAAGAACTTGGGTGTGGACTGGATTGCTCAATGTGGAAAGGCCCCTCCACCTTCATGTCTGAGGCATGACCGGGCTAAATTTCTGTCATGTTCTTGAACTCTTTGTCACCAGACTGGGCAGTGGTCATTTATTTACACCGCTAAGGCTAAACACCAGCTCGTGGACACCTCCTCCTACTGCCCCCTTGACCATGACCCCACCTCCCACCACCAAACCATCATCTCCCAGACCATCCATAACCTCATCACCTCAGGGGATCTCCCATCCACTGCCTCCAACCTCATAGTCCCACAACCCCGCAC
>NC_057710.1:52460605-52578401 GCF_004010195.1 Chiloscyllium plagiosum | reverse complement strand
CTCCGGCCTATCACCCTCACCTTGACCTCCTTCCACCTATCGCATTTCCAACGCCCCTCCCCTAAGTCCCTCCTCCCTACCTTTTATCTTAGCCTGCTAGACACACTTTCCTCATTCCTGAAGAAGGGCTCATGCCCGAAACGTCGATTCTCCTGCTCCTTGGATGCTGCCTGACCTGCTGCGCTTTTCCAGCAACACATTTTCAGCTCTGATCTCCAGCATCTGCAGTCCTCACTTTCTCCTCAGTGGTCATTTATTGCCCACTTTAGGGTCTCAATTGGGGCGAGAGTAATTGGCTGGCCTATAGTCTTTACCCATCCCACCATAAAATTGTGGATAGGGGTTCAGCCTAAGTGAGAGGCCATCCAGGGAATTTCCAGGCTCCCATCTGCAAACTTCCCTGCAAGAGAGCATAAAGTTCAGTCCCCTAATGTATTATCAATGTAAGCAAAAAAATAAGTTTCATGTTTGCATCAAAACATAGCACTTTTAAGGCATTGTAAAACTATGAATATTTCTAGCACAAAGCAGCAAAAATGCTATAGTCCTGAAAGAGTTAGTCTGACACGTGATTGCAGTATAACCCTGTCAGAAATTTGTCACCCAAGAATTGTCAGGTTACAGAACTCATGGAATAAATATTACAATTTACTGTCACAGATGATGTATCTTTGTTTACATCAACAGACTACTTAATGGAGATTTTCTGTGCTGTCTCAGTCACTTCTGTAAATCTTTCATTTCATGTCTAATGTTCTTTAGATGTTAATAAGAGGTGAAGCTCCAAAAGGTGAAACTCAGCAAACTTTATTAATCTCACTTTGGATTAAAAGCAAACTTTTCATAGTTTTACACATTGGGTTACTAAATTTATATCTTATTTATCTTTCAAAATTCCAAGCTTACAAACGATTGAAAACAACTGAATGGATGAGCACAGGAAAGCACAATATGGAGTGATGGGTAAGGAGAAGTTGCAGTGTTATAAAATAAAGAGATCCCTACTGATTGGTCCAACACAAAAGAGAATTCATCTGTTCAAAATTGTACTTTTCAACGGTTCAGTTCTGTGTTTTTTTTAACAGTTGAGGTCACAAACCACACATTTTTTTTTGGTACACAAATGGCCTTTTCACCCCATGGTTTCTGTCCATCACACAACCAGAGACACTATGGGTTTTGATCATGAATTGCAGACCAGGTTTCATTCATGAGCCTCAATGATACAAATGCTGAGCTTCCAAAGTAACTCAGAGTTTTTACAAAATTATTGACAATAGACAATAGGTGCAGGAATAGGCCATTCTGCCCTTCGAGCCAGCACCACCATTCATTATGATCATGGCTGATCATCCTCAATCAGTATCCTGTTCCTGCCTTATCCCCATAACCCTTGATTCCACTATCCTTAAGAGCTCTATCCAACTCTTTCTTGAAAGTATCCAGAGACTTGGCCTCCACAGCCTTCTGGAGCAGAGCATTCCATACACCCTCCACTCTCTGGGTGAAGAAGTTTCTCCTTAACTCTGTTCTAAGTGGCCTACCCCTCATTTTTAAACTGTGTCCTCTGGTTCGGGACTCACCCATCAGCAGAAACTTGCTTCCTGCCTCCAGAGTGTCCAATCCTTTAATAATCTTGTACGTCTCAATCAGATCCCCTCTCAGTCTTCTAAACTCAAGGGTATACCAGCCCAGTCGCTCCAATCTTTCGGCGTAAGATAATCCCACCATTCTGAGAATTGACCTCGTGAGCCTATGCTGCACTCCCTCAATAGTCAGAATGTCTTTCCTCAAATTTGGAGACCAAAACTGCGCACAATACTCCAGGTGCAGTCTCACCAGGGCCCTGTACAGCTGCAGAAGGACCTCTTTGCTTATATATCCAATTCCTCTTGTTATAAAGGCCAGCATGCTATTAGCTTTTTTCACTGCCTGCTGTACCCGCATGCTTGCTTTCATTGACTGATGTACAAGAACACCTAGATCTCGTTGTACAGCCCCTTTACCTAACTTGGCTCCATTTAGGTAGTAATCTGCCTTCCTGTTCTTGCCACCAAAGTGGATAACCACACATTTATCCACATTAAACTGAATCTGCCATGCATTCGTCCACTTACCTAACTTGTCAAGGTCACCCTGTATTCTCCTAACATCCTCCTCACATTTCACCCTGCCACCCAGCTTTATGTCATCAGCAAATTTGCTAATATTACTTTTAATATTGTGGTTTGATAGTATCGAGCTGGAGTTTTGCTGAGAATAGACACATTATTTTGAAGCTTTTCACTTTGCTCTCAAGGAAGGTTGCAAGAAATACTACAGAAAATGACACAATATTTACACTGCATCAGAGGACGATGGTTAGCAAGTGGATACTGATTGGTAGAAACATGCAGTGGAGAATGTACCAGTAATGGTGACTTGACAGTTAACTGTCAGACCTTGTTCAAGCTTTTACACAAGGTAGTTTGACTTCAATTGGTCACAATGTTATACAGTCATTGAAATTTACTGCTCACTGGTGTTCAGTTTGAGTTCTGCAACAGTTACTCAGCTCTTGACCTCATTACAGTCTTGGTTCAAAAATGGACAATAAGTTCAGCTCCAGAGAAAGAAAAAGGTGACAGCGACTTCTTCTGGCGTCAGGCCACTTTTTATCAAATGTGATGGATCCCTTGGAAAACTGGCAATGGGAATCAAAGAGCCCTCTTCGAATTATAATCTTATTTAGCCTGCACTAAACTGCATTGAGGCTCAGGTAGTAATCCTGAGGTTACTACCTTTGAGATTCAGCCTTTTCATGTACCCTCTAGCTGTTCATATTCCCTCAGCAAACCTCTTTCTTGTGTCTAAATATATGTAATTGGTGCCGATGTGGTGACATGACTGTTAGATCCTTTCTGTCCAATATCATTTCGCTGCAACTCTGAGGAGATGTGCAGAACCCTAGGACCTGACAAGTAATGCAGCTGTTTTATCTCTCACTGTCATAGCACCATGTCTGTCCCCATGACTATGATGTCAACTACTACCACTACATTTCTGTTAACCCCCCCACCACTTTAATGTCTTCTGGACCAAAGTGCTATGAGCAAATTACTCATACACCCTGCAACCACTGCTATCATCCATTCAAACTGCAAGAATATCAAACCTGTTGCAAAACAGAAAGGTTAGGATCCTCCACTTCTATCTGCTGGGTCCTCATAATGGCCTCAATCATAATTGCCCTCTGACTGAATTATAAGTCCACATCCTTTGAGCATGACCTGGAACAAAATGTGCAGATAATGTTCTCCCTCTTTGATGTGTTACAGTGCTTGCAGCTTAGCTTTCCATGTATAAATTCTGAGCCAATGCTTCCAGAGTCATAGAAACATACTGCAAATGTGTTTGCCTTGGATTACACAGGTGTCCAGGAAATCACAGTCTGCAGTTACAATATCAAAGACCTATCTATACCAGCTGTAAATGTTATCAATGATGAAACATCCACAACTTGCTGGGATAAAGAATTCCTTTGGGTTGTGATGATCGTGGTCCATACTGTCAAATTTATCTTACAGATAGGCTAGGGATCAATAAGTTTGATTTTTAAGTAGACAAAGGAGATTGCTAAGAGAATGAAGCTGCAAGTTTCCAAAGTTTTGCTTGAATAATAAACAAATGTTACAATACAATATTACAACAATAACACTATCTGAAATACATGTTCATCTTATCTCTAACATCAATTAATTAACATGATAAATATGGGTAATAGCCTGCAATCATAAACCCCATGCATGCATCTAAGATTAAATATGATAAAACTGATCTTACAGATTTCTCAGCAATTCATCCCAGATGTTAATCATATAGTGGGTCATTAAACCTAAATAAATTTTACAAGTGATTTTAATTCACTTCTGCTGATCTGGCCTTGAAACATCCTTTCACAAGCCCTCCATCATGAATTGTCTTAGTGACATTCTGGGCATAGAAACATAGAAACCTGGAGCTGCTACATCAATGACCTCCCGTTCATTATAAGGTCAGAAGTGGGGAGGTTCACAGATGATTGCACAATGTTCAGCACCATTTTAAACTAGTACTCAGATACTGAAGCAGTCCATGTTCAAATGCAACGAGATCTGTATAATATCCAGGCTTGGGCTGACAGTTAACAGCACATTAACAGCATAGAGGTGGAACAAGTGGAGAGGATCATCCAAGATTGGAGCTGGTTACAGAGAGTAGTGAACTCAGCCCGGACAATCACAAAGGTCAACCTCCCATCTATAGAATCCATCTACCAGGCCTGCTGTCAAGGAAAGGCTGCCAGCATTCACAAAATCCCATCCCACCCTGGCAATGTTTTTCTACATCCTCAGCATCGTGGCTCAGTGGTTAGCACTGCTGCCTCACAGCACCAGGGTCCCAGGTTAGATTCCAGCCTCGGGCGACTGTCTGTGTAGAGTTTGCACATTCTCCCCGTATCTGCGTGAGTTTCCTCCAGGTGCTCTGGTTTCCTCCCACAGTCCAAAGATGTGCAGGTCAGGTGAATTTGCCGTGCTAAATTACCCATAGTGTTAGGTACATTAGTCAGAGGGAAATGGGTCTGGGTGGGTTAGTCTTCGGAGGGTCCAAATGGACTTGTTGAGCCGAAGGGCCTGTTTCCACACTGTAGGGAATCTAATCTCTACCATCGGGGAAAAGGTACAGAAGCCTGAACACATGCTCCAACCGGTTTCGTAACAGTTTCTACCTGACTGTTGTTAGAATACTGAATGGACTCACAAAATCTTAACATTCACCTGTACCTGTGTTTTTGTTTTTGCCACTGTTTACCTGTTATTTATTTATCAATTCTGCTTAACTATGTGATCTGCCTGTATTGCTCACAAGACAAAGCTTTTCACTGTGCCTCGGTACATGTGACAATAAATAAATTCAATTCAATTCAGTTGGCAAGTAACAATCATGCCACACAAATGCTAGGCTATGACCATCACCAATAAGAGACAATCAAACAACCAACCCTTGACATTCAATGCTGTTACCATTATTGAATTCCCCCACTATCAACATCCTGGGGGTTAGACAATAGACAATAGATGCAGGAGCAGGCCATTCTGCCCTTAGAGCCAGCACCACCATTCATTATGATCATGGCTGATCATCCACAATCAGTATCCTGTTCCTGCCTTATCCCCATAAATCTTGATTCTTTAAGAGCTCTATCTATCTCTTTCTTGAAAGTATCCAGAGACTTGGCCTCCACTGCCTTCTGGGACAGAGCATTCCATACACACAGCACTCTCTGGATGAAGAAGTATCTCCTCAACTCTGTTCTAAATGGCCTACGCCTTATTTTTAAACGGTGTCCTCTGGTTCTGGACTCACCCATCAGTGGAAACATGCTTCCTGCCTCCAAAGTGTCCAATCCTTTAATAATTCTATACGTCTCAATCAGATCCCCTCATGTCCTTCTAAACTCAAGTGTATTCAAGCCCAGTCCCTCCAATCTTCCAACATATGATAGTCCTGTCATTTCAGGAATTGACCTCGTGAGCCTACGCAGCACTCCCTCAATAGCCCCTAGGCATCATGGTAGCCCACAAACCTACCGCCACATTGAAACAGCTTTGGATGAAATGTTTTGCAGCAGAGAGTGGCAGGAGCTGAGCGGAAGTGAGGTCGGAGCACAGAGGTTGTTGGGAAGGTTAGTGAGTGCTATTTAAGTAGGTGTGTTATAGGCGCCAAGTCCTACACAGGACCTATTTCCCTAGTTATGTGCCTTGCTACACACTAGGCCCAGCATAGTTCATTGTAGACTGTCCCAATTGTGCAAACCCCACTTTACACAATACTGGTGCTGGTGCCCTACAAACGAGAACCCAGGGAGAAGGTATTCTGGATGTGGTGTTGTGCAACGAATCGGATTTGTTCAGGGGCCTCGAAGTAAAGCAGCCATTAGGAGGTAGTGACCATAATAAGATAAGTTTTTATCTGCAATTTGAGAGGGAGAAGGGAGAATCGGAAGTGTCAGCATTGCAATTGAACAAAGGGAACTATGGAACTATGAGGAAGGAGCTGGCCAAAGTTCAATGGTTCAACACCCTAGCAGGGATGGGAGTGGAACAAAAATGGCAGGTATTTCTGGGTATAATGCAGAAAGTGCAGGATCAGTTCATTCCAAAGAGGAAGAAAGATCCTAAGGGGAGGCAGGGGCGGCTGTGGCTGACAAGGAAAGTTAAGGACTGTATAAAGATAAAAAAGAAGTATAACATAGCAAAGATGAGCGGGAAGCTGGAGGACTGGGAAATATTTAAAGAGCAGTAGAGGATAATCAAAAAGGCAATACATGGAGAAAAAATGAGGTCTGAAGGAAAACTGGCCAAAAATATAAAGGAGGATAGTAAAAGCTTTTATAGGTATGTGAAAAGAAAAAATGGCTAAGACTAAAATTGGACCCTTGAAGACAGAAATGGGTGAATTTATTATGGGGAACAAGGAAATGGCAGAAGAGTTGAATCGGTACTTTGGATTTGTCTTCACTGGGGAACACACAAGCCATCTACCAGATGTAATAGTGGTTGAAGGACCTAGGGTAATGGATGAACTGAAGGGAATTTATATTAGGCAGGAAATGGTGTTGGAGATACTGTTAGGTCTGAAGGCTGATCAGTCCCTGGGACCTGATGGTCTGCATCCCAGGGTACTGAAGGAGGTGGCTCTAGAAATTGTGGACACATTGGTGATCATTTTCCAATGTTCTATAGATTCAGGTTCAGTTCCTGTGGATTGGAGGGTGGCTAATGTTTCTCCCTTTAAAGAAAGGAGGGAGAGAGAAAACGGAATTATAGACCGGTTAGCTTGACGTCAGTGGTGGGAAAGATGCTGGAATCAATTATAAAAGATGAAATTACAAATCATTTGGATAGCAGTAACAGGATAGGTCAGAGTCAGCATGGAGTTATGAAGGGGAAATCATGCTTGACTAATCTGGAATTTTTTGATGATGTAACTCTGAAGATGGACAAGAGAGACCCAATGGATGCAGTGTACCTGGACTTTCAGAAAGACTTTGATAAAGTCCCACATAGGAGGTTAGTGAGCGAAATTAGGGAGCATGGTGCTGGGGACAAAATACTGACGGATTGAAAATTGGCCAGCTGACAGGAAGCAAAAGGTAGTGATAAACAGGTCCCTTTCGGAATGACAGGCGGTGACCAGTGGGGTACCACAAGGTTCGGTGCTGGGACTCCAGCTGTTTACAATATACATTAATGATATAGATGAAGGCATTAAAAATAATATTAGCAAATTTGCTGATGACACTAAACTGGGTGGCAGAGTGAAATGTGAGGAGGATGTTATGAGAATACAGGGTGACCTGGACAGGCTAGGTGAGTGGACGGATGCATAGCAGATACAATTTAATGTGGATAAATGTGTGGTGGCAAGAACAGGAAGGCAGATTACTACCTAAATGGAGTCAAGTTAGGTAAAGGGGAAGAACAACGAGATCTAGGTGTTCTTGTACATCAGTCAATGAAAGCAAGCATGCAGGTACAGTAGGCAGTGAAGAAAGCTAATGGCATGCTGGCCTTCATAACAAGAGGAATTGAGTATAGGAGCAAAGAGATCCTTCTGCAGCTGTACAAGGCCCTGCTGAGCTGGACCTGGAGTATTTTGTGCAGTTTTGGTCTCCAAATTTGAGGAAGGACATTCTGGCTATTGAGGGAGTGCAGCGTAGGTTCACGAGGTCAATTCCCGGAATGGCCGAACTATCATATGTTGAAAGGTTGGAGGGACTGGGTTTGTATACATTTGAGTTTAGAAGGAGGAGAGGGGATCTGATTGAGACGTATAAGATTATTAAAGGATTGGGCATTCTGGAGGCAGGAAGCATGTTTACACTGATGGGTGAGTCCAGAACCTGAGGACACAGTTTAAAAATGAGGGGTAGGCTATTTAGAACAGAGTTGAGGAGATACTTCTTCACCCAGAGAACATAGAACATAGAACATTACAGCGCAGTACAGGCCCTTCGGCCCTCGATGTTGCGCCGCCCTGTCATACTAGTCTGAAGCCCATCCCACCTACACTATTTCATGTATGTCCATATGCCTGTCCAATGATGACTTAAATGTACTTAAACTTGGCGAATCTACTACTGTTGCAGGCAAAATATTCCATACCCTTACTACTCTCTGAATAAAGAAACTACCTCTGACATCTATCTTATACCTACCTCCCCTCACTTTAAAGTTGTGTCCCCTCGTGTTTGCCGTCCCCATACTTGGATAAAGGCTCCCCCATCCACTCTATCTAACCCTCTGATTATCTTGTATGTCTCTATTACCCTCTGATTATCTTGTGTGTCTCTATTAAGTCACCTCTCAACCTTCTTCTCTCCAGAGTGGTGGATATATATAATGCTCTGCCCCAGAAGGTAGTGGAGGCCAAGTCTCCGGATACCTTCAAGAAAGAGATGGATAGAGCTCTTAAAGATAGTGGAATCAAGGTTTATGGGAATAAGGCAGGAACAGGATAGTGATTGTGGATGATCAGCCATGAATATAATGAATGGTGGTGCTGGCTCAAAGGGCCGAATGGCCTACTCCTGCACCTATTGTATATTTTCTATTGTCTATTTCTCCAATGTCAGTCTTTGAGCTGCATAATTATTTCTTTAATCATATAACCCTATATCTATTTACATGTATGTTAATTTGCACTTAGCTCCTCATACTAACTGTAGAATCTCTTCTCTAATCCTGCTTAGATCATTGGTCATACATGGGCCACAACAACCAAATTCTTCCCTCCCACTATAATTTCCTCACCAGCCCCAAGCAGCTGTCCTGAACTGTGGCACTGACAAGAAACATAGCCTTCTTGAATTTACTCTTTCATGCAAAGACCAGTGTCCATGTCCCTCACTATTCGGCCCCGACTACCACAACATTCCTTTTTGCTTCCAGTTTCTGAATCTTTTGAATGGCTTCCTGCAGCCCTCAATCTTATCCAAGCAACTGAAAGACCCTCAGTAGAAACAGGCCTGACCACTTTGTTCAAAGTCCTACTTGTTAACTGGATTCCATCAGAGGTGATAGTTGTCTGATACTGATCATCCTGACTAACTATGTCGGTTTAGGCTGTACACAAAGGTCGTCTGTCAAAGTGGTTGAAACTAATGATTAATATTCTCTTTGCTCAAAAGAACAAATGGCATCATTGTGACAACATCAAACAGTTATAATAAAATTGCTGTGACCCTGGAAGAATACAGAAGGGAAGAGAACCTTGATTGACAATTTCATCCTTCCATTGAAAGAAAATGTCCTGGGTTTGGCTTAAAACAGTTTTCTCCTATGGAAAAGAATGCAGTTCAGGTTCCAAACTAGAAATAAAGGTATCAAAGTGAAATTCACATTTGAATTTACAACAGGGAAAAGTCGATATACTTGGAATTACAATAGTTTATTAATCAACTTCTGTACGGTTTCGTAGAAAAATTAGCAACAAACCTGGTCTTGGTAAATTCTGTGGTGTGTTTTTTTTGTGATATGTCAGCTTTGTAATATACTGAGAAAATAGCTTATCGGACCTGCTCTTCAATGGGAAGCTCTCCAACCAGCATTCCTGAAAGTTCATGTCTCAGGTCTCCTGCCAGCTATGAGAATAGAAGAAAACTTCTTGACAGAATAGATATCAGATATCAAAGCCAGTAGCAGCAGAGACAGTGCTAGCTTTATGAAGAGAGGCATAGTTTTTAAACGAGGCTAAACTTGCATGTCACATTGTGAGATTACCATAAGTTCTGCTGACCTACAAAAGGCCTGACAAATGTTCACCGCCGCTCCCTCACCACCAGACGCCTGGAGGAAGAACGCCTCATCTTTTGCCTCGGAACACTTCAATCCCATGGTATTAATGTGGATTTCAACAGTTTCCTCATTTCCTCTTCCCCCACCTCACCCCAGCTCCAAACTTCCAGCTCAGCACTGTCCCCATGACTTGTCCTACCTGCATGCTGCCTGAACTGCTGTGCTCTTCCAGCACCACTAATCCAGAGAATAATTACCAAAGCAAAACGAAATGAGAAAAGACAACTTATATACATCACAGACCAAATGAAAGAAAGGAGGCATTGAAGACAGTTGCAATCTTGTTTGAAAAGAGAATTTGAAGTGCAGCATGTTCTTGACATGCAAATTTTATAACAGGTAGATTTAAAGACTTTTGTGGGCCATAATAAGGTCAGAAGGCAACTATAGGGAAACAAGAATATATATTTGCAGAAGCTGAATTAAAGCCTGAAGCTTAAATTTACTAATATGATTGTACTGGGACAAATTCATTGCAGCAGTATGTTTATACAAAATCAATCAGTTGAGTGACAAATGATTCACAAATCTGAAACAACCAGTGGAATTCTATTCATCAACAGAATAGTGAAAAGTCATCAGCAGAATATCCAAAAAATGTACTGCTTTGAATGGATCTATTGTTTAATTAATTGTGTAATTAAATAAAGTTCTCCCTTATTAATAAGGACAATCACATGTATTTCTTTACATGAGACAAAATGCTCAATATGGAGGACAATGTATTGCATCAACTATTTCTGTTACACACTGGCAGTAAGCTCACAAATTAAGATGCCGTGTATTTGAACGTACAGTTGCTAACTGGGCTGTAGCAAAGGCACTCACCAATATCTAACTGCCTGAAGTTCACGAATATAGAGTCATAGAGTCATAGAGAAATACAACATGGAAACAAACCCTTTGTTCCAACTCTTCCATGCCAACTGGATATCCTAAATAAACCTAGTCCCATTTGTCAGCATTTGGCCCACTTCCCTCAAAACCTTTCCTATTCATATAACCATTCAAATGTCGCAAGTATGCCAACCTCCACCACTTCCTCTGGCAGCTCTTTCCATACATGCATCACCCTTTGTGTGAAAAAGTTGCCCCTTTGGTCCTTTTTAAATCTTTCCCCTCTCACCTAAACCTATGCCCTCTCATTCTGGGTTCCCCCAACTCAGGGAAAACAATCATTTCAGTTGCAGGACATCTCTGCAGGAGTTCCTCAGGGTGATGTCCTAGTGAACCATCCACAACTGCTTCATCAATTACCTACTCTACACCATAATATTAAGAGTGGGGATGTTTGCCAGGAATATTTCAATAACTCCCCTCCTAACTCTCCAAACCTCTGTCCACTATCAGTAAGTAACAAGTCAGGAGTGTGATGGAATATCATTGCTTGGATGAGGGCAGGTCCAACATATCTCAAGAAGCTTGACACCATCTAAGACAAAACAATCCTTGATTGACCACCACATCCACAAATATTCATTCCATCTACCAGTCAAGCTTAGTAGCAGCAGTGTATTACCATCTCCAAGGTGCACTTCTTTCATATGTAAACTGTTAGAGTTAACCTGAGAATGTAACTTTTAGAAGAAGTTTTGTGATTTACATATGAAAGAAGTGAAACTAACATGGTCATTCTAACAGATGAGCGTCTTAACAAATAATCAAGGTATTTTTCAGTGTATAATTTCAGTTACATCACACTGTAAACTTTTGCAATAAATTCTGCGTCTTTCAATTGTGTACTCCACAACCACCCGATGAAGGAGCAGCGCTCCGAAAGCTAGTGCTTAAAATTAAACCTGTTGGACTATAACCTGGTGTTGTGTGATTTTTAACAAAGTTAACTGGCTTCTTCTTTAAATGGACAACACATCTAAAGAAGTGACAGGGTCCTGATGGCAATTGTAACTCCAGCCTGAGCAGAGAAATGACTGTGGGTTTCCCTGCAGGTGAAGGCCTGTCAAAACTGGATCGGACACAGAAGAAGCCATTCAGAGTAATTCTCTTTGTACTTATTGTCATGGTGCCGAAGGCAGCAGGAGTCCTGGAACCCCTGCCTCCACACCTGCCAGGGTGTTGGTGGGTGGTCAAAAGCCATGCAAACTCCTGCAGGCCAGCACATCAATTTTCATTCTGGCTGCCGGCTGGTTCCTGAGGTCTGCTGGTTAAAATTGGTGATTCTTTCTTCTATGACAGGAGGACAGGAAATGAATTAACTTCTGCACTTTACCAAGGGGAATCCACTAAGGTTAAAAATAAACAATCGGGTTTAGTATCTCAAGATTCCAGCTTTGCGATGCTTTCAGTTTTGTATTGGAGTGTTAGTTTAGATTATAAACTCAAATCCTGGAATGTGGCTCGAATCCAGATTTTCAGATTCAAAAATGTGAATGTTACCTTCATCATTGTCTTCTATAATTTCTTTGGTAAAGTTTTATGGACCAGACCAAGTCTTCTCAAAACATATCAAGAAGATAGCCTAAACTCGAACTGTTTCTTATTTTAAAGTCAAGTGTCAGTCATTGCATTCTGGATGCAATTTGATTGGTCAAACTACCAGTCTTGAAGTAAAACACACTTTATTCATATATTATAGTTAAAATGCAAACAAACAAAGAAGAATTGGAATAACTTAACTCTATTAGAAAACTTGACAGAATGATAGATGTTTTTGATGACTAAACTGCAACTATTGTAATATCGTTTAAATACACCATTGGCAAAAACAAATTTGATAAAATAGGCTGTCTCACATGGAATTCTCCAGTCCAGGAGAATATCAAGAGAAAACTCTGCAAGAGACAACGAACTTAAACATTTTGTTGCAATGCAGAGAGAGGTGTGAAGCAGCTTCCAAGCCCCAACAGCTGCTGAAAGTTAAACTAAAATCCTGGTTCTGTGGGTGCTTGACCCCACCCATTCAGGCTGCTTCTATTGTTCCAACTTTTAAAAAAAGCTAAGGCCTCATAAGCTGTTTACTTTATTGATTTGAAGCAACTTTGCACCTCTATCTCAATCTTGCTTCATAAAAATAAACAGGACCGAATATATCTCTTAAAACCATAACACCATATTGAGGAGACAATAGGACTTTTGCTTGACCAAAGTGATGTTTTAAAGTATGCCTTAAAAGAAGAGAGACAGTTAAAGAAGGGGATGGTGACATTTAGTGAAGGAATACCAAAGCTTTCAGTTTCAGCAGCTGTAAGCATGACCATCAAAATTGGACAAGTTAAATTGGGAATACCCATTCCATAGGTCTACACAGGACCTTGAGTTGATACAGCATGGTGCTGGAAAAGGCACAGCATGTCAGGCAACATCTGAGGAGCAAAGGAGTTGACATTTTCAACATAGTTGACTCTTTTGCTCCTCAGATGTTGCCTGACCTGCTATACCTTTTCAAGTGTGTTGCTGGAAAAGCGCAGCAGGTCAGGCAGCATCTAGGGAACAGGAGAATCGACGTTTCGGGCATTAGCCCTTCTTCAGGAATGAGGGAAGTTGGTCCAGCAGGCTAAGATAAAAGATAGGGAGGAGGGACTTGGGGGAGGGGCGTCGGAAATGTGATAGGTGGAAAGAGGTCAAGGTGAGGGTGATAGGTCAGACTGGGGTGGAGGCGGAGAGGTCGGGAAGAAGATTGCAGGTTAGGAAGGCGGTGCTGAATTTGATGGATTTGACTGAGACAGGCTGGGGGGAGGGGAAATGAGAAAACTGGTGAAATCCGAGTTCAATGAGAAAACTGGTGAAATCCGAGTTCAATGAGAAAACTGGTGAAATCCGAGTTCAATGAGAAAACTGGTGAAATCCGAGTTCAATGAGAAAACTGGTGAAATCCGAGTTCAATGAGAAAACTGGTGAAATCCGAGTTCAATGAGAAAACTGGTGAAATCCGAGTTCAATGAGAAAACTGGTGAAATCCGAGTTCAATGAGAAAACTGGTGAAATCCGAGTTCAATGAGAAAACTGGTGAAATCCGAGTTCAATGAGAAAACTGGTGAAATCCGAGTTCAATGAGAAAACTGGTGAAATCCGAGTTCAATGAGAAAACTGGTGAAATCCGAGTTCAATGAGAAAACTGGTGAAATCCGAGTTCAATGAGAAAACTGGTGAAATCCGAGTTCAATGAGAAAACTGGTGAAATCCGAGTTCAATGAGAAAACTGGTGAAATCCGAGTTCAATGAGAAAACTGGTGAAATCCGAGTTCAATGAGAAAACTGGTGAAATCCGAGTTCAATGAGAAAACTGGTGAAATCCGAGTTCAATGAGAAAACTGGTGAAATCCGAGTTCAATGAGAAAACTGGTGAAATCCGAGTTCAATGAGAAAACTGGTGAAATCCGAGTTCAATGAGAAAACTGGTGAAATCCGAGTTCAATGAGAAAACTGGTGAAATCCGAGTTCAATGAGAAAACTGGTGAAATCCGAGTTCAATGAGAAAACTGGTGAAATCCGAGTTCAATGAGAAAACTGGTGAAATCCGAGTTCAATGAGAAAACTGGTGAAATCCGAGTTCAATGAGAAAACTGGTGAAATCCGAGTTCAATGAGAAAACTGGTGAAATCCGAGTTCAATGAGAAAACTGGTGAAATCCGAGTTCAATGAGAAAACTGGTGAAATCCGAGTTCAATGAGAAAACTGGTGAAATCCGAGTTCAATGAGAAAACTGGTGAAATCCGAGTTCAATGAGAAAACTGGTGAAATCCGAGTTCAATGAGAAAACTGGTGAAATCCGAGTTCAATGAGAAAACTGGTGAAATCCGAGTTCAATGAGAAAACTGGTGAAATCCGAGTTCAATGAGAAAACTGGTGAAATCCGAGTTCAATGAGAAAACTGGTGAAATCCGAGTTCAATGAGAAAACTGGTGAAATCCGAGTTCAATGAGAAAACTGGTGAAATCCGAGTTCAATGAGAAAACTGGTGAAATCCGAGTTCAATGAGAAAACTGGTGAAATCCGAGTTCAATGAGAAAACTGGTGAAATCCGAGTTCAATGAGAAAACTGGTGAAATCCGAGTTCAATGAGAAAACTGGTGAAATCCGAGTTCAATGAGAAAACTGGTGAAATCCGAGTTCAATGAGAAAACTGGTGAAATCCGAGTTCAATGAGAAAACTGGTGAAATCCGAGTTCAATGAGAAAACTGGTGAAATCCGAGTTCAATGAGAAAACTGGTGAAATCCGAGTTCAATGAGAAAACTGGTGAAATCCGAGTTCAATGAGAAAACTGGTGAAATCCGAGTTCAATGAGAAAACTGGTGAAATCCGAGTTCAATGAGAAAACTGGTGAAATCCGAGTTCAATGAGAAAACTGGTGAAATCCGAGTTCAATGAGAAAACTGGTGAAATCCGAGTTCAATGAGAAAACTGGTGAAATCCGAGTTCAATGAGAAAACTGGTGAAATCCGAGTTCAATGAGAAAACTGGTGAAATCCGAGTTCAATGAGAAAACTGGTGAAATCCGAGTTCAATGAGAAAACTGGTGAAATCCGAGTTCAATGAGAAAACTGGTGAAATCCGAGTTCAATGAGAAAACTGGTGAAATCCGAGTTCAATGAGAAAACTGGTGAAATCCGAGTTCAATGAGAAAACTGGTGAAATCCGAGTTCAATGAGAAAACTGGTGAAATCCGAGTTCAATGAGAAAACTGGTGAAATCCGAGTTCAATGAGAAAACTGGTGAAATCCGAGTTCAATGAGAAAACTGGTGAAATCCGAGTTCAATGAGAAAACTGGTGAAATCCGAGTTCAATGAGAAAACTGGTGAAATCCGAGTTCAATGAGAAAACTGGTGAAATCCGAGTTCAATGAGAAAACTGGTGAAATCCGAGTTCAATGAGAAAACTGGTGAAATCCGCGACCTCTCCGCCCCCACCCCAGTCTGACCTATCACCCTCACCTTGACCTCTTTCCACCTATCACATTTCCGACGCCCCTCCCCCAAGTCCCTCCTCCCTATCTTTTATCTTAGCCTGCTGGACCAACTTCCCTCTTTCCTGAAGAAGGGCTAATGCCCGGAACGTCGATTCTCCTGTTCCCTAGATGCTGCCTGACCTGCTGCGCTTTTCCAGCAACACATTTCCATCTCTGATCTCCAGCATCTGCAGACCTCACTTTCTCCTCATACCTTTTCAAGTGTCATGCTATATCAACTCTGACTCTTTAGCATCTGCATTCCTCACTTTCTCCTACACAGGACCTTCTCAGACAGTCGCTGAATTTTCATTCACAGTCAGTCAGTGTTCTCCAAACTTCTATCAACGTTGCTTCTGTCAATGTACATTCTAACTACAGTCTTGAAAATGTGACTTTTATTGGTAACTCAAGCAAACAAACACTCACAAATGATCTCTTATCACAACATATGAAAACTATCTTCTAAACCTTATGTTCCTCATTCATAATGTGGCACATCTGTCCCACTTCACCCACCCCAATGTCTAACTCAAAATTTGTGAGATGATCATCAGCACTCTGCCAAACTGCAAGATCTGGATGATCTATTTTCCCAAAGAACTCTTTAGGTTTTCCTTCTGTTGTGGTCTATTTGATCCCTTTCTAGAAATAGCCATCTGATTTTGTGTTTTTTCTGCTTGTCCTTTCTTCTGCATCTTTTCTGAAAGCGGTCTATTATGTGACAGATAAAACATTGACTTTTAATAGCTGGGCATTGTCTGCGACTGTGAAGTGTTTTTGCACCATTGTGCTGACAAGGATTTTTAGTGTCTACTTAAACGTGTTACTTATAGTTTTATACCTTAAGTATTGAATGGGTTTTGCTAAACTCCTGTACCAAGCTTGATGCTCTTACCTTGGGATTGATCTATGTTTCTTCCGGACTTCCATTTCTCTCACCATCTGAATTGCTTTCTTGAGAGTCAGGTCTTCTTTGGACTGTAACAAATCTGACAAAATTCATCAGCAATTCCTGCAACAGTTCTACCTTTTACAAATTCTAACTTGAAATTGTCTTAGTCACATTTCACCACTAATTGGTGGAGACTATTAATGAAATCATCTATGGGTTCTCCTGATATTGAAGCATTGGATTAAATCTTGCTTTGTCAAGAATTTTATTAGATTTGAAGTACAAGTAATTGTAAAAGGTTTTCAATTATTCTTCAAAATTATTTATTGATTCTTTTACACCTTGCTGAGCTTTAACATCGTCAGTTACTGTACCAGTTGTATATGAAATTGCATTTCATTGTTCAGCTTCTCATATAATATATGTTGAGTACAATCTTATAGGAGTGTGAAAATATGGGCTATGACAAAATAAAAATAGGAAGTATGGAGAAACTCACTAGGCCTGGCAGCATCTGCAGAGAGCGAAACAGAGTGAACATTTTGAGTCCAGTATGACTCTTCTTCAGAATAGAAAAATAGAAAATAAGAGCTGGAATGGGTCATTCAGCCCTTTGATCCATTTGTGCCATTCTTTATGAGCAGGAGGAATCATTCCACTTAATATTCTGTTCCTGCTTTTCCTTACTATCCTTTAATCCCTTTAACCCCATGTGTTATATCCACCCCTTCTCGAATTCATACAATGTTTTGACCTTGACTGCTTTCTGTGATCATGAATTTCACAGGTTCAACACCCTCTGGGCAAAGCAATATTTCCTCATGTCAGTCCTAAATGGACTACTCCACATCCTTAGATTGTGCCCCCTGGATTCGGACTCCACAGTCATTGGGAACATCCTGCATCTGCTGTCTAATCCTGTTAGAATTTTATCGGTTTCTATCAGACCCCTCCCTCATTCTTCTGAACTCTGGCCAATTATACTAATTATACTCCTAACTGATTTGACTTCTTCTCATAAAGCCAGTCCTACCATCACAGGAACCAGTCTGGTAAACCTTTGCAGCGCTCCCTCTGTAGCAAGAACATCCTTCTTCAGATATGATTTGGAGATGCCGGTGTTGGACTGGGGTGTACAAAGTTAAAAATCAAACAACACCAGGTTATAGTCCAACAGGTTTAATTGGAAGCACACTAGCTTTCAGAGCGACGCTCCTTCAATCACCTGATGAAGGTGTGTCGCTCCGAAAGCTAGTGTGCTTCCAATTAAACCTGTTGGACTATAACCTGGTGTTGTGTGATTTTTAACCATCTTCAGATAAGAAGAGTAAAACTGGACATCATATTTCACACCTTAGTATTAACCCTTTCAGAAGCTTCTATTAGACGTTATGACGTCTTTGAAATGTCTGCATCAGGATATATGGTTTACTTGCCAACACCAATGTTATCTCTCTTTAAAGCCAGTAGTAACCTCACCATAGCTGCTTCCTGGCCAGATTTGAAGATCCCCATCCAGTCATGTTAGCTGTTTGATGTTTTCCACACGCATAGAGCCCTTTCAAATTAATGAATAGCGCTTGGCACTGAGGCTATGGGTTGCATGGTAATGACTGCCCTTTCCTTCTGAAGGAGAAGGAACATTCATGGAAGGGGTTTGCTTGGGAGAGAAATGAGAAATGTCTTTTAAATGTGGCATAATTGAATTGGTGACACAGCAAGGGAGAAATCTAGAGCAGAGAACATTTCACCTTGTCATTGATTTCTAGTGGGAAATTCTGTAAAGGCTTTAGCAAATCAATTCTAGTTGTGAGTGCTGTGTGCTTATGTCAGTTTGGATCAAATTGATTGACTGAAGTACAGCTGGCTCAGTGATCTGGAAATGCTGAGCTAGTAACTATTTAGTACTTATTACAAGACAAGGAAAAATAATGTCTACGAGCAATAACTATAAAACACAATTCTTTATTTCCTCTAGAATGGCTTTACTGGGACTTTTATTCTCATAGACAACCATTCCCAAAAAACTTCTATAGTAAGCTTTTGGAATCCAACTGCTCCCTGCTTTCTAAAGGGCAGGTGAAGGAATGGAGCACTATGAAAAAATACACCCTAGAGGCTCTGCTTGGAGGATACTACACTCTTATAGAATTTACTAGTTTGTAATCTCTTTTAACTCACTCTCAGAGTGGCATTAGTAATTATTTATGGTTATGAAATGCTTCGAGATAGCTTTGGCCACAAACCACAAGTATTACTAATAGCAACCAGGAGAGATGTCTTTCATAGATTTATTGTATTTGTGGCTGTCCATTTATACAATTTACCACAGCCAGACAGTGTACTGCACTCCACTACAAGCTGTTTTGAACAACATGCCAGAGGATGAATACTTAGATACACTAAAATAGATACAATGGAAATTTGTTCAATCAAGCTTAATGATTGAAGACATGTTAAATAGATAATGTATCAATTAATTTGTAGGGTAGGGTGCACTTTAATGAAGGCATCTATTAATTGCTTACCGTACAATAACGGAAATTTGCCAAAATATATAATTGGATTTCCTACGTGTTACTTCTGTGATGAAATATACTGTTTTGTCAGTTCTACAAGAACGGAAGTGGATCATTCTGAAAATGGACATGGATTGAGATGCGCAATTAACTGCTCGAGCACCGCCCCCACCCCCACCACACACACCTATTTATTCTGAAGCATGTAACACACAAATGTCACACTCCTGACTCTTCACCATGAATGTAGGGCAAAGCCAGCACAAAAATGATTGTCAATATGGGACTCAATTTCATCTGATTCTTAGAGCCATTAAAGTTGGCCTATTGCTTTACGTCAGCCTGTACCTTTCAAAGAGGAGGCTCATTCTGCCTGAAGCATGTGCATAGAATGGCAGAGTAGAAGGAAAGGTGCATAATGCTTAAAGACGAGAGAAATGGCCACAGTATTCTTAAAAAAGACAGGCACTGGCGACTTTAGCACAGGTTGGGTACAGGACCAGACTGATCTCCATTTATTGGGGCCCAAAGGATCTCCAGACAGATGTCACCAAGTCCATGGGAGTAGATAGCTGTTACGATCACTGCCAACAGACCCGGATAGAGTACCTCAAGAAATTCCATGACCACACAGGAATGGTCAAGTTCTTAACAAGGAGCAGGAATAGCTTTTTGAACCTGTTCCACTATTCTATATGATCATGGCTGATCATCCAACTCAGTACACTGTTCTAACTTTCTCCCCACACACTTTGATCCTTTTAGCCATAAGAACAAATAGTTTCAAATGCTGTATCCTTTCAAAGGTTCCACTTTGTGTGAAAGTGTGGTTCTTGTTATGTATATGTCTCTGTATAGATTGCACACTGGAATCAGAAGTTGAGTGGTCACAGGAAAATCTTTACAGACTCCTTATGATTTGATGCAGTGCTATTGTTAAAATGGGTCATCAAAGAAAGAATGAATTGTGACTAATGCCAGGATACCAGGCCTGTATGACATCCTGAGTAAGAACACAGATCATTTGGATATTGAGGGATTCCAGTTTCAATGCATCTTTGAATGTTTAGGCAGTGCCTACATAGTGAAGTGCGGTTTGCAAAGGGATCCCATCATTATGGAGAAGCTAGCTATGCTGACACAGCTCTTTACTTCTTCCACCTGGCAAGAGAGAATGAAATGTATTTCATCTCTCTTTACTTACGGAACCTCCGAGAATTTCCTTCTGCAACAGTGGATGGAGAGGGAAAAGATATTGCAAATCTCACCAGCTCCAGCCTAGAGAAAGCTTGTCGTTATCAAGTTGACTATCACAGCTTCTTGACAAGGCTCTGCCATTCCAGGTGGCTGATTTCAGTGAAGACCCCCTTGATAAGTTGGAAACATCTGCTACACTGTTCTTTACTCAAGAGGTGAAAGAATTTTTCCCCGAAGATGAGTGAAAAAGGCTGCCCACTGACAAGTTGTCGCCCTTTGTTCCTTCTCCTTGTAACTTGTCCTCCTCAACGTCATCTTTGCTCACCGTCTCTGTCACACTGCAGGTTGAGGGGTATAAAAATCTGCTGCAGCCCACAACTGGGAGCAAGGTGTCTAACAGGAATCCTGATAGCAGAACCACAAATAACAGAAGAACCAGGTACCCCAGCATCCCCTGTAGACTTCAGCAACATTAAATATTAGTACGAACAAGCAAACATTTCTGCCAACTTAATAGTAGCCAATAGGAATTAATCAGCAACTAACCAGATACCAGCTAATGATGCTCAATAATAGGAATGCAGATTCAGCTGTACAAGATTAAGAGACAATGTTAGTTAGAGGTTGTTGGAGTGTTCAGGTTGACAAGTGTTACACACTGACTAATTTTATGATCTGCTCGTGCTGCATAATTCTGGCCTTTGCTTCCAGCACTCAAAGGTGCCACTGATGGGAGCTGCATCACGAAGTGCAGGTGTCATTTGGCAACTTAAGCAGCACACATTGCATTGATAATCCAAATGCTACACAATCTAGCTTTGCAGTAAAATTATATGACAAATGTCAAATTATAAGATCTTGAACCTTAATTCTGAACATTCACAGACATTAGAACATAATGGAAGTGCAGATATTTAGGGATTGATTATAATAGTGACAGTACCACACCTTATCTGCAGAACAGTATAAAGTGCATTGCCAGGTATTATATTCCAGTCAATATACCTGTTTTGGTGATTTATACAATAACATAGTGTATTACATGACCCATCATGTACCAGCCAAATTTACATCTTAAAAAAAGTATTTTCTTTATGAGAAGTGTGTCATTTGAAGTCTCATAAAACATTTGGTGATGAGTGTTGGAGGAATCCAACCTGGAAATGTTAGTGTTTATTTTTCAGCTGTTACATTGCTGCTCATTCATAGTGTTCATTATGGGTAACATTGTGTTAATAGGGCCAGGTTGTGTTCTATAGATGTAGTTATATAATTAGGCAAATTTTCCACAGAACTCTGGCCTTGGAATAGAGCCTTTCTATTCTTACATGTGAGCCAAAGTTCTTTCGGAAAATCTTACAGCATGACTACTAAGCACAAGCTGGCTGCAATGATGTCAGGCTTCCAGAATGCAGTAAATGAAGTAGCACCAGTGACAAAAATCAATGATACAGGATAAATGTGCTGGACTCTTTATATAATCTTGTTCAAGAGCAAACAACATTTTAAATACAAAGAATGCACTAACGCACTTTTAAATCTATTTATTTGATTTGCATGTTAATAGCTTCCAGATGTTTTCTGCCCATGAAGAGAAAGAGGAGAAATAGGTAAATAAAGAAAAACAAAACTTAAAAAAGTTAAAATTGTAGGAAAACAAAAGGGATAAAAAAATGTATACAAAACCTCTACAGTTCTGATCTATGATAGGCAATTATCAATGGGCCTTGTTTAATGTTAATACATATCCTTAATATTCGTAGTTTTCAGTAAATTGGTTCATATTTAATTCATATAGAATCATGCAGTACAAAGGAGACTCTTCAGTCCATCGAGTCTGTCCCAAGAATGTACTGTAACGCACACTAGTCCCACTTTCCTGCACTAGGTCCATAGCCGTGAAGCAACAAGTGTTGCAGAAAGATTGTTAGAATTATGCATTTAACTCCTTGCACCTATTGTCATGGAGTTTATGCAACTCTGTTACTCTTTTGATGAGTAACTCTGGTGAAAGACGATCCCTAATTTTCTGCAGTAATCAAGCAAAGTAGAATTTCAATTAAAAACTGCCACACTCCAACAAAAACAGTTCATAATGCATTACATGGAATAATAATAATTCCACCTTATAAAATAGCTTGTTGTCCAATGATCAATATTATGAAAGATTTGTTATTGTCTTTATTTTAGATGAATTCTTACTGACAAACTTTGCTGAAGAATATTTTCAAACTCCGGTAACAATTGTGTAGAAAGCAGTCAAACTTTTAACTTGAAACAATAAGTTGACATGAAAGCATATGGATAATAAACAAATGTCAATTTCATTTGAACAACATTGATTTGAAATGTACTTGTTTGTTGATTCTATTATTGGTTATTGTGGTTGAGCTGCAGTGATCATTAATATTTTAATCATTCAAATTGCTGTGTTTATGTGATATTATTCACCTTGTGCCTACCAGCATGCCCACACTGTGCATGCCTTACCCTGCGCTGACTGTACTGTATTGGCAGGCTGTGCCAGTCCTCAGTCATTTGTCTCCAGAGAGGCAGGTCCAGGGGCAAGGACTGCGATGGAAGGAACAAGTGTGCCCAGCAGCCAGGAATCTGGGCAAGTGAGGACCAGTGTTGGCAGGTCAGGTCACTGGAGGTGAAGGATAGGTCACCTCCACAATCTCCTTAGTGAAGATTGTTAGGAACCTGTGTGTGACTTCTCCTCTGGCTGAGTGTCTTGTGATGCCAGTCTGTGTCTTTGTAAGGAGGGGCACCTGAGCTACACTCAGAACTCACCTTCTGACTCTCGCCTGGCTTTGGGCCTGAGGACAAAATGTTGGTGTGGTGGCGTGCAGGTTTTGTTGACTCTCCAGCTGCCCTGGAGAGTGCTGAGTCTTAGCGAGATTTGAGAAGATTTATAGCTCAGGTTGAGGTTCTGGATGTAGGTATGCTCGCTGAGCTGGAAGGTTCATTTCCAGATGTTTCATCACCCTACTGGGTAACATCTTCTGTGGGTCTTCGGGCGAAGCACTGCTGTTGATTTCTGCTTTCTATTCATGTGTTTGGGTTTCTTTGGATTGGTGATGTCATTTCAGGACATTACATCACCACTGGAAATGGCATCACCAACCCAAAGAAACCCAAACATATAAATAGAAAGCAGAAATCATCAGCAATGCTTTGCCCAGAGGCCCACTGAAGCTGTTATCTAGTAGGGTGATGAAACATCTGGAAATGAACCTTCCAGCTCAGTGAGCAAACCTACATCCAGTGCTGAGGCTGTCCCTTCATGGCAATTGCCAACCTGTCCATGGAGGCAGACGCCAGACAGACATGAGACTGGCTACACTGCTGTAGAGTCTGAGCAAAGATAGGCAGTGAATCGATGAATTGGCACAATCACGCTAGATTCTCAGCAATGAGGGCTAGTAAGTCCTGAGTGCCTGCCTGCCTACCACTGCTGCTCCTCCCCATGTATCTGCATGATTTTCCTCATTGCCAGGATCACAGGCTTATCTCCTGGCAGAAGCTCAGCAAGTGCCTGATCCTTCTCCTGCTAGTGGTCTGGGGAGTTTCTCCTTCACCTAAGTGTGGAACTGAAGGTGTGTGAACCTCAGGGAGCCCAGTGATATGTCATTGTCCATGCTGCGATGCAAATGATTGTCCCTCCAATGTTTCCCCTTAACGATGCATGGAGGTTGAGGAACATGCCTGAGGGAGATGGGTTTTTCCTTCAAAAGAAGGGTTTACCTGTAGGAGGTGGTGCAGCCACTGGTTAGTTTTGGTAAATGTGACCACTGTTGGAATGATCAATGTTCCTTACTCAGCTCTATGAATGCACCAGGCCTATTGGAGCATCAGTTACAATGTCTGGAACTCTGCTCACTAATCTTTGCTCAGGTATTGGATTAGATATCACTGCACAAAGGCTTCACAAACACTACATCTACACCATGTTATATTCTTTTTTTATATACATTATTTGGACATTTTTGATGCCTGAAACAATAGCCTATTCTAAATGTGCTAAAAAGTGATGATTGATTCTTTCTCTACAAGTGCTGCAGTTCTCACGATAATATTTTTACAATGATGTTAAGCAGTGAGTTAGAATCCTCTAATGACAATGGACCAATAGTGATACATTCCCAAGTTAGGATGATGTGTATCTTGGCGAAGCAGTTGGAAACTGCTTATACCATACACAGACATGCCTCTTGGAGATAGCATTTCTAACAAGGAAGATACTTTAACAGCAATTTTGTTGGGTTGTAAAACTGATTCAGGGCACAGTTATACAGGAGATGGTCATTGAATCCGGTGGAGGGTTTCTCTTTGACCACCATTATCTTCAACACCTGGAAACTTAATGCCAGAGTCGAATGGTGTTTTGATGTTAATCTCACTACTTGTTTGTATTTGACATCTTAGATTAAGTTCTGCTTCAAAACTGTGATGAGAGCTAGAGCCAAGTGGTTCTGACAAAGCCTGAACCATCTTCATAGTGAAGTTATTGGTGAGTAACTGTCATTTGGTAACACTCTTTCATGATGCCTTGTTTTACCGATGACTGAAAAAAGGTTGCGGTATTTAGTCAAAATGGACTTCTTCTTGCAGGATGGAACAGGTTCAAGGGGATGAATGGCCTACTCTAGCTTCCAATTCATATGTTCATTTGGTAGTTTGATGTGAGTATTGTAGCTGCAATAGTCTTGCCAGAGAAGTGGCTAGCTTTGAAGGGCATTTCTTCACTACTCTCAGGGTCATTTCTGTGTCCTAAGAACGCATCCACTTCAGGCAGTGAACCAAATCTGCTGGATGGAAATTTCAGAAGAGGTTAAATAGAGAAATCCAGGCAACCTTTTTTTTGCTCAAGATGCTTGCAAAAGTAGAAGTATGATTTATATAGCACAATTTCAGGCAGCAGTATAACTGCTGATTCGATTCAGTCCACATGATATCCAGAAACTGTTGGACGCAATGAATACTGCAAAGGCTGTGGGCCCTGACAACATTCTGACAATACTGCTAAAGACTTGTGCTTCTGAACTTCCGTCTCTCCTAGCCAAGCTGTTCCAGTCCGGTTACAACACTGACACCTGACAATGTGGAAAATTAGAGCTGAAAATGTGTTGCTGGAAAAGCACAGCAGGTCAGGCAGCATCCAAGGAACANNNTGGATGCTGCCTGACCTGCTGCGCTTTTCCAGCAACACATTTTCAGCTCTGATCTCCAGCATCTGCAGCCCTCACTTTCTCTCTATGTGGAAAATTACCCAGATATATCTAATATCTAAAAAAATCAGGCAGTCATCAGTCTATTCTCAATCATCAGTGAAGTGATGGATGGTGTTATCAACAGTGCTACCAAGCAGCACCTACTCAACAATAACCTGCTCAGTGACACCCAGTTTGGGTTCCACCAGAGTCACTCAGTTCCTGACCTCACTACAGCCTTGGTTCATTCATGGACAAAAGAGTTGAATTCTGGAGATGAGATGAGAGTGACAGTCCTTGACTTCAAGGCTGCATTTGACTAAGTGTGGCATCAAGGAGCCCTGGCAAAACTGGAATCAATGGGAATTGGGGGCGAACTCTCTGCTGGTTGGAGTCATGCTGGCATAGAGGAAATGACCATGGCTGCTGGAGTCATCTGTGCAAGAGTTCCTAAGGGTAATGTCCTCGGCCCAACCATCTTCAGCTGCTTCAACAATGATCTTCTCTCCATTATAAGGTCGGAAGTGGGGATGTTTGCCAATGATTGCACCATTCGTGATTCCTCAGATAATGAAACTATTTAATGTTCAAATGTGGCAAAATCTGGATAATATCCAGGCTTGGGCTGAAAAGTGGCTAGCAATATTCATGCCACACAAATAAGTTCAATAAGCATCACCAATAAAGGACAATCTAACCAGTGCCCTTAGCATTCAATGGTGTTACCATCGCTGAATCCTCCACTATCAGTATCCTGGAGGTGACCATTGAACCTCAACTGGACTTGCCACATAAACACAGTGACTAAGAGAGCAGGTTAGAGGCTAGGAATACTGTGGCAAGTAACTCACCTCCTAAATCCCCAAAGGCTGTCCACCATCTACAAGGCACAAGTCAGGAGTAAGATGGAATAATCTCCACTTGCCTGGATGAGTGTAGCTCCAACAACTTTCAAGAAGCTTGACAACATCCAGGACAAAGTTGCTTGATTGGCATTATATCCACAAGCATCCCTGCACCACTGATGCTCAGGAGGAATAGTGTGTTCAATCTACAAGATAAACGGCAGAAATTCAGTCAGCACCTTCCTAACCCACAACCACTTCCATCTGGAAGGACAAAGGCTGTAGATACATAGGAACACCACCACCTGAAAATTCCCCTCCAAGCCACTCGCCATCCTGACTTTGAGATATATTGCCATTCCTTCACTGTGGCTTGATCAAAATCCTGGAATTCCACCCCTAATGACATTGTGGGTCAACCCACAGCAGGTGGACTGCAGCAGTTCAAGAAGGCTGCTCACCACCACCTTCTCAAGGGCAACTCGGGACAGACAATAAATGCTAGCCAGCCAGCAATGTTCACATCCCCCAGATAGAATAAAAAATGACTGAATTGTTAACTACATTGAGAAGAAGGCTTTCCATTTTTTCTGTGATTGAAATTTCAATTTTACATTTGTTGTGCATTGGCTTTCAAATACTAATGCTATAACTTTGTGAAATCCAGAGTAGATGTGAAATATTATTCATATTAACTGAAGTTCAACTGATTATGCATTAAAATTCTTAATTAAACATCAATTGCTCCCTTTCAATGTTATATATACTCTAGCCATACTAACAGGAATATAGCTAATCATGCATTCAAATTATAATTAAACCATGATTGCTCTCTTCTTTTATATGCTGTCACATTTTTACTGCTTTTATCTGCTATATGTTGACATAAATGAAAAAATACTTTAGAGAAAATGAATTAATTAAATGAAAAATAAGAGTATAAACATCATTGAGCTACTCCTTCGCTGTTATGTTAATCCCCAAAACCATTCTTTCCTTAATACAAAGAAGGGATATTGAATAACCAGATAAAAAAGAACTGGCAGGAATTCATGGAACATTTCCATTCTGCAGGTACTGTACAGTGACATGGAACAGTAATTTAAGTAACAGGCATTAGCCTAATACAACCCTTCCAAGAAAAATGGAAAAATACATGATTTTCTTTCTTAAAGACATGCTCCATAAATGAGATACTTTGTGAGAAGAGTTATTCATTAAGTGTTGATGGTAGATCACTTACATTTGAATTTTATGGCTTAATAAAAGAAGCTTTTGCAATGACATGTTAAAGAAGATAATCATGATGTCAATGCCTGGTAGACTGTTTTTCAACCCCAGGGCAAGACACCACACTGGGTTAGCACAAGGAAAATTTTCTGCATTGTCTTACAATGATAAATCTCTCCTAATTAATTCCAGTTCTGCTGCACCATGCTGGTCAGATCTTAATATATTAGTAATGTTATCCAAGGACATCACAGTTAACCATTACACCCTTCTTCCTTGTTGGTTTGTTAAGTGAAAGCTATTTATTTATACAAAATAAAAACAAGGTCATTCTCTATTTGGACACTGTGCTTAGAGGCAAATTGACAAGATGAGAAATAAGAAACCTTGACAAATGCAACAAAGTAACATATAGTATTAATCAAGAGTGCAATATATATTCATGAAAAAATCTAATATAGAAAGTCAATTGCTAAATAAGTGTTGGCAACATTTGGTATGAATTTATTGAATGTACTGAGGGCCTGATATCAAGGAAGTAATAAAATACGACCACTGCTGTATTGGATTGTAGTTGGAGGGCACATTGGAACTGGTATTTTTCTTTTTAACTCTATGTTAAAAACAGAAGTAGCAAAATTCTTAAAGATGGTCATTTAATAACTCACAATTAATAACATACACTGGACTTCCTCCAAAAGGCCCCAGCATCATAGATGCCAGTCTTCAGCCAATTCAGTTCACACCCATGTGATATCAGGAGATGGCTGAAGGCACCAGATATTAAAAAGGCAATGGGCCCTGACAATATTTCACCAATGGTACAGAAAATATGTGCTGCAGAACTTGGCACACCCCAAGCCAAGCTGCTCCAATATAGCAACAACCTTTGCATCAATGTGGAGAATTGACCAAGTATGTCCTGTACACAAAAAGCAAGACAAATCCAACTCAACTAATTATCATTAGTTTACTCTCGATCATCAATAAGCTGGTAGAAGGTATCATCAACTGTACTATCAAATAGCATTTGTTTAACCATAATCTGCTCACTGACGCTCAGTTTAGGTTCCATCAGGGTCACTCAGCTACTGACATCATTATAGTCTTGGTTCAAACATGGACAGAATAACTTAACCTGAGAGGTGAGGTGAAAGTGACTACCCTTGATATTAATGCAACATCAATGCCACTAATAGGGCATCAAACATCCCTCGCAAAAGTGGAATCAATGTGAATTAAAGGGAAAACTTTCTATTATTTGAAGTCAAACTAAACACAGAAGAAGCTGGTTGTAGTTGTTGAAAGTCAGCTCCATGACATCACTGCCAGGGTTATTTTGAAATTTGAAGATGTTTGATTGCAGTCTTCTTTTGAATATTAAAAACATCTTTGAAAAGCATGCATTGTTCTAAACAGCTCATGTGACTGTTAGTGAAAAATGATATATTTTGTTCAGCTTTTAATCTTGCGCTCATTTGGACATTTCGCAAAAAATCAAAAATAAAAAGGAAAATAATATTTATACTGTATAAAAATTGAGTACTGATTGTTTGGCAAGTAGAAGCTGATTTCAAGAGGCATTGCCAAGGAAAATGCACCAGTTAATAATGACTGGTAGATAACTGCCATTTTGGCACCTTAAGAATTATCAACATTTGGAGGAAATGATGGCAAAGAAATCATATTAAAAAACAATGGAGTATTTTGATGATAGATTTTCACTTTTTGAATCCTCAGCGCAACATCATGCATCAGTAGATTGCAGAGAAGTATAATTTTTTTTAGATTAGATTCCCTACAGTGTGGAAACAGGCCCTTTAGCCCAACAAGTCCACACCGACTCTCTGAAGAGTAACCCACCCCGACTAATGCACCTAGCAGCTATGGACAATTTTGCACGGCCAATTCACTTTACCTGCACATCTTTGGAATGTGGGAGGAAACCGGAGCACCCGGAGGAAACCCACGCAGACACGGGGAGAATGTGGAAACTCCACACAGTCACCCAAGGCTGGAATTGAACCAGGGACCCTGGTGCTGTGAGGCAGCAGTACTAACCACTGAGCCACTGTGTCACAAAGAAGCATAAAAGGAAGGTTACTTTTAATTGAGAGCACACAAGCTAAATTAAGTTGAAAGAAACACATTGGGAAAAAACAGATTTAAAATCCAACTGAAGAAGTAAGTCAAAAATGTGGTATTATTCTTGATGCAAACACACACTATGAATGAAAATTAAAAGAAAGCACATAAACATTTACAACTAAGATGAAAGAATTATAAACAAATATCTTTGTTATTGAATATGGACTAGTCCACCGACTCTAAGCAGTCCAGTCAAAGCCCTTCAGTTTCTTCAGAACAACACTGCATGACTTTCTGTCTTGGGTCCTTCTCCTTCAATTTCTGCTGTAAGCTGGGGAGAGGAGCACAGCATTGTGACCTCACTTCCCAAAATGTGGACAGGGAAATGGAGCAGTAGGCACCTTTGATGGTTGTATAGCAATGGTCAAAGGTGCTTGGACCTTTGATGGGACAGGAGGTGTGTTAATCATATTTTGGCAATACATTCTTGAGGTTGGCCTGATCAAAGTCACCGGCTGTGATGAACAAAGCCTTGGGGTATTCCGTCTCATCAAGTGCACTCTTCACTGCTGCATGGGTTGGGATGTAGACCACGGGAGATGAGCGCGTGTCTGATGAAGGCATGACTGGTGAATTCATGCCCTTCCTGAAGAAGGGTTAATGCCTGAAACATCGATTCTCCTGCTCTTCAGATGCTGCCGGACTTGCTGTGCTTGTCCAGCACCACACTCTCGACTCTGAACTCCAGCATCTGCAGCCCTCACTTTCTCCTAGGTGAACTCATGCAGCAGATAGTAGGGACTGCATTTCATTGTTAAACATTTTAGGTTCAGGTAGCGGTAACTCATCAGGGTCAGCACGGCTGAGCACTGGGAGATGTTGACTAGGAGATAGACTCCACAGTCCCTTGTCTTGCCTGAGGATGCCAAGCAGTCCATTCAGTGAACTGAGAAGCCCTCAGGTTGTAAGGCAAGGTCAGGTGTAGCAGGAGGTAGCCATTTCTCTGTAAAACAGCACACAGCGGTCCCTCAACTCTCTTTGGAAGGTGAGTCTAACTTTAAGGTCATCCATTTTGTCCTCAATGGCTTGGACATTTGCCAGGAATGTGCTGGGCGTGGTCAGGGGTCAAAACCCCAAAGTTTTAGTTTTACCCAAAGTCCAGTGCATCTCCCGTGTTCCCTGGGCTGCTCCTAGTCAATCCCAGGCATTGGTGAGGGAAGTCTGCTGCTCCAAGAGGCAAGAATGTGTTCTCAGTGGGGTCCGGGGCACCAGTCACAGCCTTCAGTGATTCACGGTGTCTTGCAAGTGGTCTGGTCAGGTCACTGCAGGGTCAGGTCACGTTCCTACGATAGTTGGCCCTTGAGTCCAAGATTCCACGGGGAGGTGGGGCTTGCAGCTCCAGCATTGGTAATCGGGCCTTGCCTATCGGACCTTCCTCAGACCTGCAAGTAGATTTAATAGAACAAGGTTCGTAATTTTGACAGACTTAGAATTGAGTCTTAAACAGCACGTGATTATAAGCTATGTTAGAATAAGATCTGCTGCAGACAGCTCAGATGGAATTGTCATGGTCTGGCGTCATTTTGGGTCATCCACCATGTTTGCTATGGCAAACGTCTTTACTTTACTAAATGTTGATGAGAAATATCAGCAGAAAGGCTTTGGTATTAAAGACAAAAGGGGCAGGAACCTAGGTATATGACAAAAACAAAAGGAGACCCAATAAGTGATCCAAAAATAACCATGCACGTTCTTACAGTGCTAATCAAACCTTCAAAGGTGCTTTGGAGAAACTTTATCAGCCATGAGCCGGCACAGAGCCAAAGGAGACATTAGCTAAAGTTCAATTGGACATAGGATTTAAGAAACCTCTGAAAAGAGGAGTGAGAGGTGGAGAGGATCATCACATCGATCTGCCAATGAACATTAAGCTTCACCTAAGGGTTTGGAGCTGGAGGTGAACATAACCAGATGAAATGAGGCAGGTCAGGAAAGGTAGTGGTATTGTGGCTTGTCAGTGAAGTATTATTCCAGATTGCCAGGTCAATGTTCTGAGAACATGGGTTCAAATCCCATCATTGCAGATGGTGGAATTTTAAATTAATAAAAATCTGCAATAAAAGAAGCTGACCAAATAGCAACCACTGTGCATTGCTGTAGAAACTCATCCAGCTTTTTTACTAATGCCCTTTAGGTAAGGAAATCTGCTCTCCTTCCCTGGTCTGGCCTACATGTGACTCCAGACCCATAGTAATATGATTGCTTCTTAACTGCCCTCCAGGTAATTAGGGGTGGACAATAAATGCTGCCCTTGTTGGGAATATCTACAATCCATGAATGAATATTAAAAGGTAATCAATAAATCAATAGAAATTGGAATAATTTAAGATTGGAAAAATAGGAAGAAAGATTATAGAACTATTAAGGGAAATACAAAGTGGGAGTGAGGATCTCAAGTGAGGACATCAAGTGAGGACATGAGCTAAAGCTTTGGGGTAGTGAGCACTGAGGCAACAATGGACATTGTGGAGATTGGACCAACTTGTAACAGTTGGACAGCTGAGCACTCACTGTCCCTGTTCTCACTGAGGATTCCTGACAATTTTCAAATGTTAAAATGGGGTCACAGAAGGAAAATGTTTGGGAAGGACGAACTTAAGAGGTACACAATGCTTTCAAATAATTCCTAGAAACCAGATCCATAGAAGATGAAGCATTTGTAAAACTCACTGAACATATCAGGGACAAAGCACAAAATGAGCATTGTTATGAGGAACGCTCAGTGCTGAAAGATTGTTAATCAAATGTATTGCAGAAAAATATCGACTCTTTATGATGGTGATAAACTTTCCATCTCTCAGCACAATGATCTGCACTGTGGTGGTCAGCTCTATGTTAAACATCACTGTCATGGCTCAGGAGGCATTCTCTGTCTTAGTCTCTGAAAGGTTTGCTCTAGGTGAGGGCAACGGACTGAGGAGATGCGTGGTTTGCTTTATTTTCCCTGGCTCACTCTTTGGCTAACAAAATTTCTCATTTCTTCCAGTGACCTTCCAAATTGTTGGCCTCCAGAGGTCACAGCTATCAGCAACTGTCCCCCAGTTGTCAGCATCAGTGCCAGCCAGATTCATATCTGAGAGATGCCCTTTAATGGAGGTATGGAAATGCAGGAGGTTGTAACTCGCTCAGAGAACGTGAGGACTGTAGATGCTGGAGATTAGAGTCGAGAGTGTGGCGCTGGGAAGGCACAGCAGGTCAGGCAGCATCCGAGGAGCAGGAGAATTGACGGTTCAGGCAAAAGCCCTTCATCAGGAAGGTAACTCGCTGGCTAATTCACCATACAGCTATATGGCTGTTATCTTTCTGATGAATGTGGTTGAGCCAGTGCAGACATCGCTGGATTAATAATGGTGATGGAATTAGCTAATTTAACTGGAGGTCAGCTAAATAAGGAAATGGTTACACTGTCAGATTATACAGAATTCTGATGAGAAATGTTTGGAATCATAAAATGCATGGGATATGCTATTTAAGTAGCTGGAATGACAGCAGATATTTAAGACAACAAATATAAACTCCAGCACACAGAGGGAATTAAAAATTGATCGACACAAGGATTCAATGAATGATGCTAAAATTACTAAGGATGAGATTGCTAAGCAATCTCAGAGTCATGATAAACTTATCATTCAGCTGGTTCAGTTACCATAACAAATAGGAAAACTGAGTAATTTAAGCAAAATCACTCTTTTTCAATAGTCTCTTTGGGAATTCAGAACAGTAGGAATGGATGTTAGGGCAGTTGAATGCTCTTCCTGTAGAATGTGGGAGGTAAAGGTCACCACTTGTGTCCCCATTGCCTTCATCTTGGGAAGTGCACACAACTCCACCTCCTCAGAAACCGCTTTATGGAACTGGAGCTGGAGCTGGACGAACTTTGGATCATTCAGTAAGCGGAGGGGGGTAATTGAGGGGAGTTACAGGGAAGCAGTCACACCTCCGGTACACGAAAAAGATAGATAGGTTACAGTCCGGGAATGGAAAGGGAACAGGCAGACATTGCAGGGATCCCCTGTATACCGTTTGGATACTGTTGTGGGTGTGGGTGGGGTGGGATGGATTTACCTAGGGCAAGCCATGTGGTACAGGTCTCCAACACAGAGTCTGTCCCTGTTGCTCAGAAGGGAGGGGTGGAGAGGAGTAGAACATTAGTCATCGGGGACTCCATAGTTAGGCAGAATATAGGAGGTTCTGTGGGAACGAGAGTGACTCACAGTTGGTGTATTGCCTCCCAGGTGCCAGGGTCTGTGACATCTCGGATCGTGTTTGCGGGATCCTTAAGGGGAAGGGCGAGCAGCCCCAAGTCGCGGTCCACATAGGCATCAATGATATAGGTAGGAAAAGGGATGGGGATGTAAGACAGGAATTCTGGGAGCTAGGACGGATGCTTGGAGTTAGAATAGAGTTGTTACCTTTGGTTTGTTACCCATGTCACATGCTAGCGAAGCAAGAAGTAAGGAGAGCGCGGAGCTGAGCACGTGGCTCCGTAATGGTGCAGGAGGGAGGGTTTCGGATACCTGGATAATTGAGGCTCATTCTGGGATAGGTGGGGCCTCTACAAACAGGATGGTCTCCACCTGAACCAGAGGGTACCAATACCCGGCAGGGTGGGGTAGATTTGCGAATGCTTTTTGGGAGGGTTTAAATTAATTCAGCAGGGGGATGGGAACCTAAATTTTAACTGCAGTGTACAGGAGGTTGAGAGTAGTGAGGTCAGAAATAAGGTTTCAAGATCATAAGAGTTTATCGGCAGGCAGGAAGTTGGTTTGAAATGTGTCTACTTCAAAGCCAGGAGCATCCAGAATATGGTGGGTGAACTTGCAGCATGGGTTGGTACCTAGAACTTTGATGTTGTGGCCACTTCGGAGACATGGATAGAGCAGTGACAGGAATGTTTGTTGCAGGTTCTGGGATTTAGATGTTTCAGTAAGAACAGGGAAGGTAGCAAAAGAGGGGGAGGTGTGGGATTGTTAGTCAAGGACTGTATACAGTGGCAGAAAAGACATTTGAGGACTCGTCAACTGAGGAATTATGGGCTGAGGTTAGAAACAAGAAAGGAGAGGTCACCCTGTTGGGAGTTCTCTATAGTCCTCCAAAAAGTTCCAGAGATGTAGAGGAAAGAATTGCAAAGATGATTCTGGATAGGAGCAAAAGTAACAGGGTAGTTGTTATGGGAGACTTTAGCTTTCCAAATATTGACTGGAAATACTATTGTTTGAGTAATTTAGATGGGTCAGTTTTTGTTCAATGTGAGCAGAAGGGTTTCCTAACACAGTATGTAGACAGGCCAACAAAGGATGAGGCCACATTGGATTTGGTACTGGGTAATGAACCAGGACAGGTTTTAGATTAGGTGGTACTTTGGTGATCATGACCACAATTTGGTTACGTTAACTTTAGCGATGGAAAGGGATAGATATATACTGCAGGACAAGAGTTATAGCTGGGGGAAAGGCAATTATGATGTGATTAGGCAAGATTTACAATGCATAGGATGGGGAAAGAAACTGCAGGGGATGGACACAATTGAAATGTGGAGCTTGTTCAAGAAACAGCTACTGTGTTCTTGATAAATACATACCTGTCAGGCAGGGAGGAAGTAGTCGATTGAGGGAGCTGTGGTTTAATAAAGAAATTGAATCTCTTGTCAAGAGGAAGAAGGAGCCTTATGTGAAGATGAGACGTGAAGGCTCAGTTCAGGTGCTTGAGAGTTACAAGTTAGCCAGGAAGCATCTAAAGAGAGAGTGAAGAAGAGCCAGGAGGGGACATGAGAAGGCATTGGTGGATAGGACGCTCTCGGGTTTTCCTTGATCCTATCTGCCAATACCTTCTCATGTCCCCTCCTGGCTCTTCTTCACTCTCTCTTTAGATGCTTCCTGGCTAACTTGTAACTCTCAAGTACCCGAACTGAGCCTTCACGTCTCATCTTCACATAAGGTTCCTTCTTCCTCTTGACAAGCGATTCAATTTCTTTAGTAAACCACAGCTCCCTCGCTCGACTACTTCCTCCCTGTCTGACAGGTTTATCAGGAATAAAAGAATGACTAGAGTAAGATTAGAGCAATCAAGGACAGTAGTAGGAAGTTGTGCATGGAGTCTGAGGAGATAGGAGAGGCACTAAATGAATATTTTTCATCAGTATTCACACAAGAAAAAGACAATATTGTCAAGGAGAGTACTGAGATACAGGCTATTAGTCTAGAGGGGATTAAAGTTCATAAGGAGGAGGTGTTAGCAATTCTAGAAAGTGTGAAAACAGATAAGTACCGTGGGCCAGATGGGATTTATCATAGGATTCTCTGTAAAGCTAGGGGGGAGATTACAGTGTCTTTGGCTTTGATCTTTATGTTGCATTGTCTACAGGAATAATGCCAGAAGACTGGAGGATAGCAAATGTCCCCTTGTTCAAGAAAGGGAGTAGAGACAACTCTCCTAATTATAGACAAGTGAGCCTTACTTTGATTGTGGGTGAAGTATTGGAAACCATTATAAGAGATAGGATTTACAATCATCTAGAAAGGAATAATTTAATTAGGGATAGTCAACACAGCTTTGTGAAGGGTAGGCCGTGCCTCATTAACCTTATTGAGTTCTTTCAGAAGGTTACCAAACAGTTGGATGAAGGTAAAGTCGTTGATGTGGTGTGTATGGATTTCAGTAAGGTGTTTGATAAAGTTCCCCATGGTAGGCTATTGCACAAAATATGGAGGCACGGGATTGAAGGTGACTTTGTGATTTGGATCGGAAATTGGCTCATTATAAGAAGACAGAGGGTAGTGGTTGATGAAGAATGTTCATCCTGGAGTTCAGTTACTAGTGGTATATCCCAAGGAGCTGCTTTGGGCCCATTGCTATTTGTCATTTTTATAAATGGCCTGGATGAGGGTGTTGAAAATGTGTTGCTGGAAAAGCGCAGCAGGTCAGGCAGCATCCAGGGAACAGGAAAATCGACGTTTCGGGCATAAGCCCTTCTTCGGTTTCCTGAAGAAGGGCTTATGCCCGAAACGTAGATTCTCCTGTTCCCTGGATGCTGCCTGACCTGCTGCGCTTTTCCAGCAACACATTTTCAGCTCTGATCTCCAGCATCTGCAGACCTCACTTTCTCCTCCTGGATGAGGGTGTAGAAGGATGGGTTAGTAAATTTGTGGATGACAGTAAGGTCGCTGGAGTTGTGAATACTACCGAAGGATATTGCAGGTTATAAGCTGCAGAGCTGGGCTGAGAGGTGGCAAATGGAGTTTAATGAGGAAAAGTATGAGGTGATTCACTTTGGAAAGAGTAACAGGAATACAGCATACTGCGCTAATGGCAAGATTCTTGGTAGTGTGGATGAACAGAGAGATCGCGGTGTCCATGTGCATAGATCCTTGAAAGTTGCCAGCCAGGTTGATAGGGTTGTTAAGAAGGCATACGGTGTGTTAGCTTTTATTGGTAGAGGGATTGAGTTTTGGAGCCATGAGGTCATGTTGCAGCTGTACAAAACTCTGGGACAGTAGCACTTGGAGTATTGTGTACAGTTCTAGTTGCCGCATTATAGGAAGGGCGTGGAATCACTGGAAAGGGTGCAGAGGAGATTTACCAGGATGTTGCCTGGTATGGAGGGAAGGTCTTACGAGGAGAGGCTGAGGGACATGAGGCTGTTTTCATTAAAGAGAAGAAAGTTGAGAGGTGACCTAATGGAGACATGCAGGATGATCAGAGGATTCGATAGGGTGGGCAGTGAGAGCCTTTTTCCTTGGATGTTCATGGCTGGCACAAGGGGACATAGCCTTAAATTGAGGGGTGAAAGATTTAGGCCATATGTCAGAGGTAGGTTCTTTACTCAGAGAGTAGTAGGCCGTGGAGCACCCTGCCTGTAATAATAGTAGGCTCACCAACCTTAAGAGCATTTAAATGGTCATTGTATAAACATATGCATAACCATGGAATAGTGTTGGTTCGATGGGCTTCAGATTGGTTTCACACTGTAATGTTTTGTGTTCTATGTTCTTTGAATGCATGCCTGAGAAGGCCATGTTCAAATTATATTGTGCTCTGGTCAAGTGAACGCACACATTGAGATAATCATGTGTTGGAAACTGTTCAAAATGACAAAAGGTTGACTCTTAGGCCTTAATGTCAAACCATTCATGAGCTGGAGAGTTTTAAAAATTTAACCAAATAATGAGTTCCTAATATGTGTTTATGAATGTCATTTCCATATGGAGTTCATGCTGTGTATTTGTTCCATGGTGGAGAGGCCCCAGGCTATGAACAGAATTAAATCAGGATCTCAGAATGCAATTGGGATATACAAGCACTGATGTCCATTCCATGTTGCAAACATGGATGACTTTCCTCCCCCTCAAATACTCGAGCTGATCCAAAATGAGCATGGGGTGCTCTGCTCAGCGGGGGCACAGCAGCATGATTGGCTGGCACAATTTATGGTTAACTAGACCTTTCAAAGGCAATGCTTCTCTTAAAAAGAGAGCTGTACTCATCTGACAAGAGCTGCAGCAGACTGTCTATGAAATGTTTGGTTAGAAAGAACCACACATCAATGGAAAAAAGAGGGACCCACCCCCCACCAAGCTTTTCTGATGCAGAACTGAGTATTGTGGGTGGGGGGGGGGGGGGGGGAAGTATGTGGGATGGGTGAAGTACATGAGTAGGAACTGGGAGCAGGAGGGTCAGTCCCCAAGTCTGGCCCTGAGAACACAGTTAGATAAAGTTGAATGAGGTTACCTCATACCTTCACTAGATTGTCCTTATCCACTAACTCACGTATACATTTCTTGTACTGCCCAATATACCATCACTTATTCATCAGCAATCAGGGCTCCTGGTACTTCAAATCACCCAGCTGGTACTACCAGTTTCACATCTACCACCAACCACATACTTCCAGGTACTCAGCTATAGCTGGCAAATAACCCAAACACACTTTCTGACAGTCATTCTTGCTCTCATCTATTAACCCCAGGAATGCAGCAGAATATATGGGGTATCGGAATGCCCGCATTGACTCAGAAAATTTCTGAAGGAGAGCATTAATCGCCATTTGGACTGGCAAGGTTTGTTCAGAAATAGTTGGTCTGGCTTTGTCAGATGGACATCCTGCCTAACAAATTAGATAGAGTTTTTCAAGGAGATGACCTGGTTTGTAGATGAGGGTGATAGTGTTACGTAGTATACATAGATTTATGCAAAGCCTTTGACAAATTTTCACACAGAGGACTGATAAAGAAGATAAAGCACAAGGGAACCAGAGTAACTTGGCAAGATGGATCTGAACTTGACTTAGTGGTAGGAATCAGAATTTTGGTAGAGGCTGCCTGTGTGACTAGAGGCCGGTGTCCAGTGGTATATCACAGGGATCAGTGTTGGGTCACTTATTGTTCAGGATATATTGACATTATGTAGATAAGAATGTGGGGTCTGATAAGTAAGTCTGTGGGTTACACGAGAATTGGGTAGACAGTGAGATAAAGGTCTTAACTTACAGGATGATATGGACAAATGGGCCAGAAGGCCAGGTGAGAATTCAAGACAATGGAATACTCAATGAATGGTAGGACATTAGGAAAGTCAGATGAATAGATGGATTTTGGGTTTCTTGTCCACAGATCCCTTAGTGTGACTGGACATGTGAATAGGGTAGTTTAAAAGGTATACAGGTTAAATCAGATATGATAGCAATGGAAGGATGGGTGAAGAGTTGCTGCTGCAGTATGTGGAAGCTGCTGAACACCATTATGTTCCTGAGCAAACACATCTGGAGTAAATGTTTACAGCTCTAGGAACTTCGAAACGGGATTGAGAAGCTGGCATCTAAACTACGGATAATGTCTCACATCAGGGAAGGGGAAAGTTAACTGGACATTCCAGAGGGCAGTTACACCTTTCAGATAAAACAATTAAAACTTGGTCTGTGATCAGACACAGGACAACATGACTGCAAGTGCAGTAGGCATGAAGATCTTGGAGGTTACAATTGAATAGCCTTACTCCCTGCAATTGTCCATATTTGTGAGGATAACAATATCCAGAGTGCGACAGGAAGGAATAGAGTATGTCAACACAGAACAACAGGAGTAAATAAATAAAAGGGGAAAAAATGGTAAAAAGGCAAATTAACAGCTCTTTAGTTGAATGCAGGTAGCATTTGGAACAAAATGGTTGAATTAACACCACACAAACAGCTTAATGGATGTGATCTGATGGCCATTATGGAAACATGGTTACAAGGTGATCAAAGCTGGGAACTAAATATTCAGTGGTAGGAGTCATTTTGAAAAGGGAGGAAGGAAGGAAAAGATATTGGATAGCATTGTTGGTACAGATGGATTAGGCAAGAAAGCTTACTGTTCAATTCTGGAAAAAAGGTAAGTTTTATAAAGACTGTAATACCTGAACATTTAGAGATACATAATATGATCAAGCAGAGTCAGCATTGCTTCATGAAGATAAAATCATGCGAGACAAATTTAGTAGAATTATTTGAGGATGTAATGAGCAGGATAGATTAAGGGGAAGAAGTGGATATAACGTGGTTGAATTTTCAGAGGCATTTGGTAAGGTAGCAGACATTCAGAATACTTAAGATACAATCCCATGATGTTACAGGTTGAATATTAGCATGTATGGAGATTGACTAACTAATACAAGTTGGAGAGTTTGGATAAAATGGGCAATTTCAGGATGGCAACATGTAACTAATGGTGTGCCACAGGGATCAAAGCTAAAATCTCAATAATTCAAAATATATATTAATGACTTGGGTAAGGGAAATGAATGTACTGTAGCCAAGTTTGCAGATTACATTAAATAAGCGTGAAGGTAAGTGGTAGGAGTTTGCAGGGAAATTTAGATAGGTTAGGTGAGTTGACAAAAACCTGGCAGATAGAATATAATGTGTAGAAATTTGAGTAACGCACTTTGACAGGAAGAATAGAGGAGTTGAATATTATTTAAATGAAGAAAGACTTCAGAAAGCTATGGAACTGATGACGTTGAGAGTTCTTGTCCATGCATCACAAAAAGCTGGTATCTAAGGTCAGCAGATAATAGGGAAGGTAAATCAATGTTGACCTTCATTTCAAAGGGAATGGAAGATAAAAAATAGAGAGGCTTTACTAAACATTACTTAAGGCACTGGGTAGACCACAGCCAGGAGAGTGTGAACAGTTTTGGGCCCTTTGTCTAAGGAAACATATACTGACATTTGAAGTAACCCAGAGAAATTCATTAGATTTTTAAGTTATAGGATGCATCCTATCAGGTCCAGAGGACCTTTTGGTTTACAGCCCCATTATTTTCCCTAGCACTTTATCTCCAATAATAGGCGTGGTATTTATCCCCACTCCTCATCTTTCCCCTTGAATATTTAATTATTCTGGGATGCTATTACTATTTGCTATGGTGAAGTCTGATAAGCATTTATTCAACTCTTCTGCCATTTAGTCATTCCCCATTATTATTACCGCTAAGGGGTTTTTTGTTCATGTTGGCTTCTTGATGAATTAGACTGATTTTTTAATTATTTCCCTGACTCCCTTCGATTTCTATTCAGAAATAACTCCAAGTCACCACAGCATAGCCACAGTGAAGACTGTTGTTGATCATTTAAATCCTGCACATCCAATTGCAATCTCAAATTATTATCTTATACACCATTTCCTCATTTTACACCTTTTTGAAAGTTCAACTGGAAGACTCATGACATGCATGTCGGGTATCTCAATCCACAAATTACCTCTCAATTTGTACAAAAACTAAGTTAAAAATATCTATCTAGCTCTTCCACTAAATTTTCAGCAACAAAGAGAAAGTCTCAAACACTTCAGCTGGAAGGAGGAAGGTTGCCCATGAAACTATCAATCACTGGTGGTTATTCTTGCAGCTGAATGCTGGTTGGCATTGTGAGAGTGTGCTGACTGGCTCAGTGTGGACTAATATGGCAAAGAAACATTAAAATCGGTTGGACAATATAGCTTACTCTCACTGCATATTTTCAGTTCTCTCACGGTGTACATTTGCCTGTCAGGGCCATGCTAATACTGGCTGGAAGCTTTCCAACCACCAATTTTTAATTTTTTTGTCTTCTGTAATGGGGTATTGTGCCTAAGTGTGCAGCCATGGACCCCAAAATATTAATGTGCCTGATGAAAGATTAAGAGTGAATGTTCTACCTTCCAATACTGATGAGATTACCAATCTAATGCATTAGTTGTGCTTTTGGACAGCCTGAGGCCACAAGAATTGCTATATAAATGCAAATTCTTATTTTTTTGAATCCAAACTTTTCTTTTTTCTTATCATATTCTAAAAGGCCTGTGTATTTCTGGAATTACCTGTCGCTTTAAATATTCACAACAAACAAAGGCTTGTATCAGAGTAATGCATCCATCTCAAAACATGGCTTATAAATTCATTGAGGCATTGAGTATAGCAATTGGAACATAATGTTACAGTTATACAAGTCATTGGTGAGGCCGCACGTATTGCCTATAGTTTGGGTCACTCTGTTATTGGAAAGACATAGTTAAACTGAAATGAGTGCAAAGAAGATTTACAAGAATGGTGCCAAGACAAGTCGGCCTGAGTTATAGGGAGATATTGGCCAGGATAGAACTTTATTCCTTGGAACGTAGGAGAATGAGGGGTGACCTTATTGAGGTGCATAAAATCATGAGGGGCATAGATAGGATGATTGCAGAGTCTTTTTTTTTCAGGGATGGGGAATTGAAAACTAAAAGCAATTCCAAGGTTTAAGGTGAGAGGGGAAAGATTTAAGAAGGACCTGAGGGGCAACTTCTTCATGCAGTGAGTGCTTAGATGGAATCGGTTGCCAGAGAAAGTGGTCGAGACAGGTACAAAGTAACATCTAAAAAAAGCATGTAGATAGGTACATGGATGGGAAGGGTTTAAAGGGATATGGACCAAATGTTGGCAACTGGGACTGGCTGAGTAGGCACCATGGTTAACATGGACCAATTTTGTGCAATGGGCCTGATTCCATGCTGTGATACTCTGTGACTCTATGACTCTAAATCTGGTGAGCTGACAAAACTGAATTTGACCTTTATTCAAATGCATGACTGCATTGTGAGTATTAAGAATGTAGTGGAGTGTGGAGTTAGATCCTCTCAAAATCTGTGTACAGTTTTGATTGCCCTGCTCGAAGAAGGATATTATTAAATTGGAGAAGAGATTTACAAGGATGTTACTGGAACTGGAAACTTTGCATTATAAGGAGATGCTGGATAGACAGAGATGTTTTTTCACTGGAGCATTGGAGGCTGAAGGGTGACCGAGCACAGGTTTATAAAATCATTAAGGGAATAGATAAGGTGAATAGCCAAGGTATTTTCTCTAGGATATAGCAGTTCAAAACTAGGCCACATAGGTTTAAAATGAGAGATGAAAGCTTTTAAATTTCCAGAAAGTGTTCAACAAGGTGCTGTACAAAAGGCTGATGCATAGCATTACGAGTAATGTATTAGCATGGATACAGAACTAGTTACCTAACAGAAAGCAAAGAGTGGGGATAAATGGGTATTTTTCTGGTTGGAGATCAATAGCTAGTTGTGTGCCTCAGGGATCAGCATTGGGATCACAACTGCTCATACCTGACACAGAGGATTTGGGTTTGGGGACCAAATGTAGTGTGTCAAAGTTCACAGATAACACTAAGGTGAGTGCTGGAACAAAGTGTGTAGAGGGCACTGAAAGTCCACAGAGGGATACAGGTAGGTTAAATTAGTGGGCAAGGGTCTGGCAGATGGAGATAAAAAAGCTGAGTTCTTCCATTTTGGGAGGAATAACAAGAAAATGGGCTACTATTTAAATGGTGAAAAATTGCAACATGCTGCTGTGTAGAGGAACCTGGGTGTCCTTGTGAATGAATCACAAAAGATTGCTTTGCAGGTGCAACAGGTAATTAAGGCGGCAAATGGAATATTGCCCTTAATTGCTAGAGGGGTGGAGTTTAAAAACAAGGAGGTTATGTTGCAGCTGGTGAGGCCACACCTGGAGTACTGTGCACAGTTTTGGTCTCCTTATTTGAGAAATGGTGTACTGGCACTGAGGAACTTCATTAGGTTTATTCTGGAGTTGAGTAGGTTGGGTCATGATGAGAGATTGAGTAGAATGGTATTATACTCATCTGAATTTAGAAGAATGAGGGAGGATCTTACAGAAACATGTATGATGGGAATTGATAAGATAGAGGATGAGTCCATGATCTTATTGAATGGTAGGGCAGGTTTGAGAGGTCAGATAGTCTATCCTGGCTCCTATTTCTTATGTTCTTGTGTTCTTAAAAGGAAACTGAGGGGCAACTTTTTCACACAGAGGGTACTTCATATGTGAATTGACCTGTCACAGGAAGTGGTAGATGCAGTACAGTTACAACATTTAAAAGACATTTGGATAGTACATGAATAGGAAAGGTTTAGAGGGATATGAGCTAAACAGAGGCAAATGGAATTAGTTTATTTTGGGAACTTGGTCAGCATGGACCTATGTTTCTATATGATTTTATGACTCTATGTGAACAGTATTTCTAGGCTGTGGTTTCACAGGCTTTAACAGCCTTTTTATAGATGTCAGATAATGAAGGTCTCTCAGCAGGCTGTTTGGTGGTGGAGGCGATAGCAGAATATCTTGTTCCTAAACACACTGAAAATGTACATCCAAGTACTTTCCAGCAAGCATGCTCAGTACAAATCATGTGTATAGGTCCAAACTAATTGCTTTCCCTCCCTGGCCCAAAGGTTATTGTGGGCACTTGTTCTGCCCTGAGGTGAACTGACTCCGGTCATCCATGTGACACTTGGTTTACAATCCAAATAAAGTTGGGGATGCTTGTGGTAAGTGAGAGTATCCCTACCTCTGAGCCATTTTCAAGCCTCATTCTATTCTGGAGGTGTGGAAAAACACTTCTGGATGGGTTGATTTGGAAAATATCTATAATCTAGATGAGTATGGCCTTGATTTATCTGTTGTAATCAACCCTATCCAGGAATAGAAAGACTACTTAATTTCAAAATGCTAATGTATTTGACAATGCCCTGTACTTGCAGAAATGTTAAAGACATAAAACGTTTGCATTAGATGCTCTTAATTAACTTTCACCTCTATATTAGAATAAATTACTGCTGAAGTGTTTCTTCTTTAATGCCACCAATTAAATTACTCTATTGTTTGACCTGCCTGTGGTTACTTCTTAATTGAGTTGGGTTTACTAATTGATTCAAAGTGCCTTAAAGGGAACCTTTCCAGAAACCGGTTATAGGTTCTCCTGAGATGGTAAATATTGCTTCTTCATACAATTTCTAAATTGTAACATGGTTGTGAATGTTTAAAATAGACATAATTAGCACCAGTCAAATTCAACAATTTTACATTATGATCATTGATTCTTGTAGCATCGCCGTTCCCAGGAGTCAAGGACCACGTGTGGTGCATGCAGAATTGTTTAGTTTTCACTTTTGTGCTATTTAGATCAACCAAGATAATTAGTGCTAAGTAGGCATCCCATAATTCATTTTTCCATGTTTCAGTACTTCAACAGTCTCAAAATCCTTCTCACCATTGGCATTCTGATTCCCACTATCTATCTTTCAGCAGTTCTGCATAATGGGCCCTGCCTTCACTTTACCACAAATATGAACGTTAACATGCAATTTCCAAATAAAAGCCTATCCAACTATTCCGTCTGTTAGTAGGAATACTTAAGAGTTACGCTTGTGCAACACTGTCTTATGTTCTGATTCACCTTTCCTGTTGTTCTTCACCAGTGTTTCCCCATTGGTTCTAGCTTGAGATGTGGAAGGTTATTGAGTTTGAACTAAGAACACTTCAGATGAGCGTGGTGGGAAATCTCCATCAACTCTAGGATTTTGAGGGTCCAGTGTCCTCTGAAGGAGGAGCCAATGGAGTCTGGCCCAGCTGCCTCTGAAGCAATAACATGGGCACTATTGTAGTCGGTCACAAGGTTACAAGCATGTAACAATCCTGTGAGACGACAACAGTTACACTGTGGGAGTTTTGAAAGGGTTAACATTGGAGACTTCATCCAATTCCATTTAATTTAAATATAACATGGAGGTGCCAGTGCTGTATGGGGGTGAACAAAGTCAGAAGTCATACAATGCCAGGTGAGAATCCAATAGATTTATTGAAATGGCGAGCTGTCGGACTGCTGCTCCTTCATCAGGTGATGTGGAGGGAAGTGTACAGGCACAGAATATATAGATTAGATTCACGACAGTGTGGAAACAGGCCCTTTGGCCCAACCAGTCCACAGCAATCCTCCAAAGGGTGACCCTCCCAGACGCATTTCCCTCTGACTAATGTACCTAACACTATGGGCAATTTAGCATAGCCAATTCACCTGACCTACACATCCTTGGATTGTGGGAGGAAGCCCATACAGACATAGGGAGAATGTGCAAACTCCACACAGACAGTCCCCTGAGGCTGGAATCAAACCTGGACCTTAGTGCTATGAGGCAGCAGTGCGAACCTCTGCGCCACCGTGCGGAGAGATGAAGAAATTAAGGTGTCAATAGATAAGTACTAATAGGATGAGTGGAGTGTCAACAGGCTGAATAACAAGACTTTGCAGGTGATCAAAAGTGTCAAATGGTGCGAACAAACAGCTGAATAACCAGTGAGGGGATGACCTATAAACCGATTAATTAAGGCAGAGGTAATTACAAAAAAAAACAGAAACCATCTTATTTTGGAGTATAATCTGGTGTCGTGTGACTTCTGACAATCTTATGACATCATAAGGAAAGTCAGAATATCTTAGGATCTCAAAGAGGACAGATGTGCTACCCTATGGCTTTAAATTGCCTTAACAGTGATGTCTAAGTTACTAATCTGACTTGTACTTGCTGTCATGCAATAAACTGCATCTTGTTTAAGACCAGAGCCTCTTCTCATTAAGGCTCACTAGCAGCATTCCTCTGCGTCTGTAAACCAAGTAGACACTTGGATCCAGTCAAGGAAAAGTGATGATGGGATACGTACAATAGCATCTTCAATGGAGCCCAGGCTACTTTTTTGTGGTTATCAATTATTGTTTCTGTAGTGCAGGAGTGTTGTGACATTTTGGATGCCCTTGTAGCTCTGGCACCCAGAGCCAATAGGGCAGCTGCCTGAATTTTCATGGCATCAGTGCGAGTAGAAATATATCTCCTGGTGGATACCACTGTCATGTTTGTTCATCTGACATTGGATACATGATCAAACCGCACTTTGAATTGTGTTTCCTTTGCTCGGAGTCATTGACACAACTTGCTTGCAGGTGATACTTCCTTATCAACCTTCTTCAGTAGCCTGGGCAAGAAAAGTCAACATCTGAAACCTTTCCAAAAAACAAATATGGCACTGGTGAGTTGCCAACTCAGGAGGAATATTCCCCCACCTCAGTTCCAGAACTAGTGTGCCTATTGATTCACTGCAAGAAAACTCCTTATCTACACAAACTACAATGTACCTGTGGTGCTAGGCTTTAAGTTGATGGTTGCTAGGGTCGGATTGAGTGACATTGCATCTTCAGAATCCTAGCCTAAATTTTGGGTAGTGTCACAGAGCAGCTAAAAAAAAAGAGAGCAACAGGCATTACCTCCCAGTGTAAAGAGGAAGTACTTACTGCAGGCAGCTGCAGCTTGTCATACAGAAAATGTACAATGTGAAGTGGAAGTAAGAAGACCTAACAAGAGAATAAAGTATTCCTGTACCATAATGTTCCCTCAGTATTACCCTGAAGTCAGTTTTATTTGCATTCTCCACTGGTCATGGTCTTCTACTACAAGTTGCCCACAACCTTCGGGAGAGAACCCAGAATTTTGAGTAGTGAGGTGGTATTTGTGGTGGTAGAGACTTGAATAGAGACTGAGACCTGTTCTCACCTTGGTAACTTGACTTTATCAATGAACTTTCTTTAACTTTGTAGCTATATCCTGGGGGCTAAACCCCTGGTATTCATCCATGTGCTACTTAGTATCCCCCAACTCACCCAGATGAGCATGCATCCAATGTAAAGCATGTGTAGATCCACGTCAAAGTGATGACTATAAGCTGTCAGCACCAATTTTCTGAGTTTCTGGGACCATATGAATAGACCTGTGCAGCATACTTTTCAGGCTTACCTTCAGGCATTATCAAATTTCCAAAACATCTTATTGGTGCATATGTAAAAGGTGCATGTAGTTTTCTTTTGTGCCACTCATTGATTATGATCTTATTTTTAGTACTTGTGATGTATGTTCTCTGTTGTTTGAGAGCATTGTTTCCAGAATCCCTCTCTCACTCCTGTTCTGTGTGATGTTAGCAAATCATGTTTCAAACATGAAGAGGCTGAGAGATTAAAATGTCAAACTGCAGAGTACAGGCTCCATTAAGGTTGTAGCATTTTACTAATTGATTAATATCAAAAGTAAGGATAGTTTCTGCCCTGGCCAATTTCATGTATATAAAAAAAAAGGTGCAAAGAAAATAAATAAAAACAATGAACCCGCAGCCACTGAGACATTTTCTGAGAGTTGCTAAGCAACAGAATATAGAACCAATGTTGTTAAGGTAGCAGGTTGCTTTTGCTGAGGATGTTGCATTGAAGTATGCCTCAACGATTTGAAACCTGAATCTGGGATCATGATGCCCTGCAGATCAGTGACAACTTATAACATTGTGTATATTGTGCAGTATCTATAATTCTTTGGAGTCTGAGATTATGTGATTTGGGTTTACTTTTGATCAAGTTGTCCATGTAAAGTGCAAAATTATTTTGTAAATGATAAAACATTAAGACGTCAAAATCATGATATTCACTAGAAAGGTACATGCTCTCCAAATTAATGCAAAACTTTTCTTCTGACTGACTTAATATTTAATCAAATACAGAGAGAATGCTAACCTTGTGGTTTACCCACTGCTCTTCCTCAAAGTGAGTCATAAAATCTTGTGCTCTGAAAATTAAATTTATATGTAATTAATACTAAACTTCTAACACCCAGTAAAATAAAATCTGCATTTGGAAAGAATGCAGAGTCTGTGTCTAATATGGATGACAGGAATACTTCCTTAAATTCAGATAACCTTTAGTAAATGTTAATATATTCAGGTGTTGGGACATGTGGCAGCGAGCCTTTTGTACAGCCATTTTTGTAAATTATACAATGCCTAGCAGTGCAGAACATCTTTCAGTGTCAAATTCTAACACCCATATATTCCATCGATTGTCATCCTGTATGCAGTTTCTATACTCAAATGTCATGCACAATCTAAACCAACAGTCAAACCTCTGATTGAATAATCATTTCTGATATCAAATTCACAGCAGAAATTATGAATTCAGGTTTTTTTTCCTGTTTTATTTCTGTCTATAGCATTTCAATATATGCTTACTCAGTACATTACCATTCAAGTGTTTGAGGGTAAATGGCACATCTTGTCTGTAATCTGTTTGTTTATAAATAGAAAATTTATACTAACATTTGGCTTTGTTGTAACCTGGGGTTAGATGTTTCTGATGTGAGAATAATTTTGGCAAGCTGTATGCCTCTGTTATTATTAGTATTAGGTATTGTGTTCTTTCAAATAAGAAATGGTTTGATGAAATCATATTTCTATTAATTGTTCTGCAGAATATGGAGCACAACGAGTTTGGGGATTTCTGACAATTGTCACAGAAAGTTGTCATGACATTCTACTCAGACTTGACTTTGGTTTTAGGGATTGTTCATAGAAATGACAGCTTTTTATTTACTGTCTTTATGTAAAAATATCAAAGGCATTTAAATTTAACTAGCTTCTGAAAGACGACTCAAAGAATAAAAGATTAGGACACATGACCATAAGCTTTGTCAAAAAAGTAGAATTTAAGGAAAGTGTTCCATGAGGACATAAAGGTGGACAGGTAAGGGAATTGAGGAAGGAATTCCAGAGGTGGCTGAAGGCACACAGACAAATAGGTGAAAGGAGGATGAACAAGGGGAGGGAGAGGTACAAAGAATTTATGATAGGGATCATATACAAGTGCAGAAGTCATGTAGGGATTTTACATTGTGAAAAAAAGACTTCAGTCATATTCAGCCTATCCAAAAAGAGACAGTGCACAACTAGATCTAGTAATTGATAATGAACTAGTCCAGGTAAGAGAAGGGAAGAGAGAGGAAAAGGAGAGAGGCTTTCTGCATGGAGCCAGAGGAAGGGGGTGAGGTCCTTAATGAGTACTTCTCATCAGTATTCACGAAGTAGAAGGACATGGATGGTGGTGAGACTTAAGAATGGGTACATTGATATTCTTGGACATGTCAATACTAAAAGTGAGGTGTTGGGTGTCTTGAAAATATTAAGGTAGATAAGTCCGCAGGACTGATAGGGTCTCTACCAGAATACTGAAGGAGGCAAGGGAGGAAATTGTTCGAGTCTTAAACAGTGATCTTCGTATCCTCTTCAGCCACAGGTGAGGTCCCAGAAGACTGGAGAATAGCTAATATTGCACCTTTGATTAAGAAGGGCAACAGGGATAATCCACAAAATTATATGCTGGTGTGCCTCACATCAATCATAAGGAAATTATTAGAGAAGTTTCTTAGACACAGAATTTACTCGCAGTTGGAGAAGAATGGCCTTATCAGGGATAATCAATGTGGCTTAATGCTGGGGAGATCTTGCCTCGCAAGCTTGATTGAATTTTTTGTGTTGGATACAAATTTGGCTTGGTCATAGGAGACAGAGGGAAATATAGAGGGGTGTTTTTCTGACTGGAGGTTTGTGACAAGTGGTGTTCCACAGGATCAGTACTTGGAACATATGTACATATACATATACATATACATATACATATATTTTGATTTGGATGAAAATGTAGATCATCCGATTAATAAGTTTGAGGATGACACAAAAATTGGTGCAGTTATAGTTAGTGAGGAAGGTTATCAAAAGGTACAGCAGAATGTAGAAAAGTTGGAAAATTGGACAGGGAAACAGCAGATGGAGATTAATCCGGACAAATGTGAGGTGTTGCACTTTGGGAGGTTAAATTTAACAGGAAAGTGTACAATAAATAGCATCCTTTGGAGTAGTGAAATATACAGGGATCTTGAGCTGCATGTCCATAGCTCCCTGAAGATGGCAATGCAAGTAGATAAGGTGGTAAAGAAGATGGGCAGCAGGCCTCACTTCATCAGCTGGTGAATTGAGTATAAAAGTTGGCAAGTCATGTTGCAGCTGTATAAGACTCTAGTTAGGATATATTTAGAGTATGTGTGCATTTCTTTTTATGACACTATATGAAGGATGTGGAGGCTTTCAAGAGAGGGCAGAAGAGCTTCACCAGGATGCTTCCAGGATTGGGCTGTATTAGCTATGTGGAGAGGTTGGACAAACTTGGATTATTTTCACCAGAATGTCAGAGGCTGAGGGCCAACTTAATAGAAGTATATAAGATGACGAAGGGCATGGATACGGTGGATAGTCAGAGTCTTTTTTCCCCCCAAGGTGGAGATGTCAAATATTAGGGGGCATAGGTTTAAGGTGAGAGGGGAGAAAAGTTTAAAGGAAATGGAGGATTGTTTTTGCACAGTGGGTGGTATTTTATCTGGAATATGCCGAGTGGAGGAGGTAGAGTAGATATGTTCGCAATATTTAAGAGGCAGGGAATAGAGGGATACAGACTGTATGCAGACTGATGTGATTAGCTCAGAAAACCATCATGGTGGCACAGACATGATGGGCCGAAGGACCTATTCCTATATTGTGCTGTTCTATGTTCTATGCATCTGTGGGAATCTATGGGAGTAGCAAGATAATAGTGATCAAAACATATTAGCATTCTAAGTATAACCTAAGGAGGAATTAAGTAAGATGAAGTAATGAATTGGAAAAACAGTTAATTTTAAGAAAATAAGAATAGAACTAAAAAAACAACTGATGAGATAGCTGCCTGCTATGTAGGACTCTATGATGTAAGGAAAATAAATGTAAGGAGTAGTTTCATCATATTTACAAAGACAGCAAATTAATCAATGGACACTTCAAATTTTATTTAATCATAGAATGGACCTTGAGGTTTGCCCAAAATGGATATTGGATAAATTGCCTTGGGAAGTGTAAGGGTATATGGAATCGGTTTGATGGTGCATGGATTGGCATTATCACATATTAGGGGTTATAAGACATGAGGTGGCATGAGGCAGCATGGGCTGGTATGAATAGGACATTGGGAGTGAGTCAGTGGATCTGGGGGTGAAAAGGGTAAAAGCTGCAAGGGCTTTTCCTCATAGATGCAACAATGCATGGAGCAATGAGTTTGGCCTTTTGTCCAATCGCTTCCACACCTAACAGTCCCTAAAGTGTTTCTAATGGTGGTGGCCATGATGTTGATTAAACACAAACACACAGGAATGGAAATTCCAGTGTAATTTCTCATAGGTGGAGATGTAGGGCCTGAAATGGTTCCAATGGACTAAGAACTCAGATCATATACTCAGACCAGTATCTTGACAATAAGGGAGAAGCTGATAAAAAGAAATCCAATAAAAAAATAGTTAAGACATGAGTGAAAACAACACTGTTGGGTTTCCAAAGGAAAACTTCAAAACTAAATTAACATGGAACGTTTAAGAAATGATTCCAGAGATACAAAGCTAACAAATAAAAACCTGTGTCTGTATAGAGCCACTAAAGAATAAATATAATAAGACTGCAGAGACTAAACATGAGATGACAACTATAATAATTGTAAACAAGGCCAGCCTCATAGAATGAGTTTCTGATTGAACCAGATTAACAGCCCCAATCAGGGAGCCCTGGCTGACAGATATAAACAGAAGTGTCAGACATTCTGTTCACTCTGCGAGCTAGCTCTGAGGAAGCTAGACGAGTATCAAGCACTGTGCATGTGTAAATAAATGATGATTTGGTGATGGAATACTGGCCTCTGTGGAGTTATTTTTAAAAAAAATTAAACACTTAATTCGTTTGATTATTTATCAGAAAATTTAATATGGTGAACAGGAGACATCAAAATAATATAAATGCAGTTAAGTTAAACACAGGGACTAAGTGATAAATTGCCCATACCTGGATGTCACATTAAAAAGGTAAGGGAAAATATAACAGACATTTTGATTTGTGGAAGTTCTTTCATTGGCAAGGATTGTGTTTACTGCTTATCTATACTGACCTTGAGAAAGTGGAGATCGACCATCATCTTGAAGTGTTATTGTCTATCTGGTGCAGGTACACTCTCAGTGCTGTTAGGAAGGGAGGTCCCGGATGTCGGCCTCGAAGCACCAAAATAGCCCAAGTCAGCATATTGTGTGATTTGGAGGGTAAACTTGAAGGCAATGATTTCCCAATATATCTGTTGGCCTTTACTTTCTATGTGGTAGCTGTTAAAAGTCAGAGAAGTGTTATTAAAGGAACCTTAGTGAGTTGCTGCGGCACATCTTGTATGTGATAGGCACTGCTGCCACCATGAATGGGTGATGGACAGAGTGACTAAAGTGGTTGATGGGATGCCAATCAAGCACACTTCTTTATCCTGAAGTGTTGTTGGAGCTGCCCTAATTCAAGCAAATGGGCAATATTCCATTACACTTCTGAATTGTGCCTTGTAGATGGTGGACTCAAAACGGGCAGCTAGGAGGTGAGTTACTTGCCATAGAATTTATAGGCTCAGTGGATTCACAAATGAGGCTGAACATTATTCTGTCATCAGTGAATATGCCCAGTTCTGACCTTATCATGGAAGGAAGGTGATTGATGAAGCAATTAGACCCAGGACATCACCCTGAACAACTCCTGCAATGATGTTCCAGGGGTGAGGTGATCAGCCTCCAAAAACCACAACCATCTTGCTTGTCTATGTATCAAAATATATTTGTAAAGGGATTACTGATAGAGGACCGATAGATAGCTACTGTGATTACAATTTGAAAAAGGGACAAAATTAAGTTCAGGGATCTATAAAATAAGTATATTAAAAAGGCAAACTCATTGTCATATAGAAGTAGGCATTAGAGAGAAATGGCTGGTGGTGGTTTGACCTGTGGGTCACCGTGACGCAGGTAAAGGGACAGATGGGGACTCCTGCATGGCAAGCTCAGTGGGTACAGGAATTAAACCTTTCACAGTAACACAACATTACACTGCAAACCAGCCATCCAACCAAGTGAGCTAACAACCTGACCACCTGTAGGTAGCATAATCAAAATAATGCATTATCAAAGATGTAATATAAAAAAATGTCCAGATTCTGGAATTATCATGAAGAATAGTCAGTAAGGATTCAAACAGGAAAAGTCATACTTTCCCAATCTTTTTGAGTTCATTCAAATAAAGGAAATTGGAGGTAAGGGTAAAACACTAGACAGTATGGGCCAATCCTTCCAGTTTGTAAATAATTGGAGAAGAGATGTTTGCCCCAAGTTATACATTGGTATCTTCAGAAGTTCTTATGCCAATAATTGGATGGGAATTGTTTAACTCCACACCCCCTCCCCCAGTCCTTGGGAACATGCCTGGGCAGGATTCACTCTCACGCTGAGCCAAGGCAACACCATGAGCCGCTGAGAGACCAGGCTGGAACCTACCGTGACAGAGGTGAGCACCAAGAGGGGGAAAAGAGGGAACATAGAGATAAAAGTAGTAACAAAGAGAAGGAAATGGGAAATAAACAGTACGGAGTGGAGGTCTTCCTGATAGGTAGTTATCAGATTGACAAACAGTGGGAAGTGATGTTCTGTAAAGTTTGGTATTAAGCCACTTTTCACTATTTCTACCAATAATTTGGAAGCTGAAATCAGAAATAGAATTTCAACACTTATTGATGGCACAAAATTAAGGAATACAGTGAATACAAAAATGAATTGTAGTAAAATTAAGTCATTAATACATTTGTGAAATGACTATCCAATTTACAAATTAACATCCATTTAAATATGAGGTCATAGAACATAGAACAGTACAACACAGTACAAGTCCTTCGGTCCACGATGTTGTGCCAAGCATTGATCTTAATCGAAGATCAATCTAACCTACACACTCCCTCGTCAGGTGCACACCCCCCACCAACCTAACCTCCACTCCCAGCACCTTCCCCTGCAACCGCAAGAAATGCAAAACTGCTCCCACACCTCCCTCCTCACTTCCCTCCAAGGCCCCAAGGGATCCTTCCATATCCATCACAAATTCACCTGCACCTCCACACACATTATTTACTGCATCCGCTGCACCCGATGTGGCCTCCTCTACATTGGGGAGACAGGCTGCCTACTTGCGGAACATTTCAGAGAACACTTCTGGGACACCCCCACCAACCAACCCAACCACCCTGTGGCTGAACACTAACTCCCCCTCCAACTCCGCCAAGGACATGCAGGTCTTTGGCCTCCTCCATTGCCAGACCATGGCAACACGATGCCTGGAGGAAGACCGCCTCATCTTCCGCCTAGGAACCCTCCAACCACAAGGAATGAATGCAGATTACTCCAACTTCCTCATTTCCCCTCCCCTCACCTTATCTCAATCCCAACCTTCGGACTCAGCACCGCCTTCTTGACCTGCAATCTTCTTCCCGACCTCTCCGTCCCCACCCCCTCTCTGGTCTATCACCCTCACCTTAACTTCCTTCCACCTATCGTATTCCCAACACCCCTCCCCCAAGTCCCTCCTCCCTACCTTTTATCTTAGCCTGCTTGACACACCGTCCTCATTCTTGAAGGGCTTATGCCCGAAATGTCGATTCTCCTGCTCCTTGGATGCTGCCTGACCTGCTGCACTTTTCCAGCAACACATTTTTCCAGCTCTAACCTACACACCCCTCAATTTACTGCCGGGGTATTAATGTGCTTGTCCAGCAGTCGCTTAAATGTCCTTAATGTCTCAGACTCTACTGCCACCGCTAGCAGTGCATTCCACACATCCGCCACTCTCTGCGTAAAGAATCTACCTTTGACATTTCCCTTATTCCTTCCTCCTATCACCTTAAAATTATGACCCCTCATGACAGCCATTTCTGCCATGGGGAAAAGACTGTGGCTCTCTACTCTATCTATGCTTCTCATTACTTTGTACACGTCTATCAAGTCACCTCTCTTCCTTCTTCTCTCCAGTGTGAAAAGCCTGAGCTCATTCAACCTCTCTTCTTAAGACAAGCCCTCCGATCCAGGCAGCATCCTGGTAAATCTCCTCTGCACCCTCTCTAAAGCATCAACATTATAGCAACAATGAGGCAACCAGAACTAGACGCAATATTCCAATAAACCCTGGTCTAACCAGGGTTTTATAGAGCTGCAGCAAAACCTTGTGGCTCTTCAACTCGATCCCTCTGTTAATGAAAGTCAAAACACCATACGCCTTCTTAACAACCTTATCAACTTGGAGGGCAATTTTGAAGGATCTATGTACATGGACCCCAAGATCCCGCTATTCCTCTACACTGCCAAGAATCCTTTCTTTAAGCCTGTATTCAGCATTCAAATTCAACCTTCCAAAATGAATCGCTTCACTTTTTCCAGATTGAACTCTATCTGCCACTTCTCAGCCCAACACTGCATCCTGTTAATGTCTTGTTGTATCCTGCTACAACCCTTGACACTGTCCACACATCACCGACCTTTGTGTTCTTGGCAAACGTACTAACCCATCCTTCCACTTCTTCATCCAATTTATTTATAAAAACTACAAAGAGCAGAGGTCCAAGAACAGGTAATGTATTTTGGTAAGGGGTCCACCTTGAAAAATAATGTCTAAATGGGATTGAAAAACAGAGTGATCAGGAGTTCAGATACTCAGATTATGAACAGTAGGGATATGATTTAATAGAGTTGAAAGAAAAGCAAACAACATTATGTATTGGTATTCATTTCTCAAGAGATAAAATTACAAAAGCAATCAAATTATGATTAACTTGAAGGATCTTAGCAGGCCATATTTGGAGCAATTCAAACAGTTCTAATTTCCATTATGCAAAATGAAAACAGAGACATGAGGACACATTGATGAGAGTCAATGATGTTGGGTGTGAGGAGTTGTCATGATAATGGGTAAGAATCCTGAAGTACTGTGGACATCCTTAATTAGAATTCTAATCTTTTTTGGCTGGTGTAGCCAGAAACAATAGTGATGTAAATGACTGAAAGGAGAGAGAAGAAGAAAAAAAGGGAGGGGGGGTGGAGAGAAAGCAGTAGACATTTCACACCTGCAGATGCAAAAGGAATTTCAAATGAAAGCCCTTCAAAGAAGATAAAAGGCAAGTCAAAACAGACTCCGATACCTGTGCACGGTCAGACTGAGTGATGTCTCTGAGGGTGAGGCAACACAGAGAAGATAGTGCTATCTGCTTTGACTTTTTTTTCCCCCTGCCTGGTTTTCAGTCAAATGGCATTGATATGCACTATGATCTCTGCCCAGGCTGTACAAGTCTGATGAGAAGGTAACTTGGTGTGGTAACCCAGGCAGAAGGTGTCCTTTCCATCGCTGAGCCCATCCAGCAACTGTAAGGCAGCATTGATGAACCTAGGAGACAGACTGGACTTTTTAGGAGACGTCTCCAGAGTTCTCGGCTGAGGGGAAGTCCCTGGCTTACCTGCTGGCCTTTAAATGTTGCAGCAGACCTTTGACTACAGAGGTCCTGGCAATGGTGGTGGACAATGACATCCCCAAAACAGACATTTTATATCCTTGTTACCCTCAGTGTTTTTTTAGGATAACAGGTAGCAGATTTAAAACAGAGATGAGAAATCACTGCTCTCAAAAGGGGTTGTGAGCCTGCAAAATTCACCTCTCCGGAGTACAGTGGACACTGGGACATTGAGTAAATTTAAGGAGGAGATAGATGGATTTCTAATTAGTAACAGTTATGGAGAGTGGGCAGGAAAGTGGAGTTGAGGCTGAGATGAAATCAGCCATGTTCATATTAAATGGCAAAGCAGGCTCCAGGCACTGAAATACCTACTTCAGCTCCTAGTTTTTATTTTCTTACATTTTTATATTCCTGATGACAAGTGTGTGATCATGTGAGATAACTCACCTCAGGCCAGAGCACATCTGAAGCATGGATTCCATACTTCCACTTGAAAGTAGAAAGTCTCAGCTTACTTCTTTACCTGCATGTGTTGTGCTGTCATTTAAATTAGAAAGCAGCCATTTTACACAGGACAAATAGCATTATACGTTTTGAATCAAAACTCTGCAGATTTATTATGTCGCAGTCCACTTAATTAGTAATTTTTGGTTCTACAGTCAATTAATGGGAGACAAAAACAGGAATTGCTGGAAATGCTCAGCAAGTCTGGCAGCATTTGTGGAGAGAAATCAGACCTAACATTTCACATCGAGTGACCCTTCCTGGTCTTTGATTTCCAGCACTCAAAGTTCTTTCGGTTTTTATGTAGATTATTAGGAAATTCATTAGCTTTTATACATTGACAGTGATGTGGTGTGATGGAATAATTTTTTTGAAAATAGCTTATTTTTGTTATCATCTATCTCTAAATGATTTATTCTACAAATGGTCTGGTTCTGAACTGGAACTGCCAGACTTGATTTCTGGTCTTGAACGGCTAGCTGTGCAGAGAAGTGAGCAGCAACTAGTCCCTTGACTTAAGGTGAAAGCTTTTTTTTGCCTCTAATCAATCAATCAATCTGCCTAAGGGTGTTATGATGTACGTCCACTTGAACCTGGGCCTTCCTAGCTCAGGTATAGGGCCATTACCACTGTACCACAAGAAAATTAGGCAGAGATGTTATTGAGCAGTATGCTCACCATGAACAAAAAGCCTGAAATATTCCTGCTTTGTCTCAGAGGAAGAATTGCTACATGAGAGAGATATCAGAATGTTGATGACACCAATTCAACCGCATCAGCAACTTTAGAAGCAGATACTAAAAACCTCTAACAGAATCCCTAAAGTGTGGAAGCAGGCCACTTTGCTGATCAAACCCACACCACCCCTCTGAAAAGTATTCCACCCAGACCCAGACCCAGACCCAGACCCACACCCCCTACCCTATCCCTTCATTTCCTACAGCTAGTCCACCTAGCCTGCACAGTATGGCAACTTAGCATGGTCAATCCACCTAACTTGCAGATCTTTGGACTATTGGAGGAAACAGGAGTACCTGGAGGAAACCCTCAGACAGGGGAGAACGTGCAAACGCCACACAACAGCCACCCGAGGATGGAATCGAAGCTGGGTCCCTGGTGTTGAGAGACAACAGGGTTAACCAATCCTGGTTTCATGCCTTAGCCTTCTTTCATACTAAGACTTGATGTGCATTATTAGTGAATATTATATTTTTTCCACGCAAATTCTATTCTAACCCAATCTGCAACATATAAAAGGACATTCAGAAATTCCAATTCTTAAAGCTGCTTCTCTGTAGGTCTAATATGTTAAATAGCAGTGTACATCATGTTGTCATAGAAACATCATGATTCATGCCGAACGTTTCTGCACATGCTGGGAATAGTAGAATTATGGTTCTTAACTGTATTATTAGGTAACATTTGTACTGGGTTCCTGAAGCTTTTTATGAATAGAATCGAAATTTAGAATTAGACATGTCATCTTTAAAAAAAAAACTTGTTTACTGAATTTTAAGGAAGTAGGAGATTTCTATATGTTTGGTGTCAAGTAGATTACTACTTTTTAACCTCCGGGACCTGGGTTTGAACCCAGCTCAAACAAATTGAATAAAACAATCTTTCATTTCTGTGAGCTGTCAGGACTCTGAGCCTTCACATCTGCACTTGGTTTCTACTGGTATGACTCTAACAGATTTTCTCATTATTCAGAAATAATTGTCTCTAAATTGGCAAAACTCACACAGTAAACCTGTATCTGGGTACTGGCTTGATAAATTGAGCTGCTTTTATATTTATTTGGTCTGTCCCAGCATTTGTGCCAGTAGAAATAGGCCTGTGCTTGCCAACATTTTTAGTTTATAGTCTTTACAAGGAGAGAAAGTTCACTTGTCTGGTGTGCTGAATAAGGCACTTTCATAACTTTCTTTTTGTAATCACTTTACCAGACCTCATTCTCCGAACTAATCACTTTCTAGTTTGACTCCATCCTTGCTTCACATCGGAATAGGTTTTAAATATTGCTGATCAACCAAAGGGCCAAGGCCAAAAGCCATTAATTTATAGAATCCCTACAGTGTGGAAACAGGCCCTTCGGCCCAACATGTCCACACCGACCCTCTGAAGAGTATCCCACTCAAACCCATTTCCCTAACCTACCTTATTACTCTACATTTACCCTTGACTAATGCACCTAACCTACACATCCCTGAATACTATGGGCAATATAGTATGGCCAATTCACCTAACCTGCACATCTTTGGATTGTGGGTAGAAACCAGAGCACTTGGAGGAAACCCACGCAGACATGGCGAGAACATGCAAACTCCACACGAAGAGTTGGCCGAGGCTGGAATCAAACCCAGGTCCATAGCACTGAGAGGCAGCATTGCTAACCACTCAGCCAACATGTCACCCCCACGATATGAGTCAGGAAAACTTTAAGAATGATAAATGAGATTCAGCTCGTGCACTTATTCCTATTTCTGGCTCAATGCTTTCAAACACAGTCGATCCTGCAACAGTAGTTACATAGGAATTCATGGGGGCATGAAAAAATGAGACTGTGTAGCGGACAGGACGGTATAGAGAAATATAGGAAATATAGAGGGATGCTGGATGCATAGGAGAGGAATGGGGGGGCATGATAGATATGAGGAGGAATAAATTAGAAATTGGAGATGGGAGGGAGTAAGCAGGGTGCATGGGAGATGCGATGGGGCACGAAGGGAATGAGAGGTGGGGCATGAGGGAATATGAGAGACATTTTTACAACTGGGCTGAATAAATGGACTTGAACCTTCTTACCTACTAGCCTTACTATCAACCCATATATGTGTCAGAGCTATAAATCTGTTGGATAACTTGACCAGTTCCAAAGTCTATACCTACCTTTTCATGAAGGAGACAGCAGAAATTGGGAAAGTTTTCAACATTGTAACCTCTTCCAATAAGAAATCTATAATTGTTTTTCAAAGACGGATCCGAGGCACTGGGTTGTTAGCAAGGCTAGTTTAAACCCTTCACCTGCACACTATCCCACAGCTTTCCTCCTTACCTCTCTTCCAAGCAACAATCTAACTGATTTTTTAAATAAATTCTTATTGATATTCTACTTTAATTTTTTTTGATAGAACTTTCTATATCTCAATCACACTGCATGCTATTTTCCAACTGTGAATTGAATTCTTTTTCAGTTATCTTAACTTTGTGCCCTCTAAGTTTAAAAAAAGCGATCAAAATAACATATTATTATTTACCCTAACAGAAAACTCAATCTTTAGGTTCTCTTCAATTGTCTCCTAACCTTCCCAAAATCAGTGAAAAAAATATCTAGTTCAGGAAGCTCCAGGGCCTGTTTGATCTAACGTGGTCGAGGAAACCCACTCCTTCACCTGACCAGAAAGGACTTTGGTGGTGAATGTGAAACATTTCATTATAGGTTGGCAACTTGTTGCAAGTTCTATTAATATGATGGATATAAGGAGAAGCTGAAGTTAGAAGTCACTCTTTCAACATCCTAAGCTGTTTTGCGCCCATATTCAAAGTGGGTGGTTCATCTCAGTATTAACATTTAAAGACTTATAAAACCTCTCCCCTTGTGATTAATTTTATTCATCCATGTAAATAATTACATTAACCATTATCCCATCTCCTCCGCAAGTTTCTGACATTATAAATTTGGTTTATCAAGGGGTTTCATTATCCTTATAATACATTTTCTCTTGGGACTTGGGAGGTTAGTGACTTGCTGTGTGGATGATCATTGGCAATGAGGGCCTTCCTGACAGTCCGAATGCTGCAGGTCCCTTTAAATTGGAGGGCTTTTAATCTGCTGGATTCCCTTTAGGACATCATCTTTTCTGCTTTAACAATTACTTCCTGTGGTAAGTGGAATGATTTGACATTGGTGGCCACTCCTCAGTGGGTATGATAGACCTACATATGCCATACCTTTGATCTGTCACAAATCACCATATTTTCCAACTTAGTGTCAAGAGTTTATGTGTAAAGTAAAACAAACATTTTTCCAACCCAAACCCTTGTGAAGCAATCTCTTACCACATCCTTCTGATGTAAGAAGAATCTTTTAACCATTATCTGGTTACCTGGACAGGAACCATTTTTCCTGTCCGGGAGAAGCAGGAGTCAGAGCAGCTGTGATGTTGGGAATAGGAGGTTGCTGGGAAAGTAGGGACTTGGTATATATTTGGGCAGCTGCTATTCAAAAAAGGGCGAGAAAGTGACTCGTAGGACAATAGCGAATGCTATTGTAAGGGTAGGAGATAGGAGGTTCGGAGGTCGAAAACAAGACTCCCAGATGGTATGTTGCCTTCCAGGTGCTTGGGCCAGGGATATCACCGATCGGCTGCAGAGCATTCTGAAAGGGGAGGATGAACAGCCAGTTGCCGTGGTGCATATAGGCACCAATGATATAAATAAAAAAACGAGATGAGGTCCTGAAGCACAATTCAGGGAGCTAGGAGAAAAGTTAAAGAGGAGAACCTCAAAAGGTAATGATCACAGGATTGCTACCAGTGCCATGTGCTAGCCAGGGTAGAATTGAAAGAATAGGAAGGATGAACACCGTGGCTTGTGGGATGGTGTAGGAGGGAGTGGTTCAGATTTGTGGGACATTGGGACTGGTTCTGGGAAGGTGGGATTATTCCAAATTGGATGGTCTACACCTGAACCAAACTGGAACTAATGTCCTTGAGGGAGTTTTTGCGGCTGCTGGGGGGAGGGTTTAAACTAATGTGGCAGGGAGCTGGGAAGAGAAGACTAGTAGACAGTGAGGTGGAAACTAGAGATTGTAAGGAACAGGAACATGAAGTTAGCATTACCAAGAGGAAGAGCAGGCAGAGAGCAGATGAATGCAAAGGAACTGGTGGTCTGAAGTGCATATGTTTTAATGCAATGAGTATAGTGGGTAAGGCAGACGAATGTAGGGCTTGGGTTGGTGCCTGGGAGCATGATGATATTGCAATCACAGAGACTTAGTTGAAGGAAGGGCATGATTGGCAACTAAATGTTCCAGGATATCAATGCTTCAGACAAGGCAGGGAAGGAAATAAATGAGGGGGAGGGGTTGCATTGCTGATCACGGATGTGCTAAAGGAGGACACTATGGAGGGCTTGAGCAGTGAGGCATTATGGGTAGATCTGAGATATAAGAAGGGTGCAGTTACATTGTTGGGGCTGTACTGCAGGCCTTCCAGTGAGTGTGAGGTAGAAGAACAAAAGGTAAACAGATTATGGAAAGATGTAGAGGCAACAGGGTTGTGGTGATGGGAGATTTAATTTTCCCAACATTGACTGGGATACACTTAGTGTCAGAGGTCTGGATGGGGCAGAATTTGTAAGGAGCATCCAGGAAAGATTTTAGAGCAGTATGTCAATAGTCCAACTAGGGAAGGGGCCATATTGGACCTGGTGTTAAGGAATGAACCAGGCCAAGTGGTAGAAGTTGCATTGAGGGAATAGTGACCACAATTCTGTAAATTTTAGCGTACTCATAGTCAAAGATGAGAGTGGTCCTAAGGGAAGAGTACTAAACTGACCAAGGCCAATTACATCAAAATTTGGCAGGAGCTCGGAAATGTGGATTGGGAGCAGCTATTTGAAGGGAAGTCCACATTTGATATGTGGGAGGCTTTCAAAGATAGGTTGAAGAAAGTGCAGGAGATGGGCATGTCCCTTTGAAAACAAGGGATAAGAAAGGCAAGATTCATGAACCGTGGGTGACAGGAGAAATTGTGTGACTAGCCTAGAGGAAAAAGGGAAGCGTAAGCAAGGTTCAGGCAGCTAAGAACAGAACGGGCCTTGGAGCAAAATCGGGAGAGTAGGACCAGTCTTAAATGAGGAACCAAGTGAGCTAAAAGGGGTCATCAAATAACTTTAGCGAGCAGACTTAAGGAGAATCCCAACGCTTTTTATTCATATATAAGAAGCAAGAGGGTAACTAGAGAAAGGGTTGGTCCACTGAAGGATAAGGAAGGAAGGTTATGTGTCAAACCTGAGAAAATTCTCAATGATTAATTTGCATCAGTGTTCACTGAGGAGAGGGAAATGATCAATGTCGAGATTAGAGATAGACATTTGTTTACTCTGGATCACATTGACATAAGGAGGGAGGATGTGTTGGATAGGCTAAAGGATATTAAGGACAAATCCCCAGGTCCGGATGGGGTCTATCCCAGGTTGTTGAGGGAGGCGAGAGGGGAACTAGCTGGGGCCCTGACAGATATCTTTGTGGCATCTTTAAACACAGGTAAAGTGCCGGAGGACTGGGGTGTTGCTAATGTAGTCCCCCGTTCAAGAAGAGTAGTAGGGATATTCCAGGTAACTACAGACCAGTGAGCCTGAAGTAGCTGGTGGGAAAGTTGCTGGAGAAGGTACTGAGGGATAGGATCTATTTATATTTGGAAGAGAAGGGGCTTATCAGTGATAGGCAACATAGTTTTGTGCAGGGGAGATCATGCCTTACCAAGTTAATAGAGTTCTTTAAGGAAGTGACCAAGTTGACAGATGAAGGAAGGGCTGTAGATGTCTTATAAATGGACTTTAGTAAGGCATTTGATAAAGGTTCCCCATAGTAAACTAATGGAGAAAGTGAAGTCATATGGTGTGCAAGATGTTTTGGCTAAGTTGATAAAGAACTGGTTGAGCAACAGGAGACAGAGTAGTAGTTGAAGGGAGTTTCTTGAAATGGAGAAAGGTGACCAGTGGTGTTCCCCAGGGATCAGTGTTGGGGCCGTTGTTGTTTGTGATATACATAAATGATCTGGAAGAGGGCATTGGTGGTCTGATCAGTAAGTTTGCAGATGACACAAAGATTGGTGGAGGAGCAGAAAGCATAGGGGACTGTCAAAAAAATACAGGAGAATATAGATAGACTGGAGAGTTGGGCGGAGAAGTGGCAGATGGATTTCAATCCAGGCAAATGTGAGATGACGCATTTTGGAAGGTCTAATTCTAAGGCGAACTATACTGTAGACGGAAGAGCTTTGGGAAAAGTTGATGAGCAGAGAGCTCTGGGAGTTCAGGTCCATTGTACCCTGAAGGTGGCTGTACAGGTGGATAGAGTGGTCAAGGCGGCATATGGTATGCTTGCCTTCATTGGGCAGGGTATTGAGTAGAAGAGCTGGCAGGTCATGTTAACATTGTACAAGACTTTGGTTCAGCCGCATTTAGGATACTGTGTACAGTTCTGGTCGCCACATTAGCAATAGGATGTGGATGTATTGGAGAGGGTGCAGATATGGAAGATGCTAGCTATGAAGAGAGGTTGAGTAGGTTAGGATTGTTTTCATTAGAAAAAAGGAGATTGAGAGGGGAATCCTGATTAAGGTCCATAAAATCATGAAGGGCATAGACGGGGTGGATAGAGATAAGTTTTTTCCCCAGGATGAGGGATTCAATAACTGAGGTCACGCATTCAAGGTAAGATGAGAAACATTTAAGGGGGATACACATGGAAAGTACTTTACACAGAGGGTGGTAGGTGTCTGGATCGTGTTGCTAACAGAGGCAGTAGTGGCAGGCACAGTAGATTAATTTAAGGTGCATCTGGACAGATGCATGAGTAGGTGTGGAGTAGAGGGATACAGATGTTTAGGAATTGGGCAATAGGTTTAGAAAGTGGATTTGGATTGGCTCGGGCTTGGAGGGCTGAAGGGCCTGTTCTTGGGCTGTAAATTTTCTTCGTTCTTTCTCTATTTTTTCTGTGCCATCAACTATTTGTCTAACACTGCCACTAACGTTTCAATCAATTCCATGTGCTTTTAATCTTTGTCATATCTCTTTTCTGTGTTCTCAATTGCTTTCTGAAATTTAATTTTACAAGTCCATTTCCTTTTCTTTATTTCCTTATTTCAATAAATTGTATAAGCTTAGTTAGGACCAGCTACGACAATAGAAATGGTTCTTTCCACCCTGATAATCTCCTGTTTCTCTAATTGTTTAATAGTATCATCACAAAAGGCTAATTTTCTTAGGATTTACTTGGACAGTGTAACCTGTGGAGATTTATAATGAGTTTTCAAGTGATGTCAAGAATAAATATGCTGCGCCAATGGTGGCTCTGATTTACCACAGTCATAAAGGAATAGAAGATATGGAAGGGACTGGTACGTCTTGGGTGTTTTAGAAGTGTTGCAAAGCAAATTCTGGATATTGAGGAAGCAGTTGTCTACCAGAAGCATGGGATTTACTGTTACATGTACTTGGAGTGCTTTTGCCCAATTATTTGCTAACAGTCCATATTTTTCTCCAATTCAGTATAGCGGAGGAAGAATTCTGCATTTAGCCAACTATAAGCCCAACATTCTCACATCAGGCAAGAGAGCCTGTGCAACATTGACATTACAATGTCAGAATAGAAGAAGAGCTGCAGAAAGTGCGATGAGAGAGAAAAGCCTTCTTTCTCTGCCATATTTAGAAGATATGGAAGGCACAGGGCATGGCAAGTGGTGGCAGAAACTATAAATATCAACAGAGTTGTTCACGAGAAGTGGATCCAGTGTAGGAAAAGAATACTGAACAATCTCAGCAGGATTGGAATAATAAGCGTCTCTTATTACAGCAGTTGTACTTTTGGGAGTCAGTGACTGCTGGATTCAGCTTTCATTCAATTGTGAACAACACTGGAGCACTTCAGTAATTCTTCCAATAATCCAGACAAGTAATGACAGGAAGACATTTAGGAAGTAACATTATTTGACATCACAGGATAAATTCTCCATTAACCCATGCAGCCATGATAACCTCCTCTACGTTCTAACATATCTGAGATCCTGTAGCTTTCATCTGCATAGACAGAGGGGGCTTGAGAAATACAAGTGCAACTTGAGCCCAAAACTGGTTTGAGCATTGTCACTGGCTCAATAGGTTCTCCAGTTCTGATGAACAATCATGAAACTGAAACGTTGGGCTGAATTTTACAAGAAGCTGCAGTCTCCACGATCCACCTCCTCCCATTCCCACTTCCCCACTCACCTGATGTCCACCCCACAGCAACTTAACTCTGGGAAGCTGTGATCATTGCTTTAATGTGGACCTTTGCCCCTTTCTTGGGGAGAATTCTGCTTTAGACAGCTGTCAATCAATCAACATCCCAACAGCTCTGATGTCCTGGCAGCACAGCACCACTGGAGGAGAGTGCTAGGATTAAAAGCAGCTCCCATTGCTAAGGAATCCAGACCAACAGGTAAGTCACAGGGAGAGGGAGAAGAGGTTAACTGAAACTTGGCAATCTGTGTTCAAAAGGCCGGACAGGACGGTTAAGAGCATAAAGAAATGATCTTGGATTTGAGGTACCTCCAAGAAGTCTGGGGTGGGGAGGGACAAATGAGCTGTCCCTCCTCACCCAGCAAGCATTCCTCCTTGCTTGACACTAGACCACTCTAATACAGCTGGGCTTCATACCTGACACGGGCATCCTCCTGCTCAGGTTAAATATCAGCAACTGTTGGTTGAAATGCTTCAGTAGTCATTATTTGAAATGGAATGGATATGAAAAAAGGCAGCTGACAACAGTCTATGTTTTGTATCAATGAAAAATATTTCTGCCACAATTCACACATTTTGGATCATGCCATTCACTAAGCTTCATCCTTTCATTTTATGTACAGTATAGTATTTCAATGCACATGCAGAAGAGACGTATCCTGGTGACTTGTCAAAAAACCAAAATGACAAGCAAAACATATGCTAATGTAGAAAGGGTACCTTTTTCACGCAGAGAATGGTGAGTGTATGGAATGAGCTGGCAGAGGAAGTGGTGAAGGATGGCACAATTACAACATTTAAAGGGCATCTGGATGAGTACATGAACAGGAAGTGTTTAGAGGGATGTGGGCCAAATAGAATCATAGAGTCATAGAGATGTACAGCATGGAAACAGACCCTTCGGTCCAACCTCCATGCCGACCAGATATCCCAACCCAATCTAGTCCCACCTGCCAGCTCCCGGACCATATCCCTCCAAACCCTTCCTATTGTCAATCTATCCTATCCATCCCCCTCATGATTTTATAAACCTCTATAAGGTCACCCCTCAGCCTCCTCCAGGGAAATCAGCCCCAGCCTATTTAACCTCTCCCTATAACTCAAATCTTCCAACCCTGGCAACATCCTTGTAAGTCTGTTCTGAACCCTTTCAGGTTTCACAACATATTTTTGATAGGAAGGAGACTAGAATTGCATGCAATACTCCAACAGTGGCCTAACCAATGTCCTGTATAGCCGCAACATGACCTCCCAACTGCTGCATTCTTAAATTATAATGCTAATTGCATTTTAAGTGTTAAGTGAGTACCAGGAAGTGGTAGTGACATTAATTTATTGAATAATTGATTATTAACTTTAATTACCTCATTAAGCTATAATAAAGATGGCAGTTAAGATGACGTGTTGCGATAGAAGAACACGGAGTTTGATGCCAGTGTGATCCACAGTAAATACGTGGCCTGTAAGTGTTTGCAGTTTGAGCAGCTATGGCTGAGAATTTATGAGCCAAACCACAGACACTGTGATACAGCAGGAAGGGGAAGCTTAGCTGGACACTTCAGTCACAACTCTTCAAATAAAGTCTTCTGATTTAGTCACTGGTCAGAGAAAGTATGACTGAGGTGAGGCAGGTCAATAGATCCACAAGAAAGCAATGCTCAAGCCTTAGCTTTTTCAGTTTGCATGCAGAGACTTGTAGGATGGACAACAACTCTCACAGTTACCTCCTCACACTCTGCTTTCAACAAAGACTCAATTTCATTTTCCCAGTTTCACCATCTCTGTTGCATCTGTTCTGAAGATACTGACTTCCATCACGGTGTCACTGACACAACCTCTTCTTTCCTCAACTCAGGATGCCATCCCAACTGTGGTTGATAAGGTACTCAACTATCCTAACCCATTTCCTACATGTCTGCCCTCACTTATCCCCTCCCCTTCCAGAATAGCAATAGGGATCCCCTTGTCCTTAATTTCCACCACACCCATGTCTGCATTCAAACCATCATCTATCTATCTTTTCGGTCACTTCCAGAGGGATACCATCACCAAATATCTTCCCTTCACTCTCAGCATTCTGCAGGGACCATTCTCTTCATGACAATCTGGTTCACTTTTAATACTTCCTCACCACCTCTCCCCCCCCTCCCCTTCTTCCCCCCCACCATTGTCCCATGCAACTGTTCCTCCTCACCATCCACATCTTCCAGGAGAAGTAATATTTCAGTAGTACATCTTTCAATGTAGACCACTGGATTTGCTCCTCACAATACAGTATTCTTCACATTGGTGAGACCAAAGTGAGACTGGGTGACTGCTTTACGAAACACCTCCATTCTCATGGTAGGAGTGATCCTGACTTTCCAATTGCTTATCATTTCAAAACATCACTGTACAACATGCTAACATTTCCATCCTGGTCCTTTTACAATGTTCCTTAGGCCTATACTTAGATTTCCAAAAGGCATTTCATTAGGAACTACGTAGATGATGATGGTGGACAATAGAAGCTCATGGTCTAGGTGGTTACATATTGGAATGGATGGAGGATTGGTTGGCTAACTGGAAATGGAGAGCAGGCACGTGTGGGTCATTTTCTGGCTGGCAAGATGTCACAAGGACACAAGATGTCACAAGACTGGAGGCCTAAACCTTTTATAAGTTATAGAAATGCATTGGATGAAGGGACCTTTGTTAAAACTTGATGATGACAGGAAGGTAGGAAGGAAGGTAAATTTTGAAGAGGGCATAATGAGGCTACAAAGGGATATGGATAATTTATTTGCAATGAGCAAAGATCTGGTCAATGGAGTGGAACTATAATGTTTATTTTGAGGAAAGTTGAGCACAAATGTAGGGACGCTATGGTTCAGTTACACAGGGCATTAGTGTTGGTCTTCTTATTTCAGGAACAATATAAATGCTTTGGAAGCCAATCAGAGAAGGTTCACTGAACTCTGGAATGGTGTGTTGCAATATGAAGAAAAATTGGACAACCTAGGCTTGTATCAGCTAGAGTTTAGAGACTAAGAGGTGATTTGATTGAAGTGTATATGATGTTGATCTGTCTAGACAGCATGGAGGTGAAGATAATGTTTCCTCTTGTTGGAGAAATAAAGGGTTACTTATTAAATATAAGGAGCTGCCCACTTAAGACAAAGGATTTTGGAACTCTTTTCCACAAAAGATGATGGAAGCAGAGACTGAACATTTTAAACAATGAAGTTGATAGATTATTGATAAACAATTGGCTGAAAGGTTACTACAGTAGGCAGAGTCAAAAAATCACATGACACCAAGGCACATAAATCTGTGGGATGAATTTGCATTTGCAGATTTGAATTTGTAGATACATTCTATTTTGTTCCAAAAAGTACACAGTCTGAAGACAGTCAGTCAATACGATATTTTATAAATGCCTACTTTGGAAATAAAACCAGTCTGGCTCCAGAATGAGATACAAACATGTTTGAAACATGACTTCATACCTAAAATGCATTGTCTGAGCTAGTTAAAAATCACAACACCAGGTTATAGTCTAACAGGTTTATTTGGAAGTACAAGCTTTTGGAGCACTGCTCCTTTATCAGGTAACTAGTGGAGTAGGATAATACGACTCAGAATTTATAGCAAAAGTTGATAGTGTCACACACTGATGCAATATATTGAACAAGCCTAAACTGCTGTTAAGTCCTTCATCTTTTAGATTGAGCTGCAGGATTCGATTGATTAATATGTAAATTCCAGAACTTCTTTCAAGCTCCATTCCCATGATACCCTAAGGTTTTATAAAAAAAATGACATCACAGCACTGACAATGCATTAAAGGTGTGAGGTTAGAGTCTATATGTATTCCAATCTTGAGTCAGATTGGTTCTATTTTCAAAGTAGGAATGTATAAAATGTCATATGGATTCTAAAAAAAAAATTGACTGCCTACAGATTGTGTGCTTTTTGAACAAAATAGAATATATCTGCAAATGCAAATTCACCCCGTAGACTTATATATGTGTGTGCATGCATTTGAGAGAGTGAGAGAGTGAGAGACTGTGATGAAGTATATGTCAGTGAGGGTGTGCACATGGGTCTGAGTGTTGGGGAATGTGGTGTGCCTGAGAGAGAGCATGTGTATAAGAGAAGGTTAGCATGAGCGAGAGAGTTTGGGGTATGTGTGAGTGAGTGAGTGAGTACAGTGTAGTGGGGTCACCTGTAGGGTGTCATGAACCCAAAATCTCAGTTGAGGCCATCCTCATGGATACCAGAGTTAGCTATCAACCTCTGTTCAGCCACTCTGTGTTGTCACATATCCCGAAGTTCACCTTGGTTGACGGTCACCTGAAGATCTGATGGTCAGGGCCATTCAGCCTCAGATCCTCGGGTGATCGACCTCCAAGGTGGACTTCGGGATATACAACAATGTAGAGTGGCCAAGCAGAGGCTGATAGCCAACTTCAGTATCCACAAGGATGGAGTCAACTGTGACCTTGGGTTCATGTTACACAACTCTCCCTCAACTCCCACATCTGAGAAGACGAGCATATCACTCTACTAAGGGCCATTTTTTCTTCTTTCACTCTACAGATCCAGAAAATAAGACTGTCTTATTCCTCTACAAAACACTGCTCCAGGTTAAATTAATACTTACAGCATTAATGGACTATTGCAGACTTAGTGTAAGACCACGCTTAAAATATTTACTTATCTGTTTCTGTGGTGTGACCTCCCCCAAACAGGTGCGTTCAAGGTCTGTTGTAAATTTCACTGCGTTTTAATTTTGCCAGACACACTCCGATCCCGATCTCGATCTCTCCACTCCAACGTTCCACAACACTACAACACCATATATAACACTAATCGCTACACCTCGAAAAAAGGAGTGGCTGTTGCAGCCAGAAATGTTGTCCTATCCTCCATCTTGGATTACCCAGAATCCTTCCATTATCTTGGGTCAGGGATTTGCATATTAATCAATTGAAACCTGCACCTCCATTCTAATTGATTAAAGACTTAATAGCCACCTAGGTTTTTTCAACATATTTGCATAAATTGCATGACCCTTTGATCTTTTACTATAAAGTCTGTATTCGATGTATTCTCTCTCACTCGCTGCCTGAGGAAGGAACAGGACCTCTGAAAGCTTGACATTTCAAGTAAACCGGTTAGACTATAAACCCAGTGCCATGTGATTTTTGTCCACCCCAGTCCAACACTGGCATCACCACATCATTACAGTTAGCAGGTGTTTGGCCTAAATCACATTGACCATTATCTTACTGAGCGATGGAACACCTAGAGGTACTAAGTGCACTGTTTCTAGTTTGTAAGTTTACACAGCACTCAAGTTGTGAATAGACTGTCTTAATCTCAGAACGCTGTTACTTAAAATTGGTAGCTGAGAATGGAATTTGGAGTGGGAACCAAAAGCAATGACTTCCATCATTCCAAAATTTAATTGGAATAAACTTATACTCATCGAGGACTGCATGGTCTGAGAAGCAGTCCAATAACTTCACAATACTGTAGGTGTTGAGAGAATTTGGTGCTTGTATAGAATTGGGTGTGGGAAGCATATATGTGACAAACAATACTGTGCTTTCAGGTGATGTCTCTCAGGGGTAGCATGAGATAAAGGAGGAGATCAATGAATGATCACAGAGAGAACCCAGAGATATTGGTGTGGGAACAGATAAAGAAGCAAATGATACTTCAGCTATGATTAGGTGGTTAAGAATGGACAATGAGAGCAGTCAACTAGCTGGATGACAGTGGAGAGACATTGGAGGAGGATGATGTAATCAATCATATATTTTTTTTTCTTTTTTTTTGTAGTGCTTATTTTATCCCCAGCACCCATGGTGTGTGTGTGCAGGTGTGAGACACAGTGAAAGACACAAAGTGCACAAATCTTTATTCAATTTCCACCACCAGGAAGATAGGAAAACACCCGGGTGGCCAGTGACAAACACTGCCCTTCACATCAAAGGACAGTGCTGTGTGATCAAAACAGTGAAGGGGAGGGTAGGGACTAAATCAAAATAGAATTGGAGGGAGAAATGATGCACTCCACTCCCTGCGGCACCCACCTCTCCCTGAACAACTCCAGGGTGTTGGTCGACACCGCGTGCTCCTTCTCCAAGGACACCCGGGCTCTAACGTAACCGCGGAAGAGTGGCAGGCAGTAATCAATCATATTAAAGGCTGGAAACAGATTGAGAAAGATGACAAAAAAATGGTCTAGCACATTTGCAATCACTTAAGGTGCCAATTGAGATTTCAATAACAACCATCTCAATACTGCAGTGGAACCACAGGAGGCATTCAAACATAGAATTCCAGGAAGAGGGAAATGGATTTGGGAGGCAACATTCCATTTGATAACTTAGGGCAAGGTTGGAAATGGGATGGTTGCTTGAAAGGATGGTGAGGTTAAGGATTTTTTTTTCCCTCAGGAGAACATTGATGATGACAGATTTAAAGTAGAGAGGGACATCACCTGAAAGAGCAAACCATTTACTATCTCAGCTAACATGTAGGGGGGAGCTTTGATCAGCAAAACAAGGAGAATATGACTGAAGGTGCAGGCAGTGGTTCTCATGGACAAAAAATATCTCAGAGAGGATATCAGTAGAGACAGAAAAAAACCAAGACAAAGGTGTGAGTTCAAAACAAGTGGATTACGGGAGGTTTGCTTGGTTGTAATTTGCAGAAATTACAAATATAGCGGATGCAGCTGATCAGATAGACTCCATCTTAGTTACAATGAAGTTCATGAGTTCCTAGCATTTATTGTTGGAGGTTAGGATGGAGAGCATAGACGAGAGTGACTCAGGGAAACAGCAGAGAAAATAAACTTGAGGTTTGCCTTTGCTTGTGAATTTTCATAGATGCTTCAACAGGCTGCACTTTAAGTTAGCTGTTTCAATAGTGAAAACATTTAGCATTTTTGTTGATATGGATTGACTGGCTATTCCTTGCTAAAACAAAATACGATAACCATTTGACAAAATCTGAAGAATTGACTTGGTGAAAGGGAAGAAAAGATTAAGTTCCTGTCAGGAATCATAGCAATTATAACAAGTACACTTTAGTTAAGAGGACAGAATGAAGAAGTTGGACCAATTCTCTTTGGAGAGAAGATAGCTGCCAGGAGATTTGATTGAGGTTTTCAACATCATGAACAGGCTGGACAGAGTGATAGGGAAGGGCTGCTTCTACTTTTTCAAAAAAAAAGAAGAGGACATGGATTTAAAGTAATGCACAAACAAAGTAAGGGTGATGTGAAAAAAAAATGTTTTCACACAGCGAATACAGTATGGAATAGTTCACCTGAAAATATGGTGGAGGCAGATTGAATTGAGGCATTCATGAGGGAATCGAATAATTACTTGGCTAGAAATGATGTGCAGGGATAAAGTGAAGAGGTAGGAGATTGACAGTAGGTAATAGAACCAGAGCAAGCATGAAAGGCTGAATGGTCTCTTCTTACACTGTAACAATTTTGCGATTTCTGTGAGATATTTATTACACATATTGACAAGCAAACAGATACATGAATAATATGCTGTTGGTAAATGTGGGAAGCTCTGTAAGCACAATTTTATTCACTTGTTAATTTAGATAACGTGGAAATAAACCTAAAATACTCAATTCCTGTCAGGGATTACTGGAAATTATTTTTGGGACACTGCCTGGAAAATGAATATAAAATCTTGTCAGTAATTGCAACATAATTTAGAAATATTCTGCAATTCTGGTAAGTTAATTAAAGGCAATGAGTGTTTTTTAAAAAAAATTATGTCTATTGCATTGCTCACTGTCATTTTCTTACCACTATTATTTCCTGGTGCTGTTGATAAAGACTATTGTTGTAAAACTGTCTGCTTTTGGCATGGACAATCAATGTATCCATCTTGCAGTCACAGGGGGGCAGGAAAGTCCAACATTTTTAAGTCATTAAACTTTCCAAACAAAGCGTCGCCTTTCATCACTTTACAGTTCTGATTGATAAATATACTGTCGCGGAGATTTAAAGGGCTGCAACAGTAACTTTAAAGGGGAAGCATCATTTTGGTCGGTTCAATTAACTACAATCAATGATAGGCAGAAATACAGCAGCACTCTGTACCCCAACATTCAGTGCTGTTCTGACTGACATTGTTGGAGCAAGTATGGAAGAACAGGATGATAGTGCAGTGAAATACAAAGATTGTCTAGTCGACAAGCAGTGTGGAGCTTAGAAAGAAGTGGGCAAATATCTTCAATTTGGCTAATAGTCAATTGACAGAATTTATTTGAAGGGGATGGTGAAGAGGTTGCAGACTTCCAAACTTTAAGAAATAATATTTGCTTTTGCCCTCTTAAAAATGGCTAAATCCATCAAAGAAGTATTTTTCTATAGTATAACCATGGAGCAGGGGCGAAGGGCGTGCAGTTGTCATTTGATATAACACATCACACAAGTGCCAGGCAGTGACCATCTCTCACAAGAGAGAGCCTAACCATTACTTCATAAACTAAAAAAAAGAGTCCGGAACTGGGGTGTGAGACAAAAAAATTAATCATTTTCCTTCAATATATAAATTTAATCCTGGATATTTATGCTGAGATGGTTGTCAGTTGCACAAGTTCATTTTTGAGTTGTCAGCTTTCTTGCAATTTACATCAGTTTTTTTAAAGAGAGAAATGAGCTTTTCCAAGTCTTTTAGGTTGACAATGTTTGTGAAAGAACTTAATAGCTTTGATGAAGTGAGAGTCTCCTTGATGTTCTAGATGCTTAAATCAGGGTTCAGTCATTATCAGTTGACTAATCTTTAGATTGAGCAATTATCCCTTTAAATGAGAAAATTCCAAAGTTATTTCAAAAAGGCGGGAGAAAATTTAACCACAGACTGATTAATTCTAATCAGAGGCAGAAAGGCTGATAAGGCTCAGTTGATGAAAAAGAATCAGCATCAGTGAAGAGCTGGTCATATCTGAGTAATCTAACTGGTGTTGGTAGGAGAACAACAGAGATTCACTGAATGCTATTGGATAATTCACCGGAATGATACTGTGGCTAAAGCAGCAGATCAGAAGCAAAGAATCCTTTAACGGGTAACTCACTGCCAGGCTCCCCAAACCTGTCCACCATCTACAATGCATAAGTCACTTGCCTAGATCAGTATACCTTCAAAAACACTCAAAAGGTTTGACATTATGCAGGAAAATGCAGTCTGCTCGATTGGCACCACATCAGCAAACATTCAATCACTTCATCACTCTATAGCAGCAGAGTGTACCATCTACAAGATGCACTGCAGAAATTCACCAAGTTTGCTTATACAACCCCTAACATTAGCATTATCATCCAGAAGGACAAGGGCAGCAGAAACATGGGAACACTACCACCTGCAAGTTCTCCTCCAAGTCACTCTCCATCATGACTTGGAAAAGTTCTGCTGTTCCTTCAATACTATTAGGTCAAAATACTGGAACTCATTCCCTAATTGCATTGTGGGGGTACTTACACTAAATGATCAACAACAATTCAAGATGGTTCATCACCACCAATTTCTCAGGGGAAACTAGGCATGGGCAATAAAGCCAGTGACATCCACATCCCAGGCATGAATACAGAATTTGTTTACTGTCACTTTAGCAGCCCTACACAACCATCCCTGGATTCATAGGGTACTATACCACAACTTGTGTGCGTTTCCTAAATTACACCAATGAAAAACATTGTGGGTTATGTGGCAATCCTCAGCATTGCCCATCTCCAAGAATTAGGCAGATGTATATACTATGTAACATTCCTAATGAACAGCTTATGCTTGAAACATCAACAGTCCGGCTCCTTGGATACTGCCTGACTGGCTGTGCTTTTTCAGCACCACACTTTTTGATTCTAGATGTATTAATGCCAAGCAAAAATTTATTTTTCTTAAAGTTCAATTGTGAAAAAAGTTTGCTTAAACTTGGCCTAATTTCCTTCAAAACTGGCAGAATGTGGAGTTATCTTGTTGAAGAGTTAAATAGGGTAGATACAAAAATAAAATGTTTGAATAAGTGGGAGAACCCAGAGAAAATCAGCATAATCTAAAAACGAGATAGCAGCCATTTCGCATTAAATCAGGAAGACGCTTTTCATAATGAGCATTGAAATCTTAAACTCATTTCCTAGAATTGAAAAGTTCTGAGGTTAACAGATTTTTGAAGTCAGAAGTTTTAGAGGAAATGCAGGTCAATGAAATTGACGAACATATCAGCCATGAACTAATTGAATGGTGGAACAGACACAAGGGGCTGATTGGCCTCCTGCTGTTCAGATTTCCTCCAGCAAGAGCTTTTGATGAAGAAACTGTATGCCCAGTAATTGGTAGTTCAAGCTGGAACTCACTCTCCCTGAAACTGTTTCTTCTTCCTGCCAAAAAAAACACTTTACAGCTTTATGCTGAATTTCGCAACTTGGCCAATGGAAATCTTTCCATTGCATGCCTGTGAGTTAATTGAAGAAAATTGTTTGACCATGTGTCTTATATGCTTCAAGCTATAATGACACGCTGCTATCATTGAAGAAATATGAAAAACGGTGAAGTGCACTTTACCTCTTTCCAATGCAGGCTTTAAAAGGGTATTGTCCAGGGTCAAGTTGCATGTCCAGGGCGTGCAAATATAAGAATTATTTGTCAATTGAAATTACATGAAATATGTAGCACAGAAACAAACTCACCAGTCATACTGTCCATGTTGGCATTGAAGTTTCACTCAAGCTTCCTCCCACACTTCTTTATTAAACTCCATCGGTATAGCCCTCAATAACCTCATCCTCGTGAATTTATTCCGTATACCCTTCAATACATCTATACTGTATGGCTGAACTACTCCCTGTTGCAAGTGAGTCCGATTTTCTCACTATTCTCTGGGTAAAGCAATTTTGTTCTGAATTCTCTATTTCATTTTGCAGTGACTACGCTATATTGGTGGGTTTTAGTTTTGTATTCTCATTGGGCTAGGTTGTATGGGCTGCCAATTTCTCTGCATTCCTCCCATGACCCAAAAGACTGTCCTGTAGCAATTTAATGCCAATGGCAGCATTAATTGCTTTAAACAACCGCCCCTCTCTCAGGGAAAATATTAGCCAGGAGTGGGGCTACTGTTGGAATTACAGGCAGTAGAGGTAACCTGGGAGGGTATCCACTTTTAAGAGGTCAGTGAAGGGTCAAAGTGGGGAATGACCTTGGGAGAGGTTGCCTCCAGATCCAAGAGACCAGAAACCACTTCCTTCTTGCCAAACACTGCTCATGCAATTCAAGTATCAAATGGCCCTGCAGTTATATGCTGATGGAAGCTGGAGGAGGCCCTCATGTGAGCATTCATTTGCGGTGGGCAAGATGGTCACTGGTTCCTGTAAAATTTCAGACAGGCCAGTTCAGGCAGACAGATAATGGGGTGGCCACTCACTGAATTTTATACCTTCAAGCCCACAGCTGGCAGATCCCATTCTCCATGTACAGCGCATCATCCGCCGTCACTTCCGCCACCTCCAAACGGACCCCACCACCAAGGATATACTTCCCTCCCCTCCTCTATCAGCTTTCCGTAGAGACCACTCCCTCCGCGACTCCCTTGTCAGATCCATACCCCCCACCAACCCAACCTCCACTCCCGGCACCTTCCCTTGCAACCGCAGGAGGTGCAACACTTGCGCCCACACCTCCCCCCTCACTTCCCTCCAAGGCCCCAAAGGAAACTTCCATATCCGCCACAGATTCACCTGCACCTCCACCCACATCATCTACTGCATCCGCTGCAGCCAGTGTGGCCTCCTCTATATTGGGGAGACAGGCCGCCTACTTGCGGACCGATTCAGGGAGCACCTCTGGGCCAACCGGACGAACCAACCCAACCANNNNAGGTAAACATATGGCTGAAAATAGGTGTGGAATTAACAGATTCGAATTCACGCGCATTGGGATCAGAACTGAGGAAAAAGGGAGCTGTACTGCTGCGACAGACTCTATGTGAATCATGCTGGGACCTGAGTGCTGGTAAATCAAATAACTAGGGCTGTAGATAAGTCTTTAAACTAAATGAGGATGGGTGGATTCAGTTGCGCATAAAATTGGAAAATCAAAGGTAGAGGAGAAGTAGGATCATAGGTGAGTGATGGGATTGATTGTTACCTGAAAATAAAAGGAATGGACAGATGTGTGATTGTTATATATTGTATCAAGGTGCCATAAAAGTGTGGGGAAATTTGAAAATAGAATAAACTTTAAAGGCTTTGTAACTTACTAATGAACCATTTGGAATAAAGTAGATGAATTGATGGCACAAATCAAGTTAAATGGATATGATCTCATAGCCATTATAGAAACATGGTTACAAGGAGATCAAAATGGTGAACTTAGCATTCAGGGATGCTTGACCTTTCAGAAAGAGAGGAGAGATATAAAAGGTGAGATGAAATGAGAACAGTTATGAGAAATGATCGAAGCTCAGGTGATTTTGAGTCCATTTGGAGGGAGACAAAAAAAAAAACCAAGCAAAGGAAAGGTAGGAGTAGTAAACAGACCTCCAAAAAGTTGTCACCCTGTAGGCTGTACTTCAACAAATAATAGGAGCAAGTAAAAAGAGTAGAGCAATAATTATGGGTGATTTCAATCTTCATGTAGATTGGGCGAATCAAGTTGGAAAAGGCAACTACGACAGCAAATTCATAGAGTGCATTAGGGATAATTTCCTAGAGCAATGTGTCATGGAGGCAAAGTGAGGACTGCTGATGCTGGAGATTAGAGTCGAGAGTGTGGTGCTGGAAAAGCACAGCAGGTGAGGCAGCATCTGAGGAGCAGGAAAATCGATATTCGACATCAGCCTGACCTGCTATGCTGTTCCAGCAATAAAGTTTCAGCTTTGATCTCCAGCGTCTGCAGACCTCACTTTCTCCTCAGATCCCATTCTATGTCGACTCTATAAAACCTTGTCATTTCATGTTACAGACTGATATTAGATTTCTCCTCAGCTATTGCTTTTAAAGAGAAAAGATACACAATCCACTCATCTTTGCCTGACAGTTATAAACTCATATTTCTGCTACCTTCTCTGAAAAGAGGCAGCACGGGTGGCTCAGGGGTGGCACGGTGGCTCAGTGGTTAGCACTACTGCCTCATAGTGCCAGGGACCTGGGTTCAATTCCCACCTTGAGCAACTGTCTGTGTAGAGTTTACACATTCTCCCCGTGTCTGCGTGGATTTCCTTCGGTTGCTCCGGTATCCTCCCACAATCCAAACAATGTGCAGGTCAGGTGAATTGGCCATGCTAAATTGTCCATAGTGTTAGGTGCAATAGGTAGGAGTAAATATATGGTAGGGAAATGGTTCTGGGTAGGTTACTCTTCGGAGGGTCGGTGTGGACTTGTTGGGCTGAAGGGCCTGTTTCCATACCATAGCGAATCTCATCTAATCTAAAATGTATTATTTGAAGCCTGACCAGCAACTATCTATCCTCTCTATTCTGTAACAATGACCAGAACTCTATACAGTACACAGTGTTAAAACATGATACAGTTTTAGACCATGAGACATAGGAGCAGAAATTAGGCTATTCAGCCCATGAGGTCTGCTCCACCATTCAATCATGGCTAATATGTTTCTGAACCCCATTCTCCCACTTTCTCCCCATAACCCTTGATCCCCTTGACAATCAAGAACCTATCTATCTCAGTCTTAAATATACTCATTGACCTGGCCTCCACAGCTTTTTGTGGCAATGAATTCCAGATCACCCCTCTATGGCTGAAAATGTTTCCCCTTATCTACGTTCTAAAAGATCTTCCCTTTATTCTAAGGCTGTGCCCTTGGGTCCTAATCTCTCCTTCCAATGTAAACATCTTCCCAACATCCACTCTGTCCGAGCCATTCAGTACTCTGTACGTTTCAATTGCATCCTCCCTCATCCTTCTAAGCACCAATTCGTATAGACCTCAAACATTCCTCATGTGTTCAGCTTTTCATTTCTGGGCTCATTCTTGTGAAACTCTGCTGAACACGCACCAGGGCCAGTACATCCACCCTGAGATATGGAGCCCAAAGCTGTGCACAATACTCCACTAGATTTTAGCCTTGCTTTGCAACTTTTCAGTATAAATCTCTGGAAATTAAGTGAAGTACTTGAAAATAAAACCTGGTTATTAGTCTCCGTGATTAGTAAATTTGTATTGGGGTGATGATGTAGTTGTGATGGCACTGGAGAAGTGATTCAGGGACTGCCCATGCCCTGGATAACTGGGCGTAAATCCCAGTATTGGCAGCTGATGGGATGTAGCTAATAAAAAGTATAGAATTGAAAGCATGTCTCATTAGTGTGACCTATTATACTGTGTTTTATTTTTGGAAACTGTATTTAGATCACCAGTGTCTTTCAGGAAAGGAGATGTACCTTCTTTTCCTAATCTGGACTACAATGTTGTTGACTCTTAACTGCCCTCTGAAATGTTTGCGTAAGCTATTAACTCCAACGGTGAAGTAGATTAGGGAAACACATGCTGACCTGGTCAGCAATGTTAGGAGAAAGTGAGGTCTGCAGATGCAGGTGATCAGAGTCAAGATTAGAGTGGTGCTGGAAAAGCATCATTCCATTATGAAGGGCTCCTGCCTGAAACATCAATTTTCCTCCTCCTCGGATGCTGCCTGACCTGTCGTGCTTTTCCAGCATCACTCTGATCTGGTCAGTAATGCTGTCAGCTCAAAGAATAAGAACAAATATAAACATAGTCCCAGAGCTTTTGTTCTTCAGCCCCAAATTTTCAAGTAATGTACAATCTTTTCATTTTTATTAAAATGTGATACTTCTGTTAAAATTAATTCATCAAATATGTTCATTAGTAGTCTTGTTAATGTCCTCTTGAGAATATAACATCCTTGATTTCCAATCAATAACGTTAAAATCCATTCTTGAGCCTTAATGTGTAAGAAGTATGCTTGAATGACAAGTGTTGATATTTATCAGAAATCAATAGTTATCAATACGCATCATGGAACTGACATCAGTAAACCTTATTTGGATATTGCTGCAGAGTTTGCTATTAATTAAATATGATTGTGAAATGGATGACATACACAGTGATGATTTCAGTTACTGACTCCTTTGCACAATGAGTTGTTCATTCAGAGCACCATTGATGTTATATTATACAGTGTTGCAACCTAATTTGCAAAGATGTTAATTCATTTACTTCTTTAGTGTTGAAGAAATTTTCCAGACTCAGACATTGAACATTGACAAATTTTATTGCTTGATATCAAGGGAGCACACCTTTCCTGATCACAGTCCGGTGCTACTTCAAAGCGCTCCTGATTGGCGCAGATTTATATAGTAGAACAGATGTCGAGCTGACAGTTTCTCAGGACTGTACATAACAAGCTATTGTTTTCAGACCTTGAGTCAATGCATACTCCAGATACTACATTCACCCGTTGATAACATCTAGCTAGGTCGTGGTTTTGCTTAACTGGTACCTGCAGATAAACAGTTCAGGAGTTATGTGGGAAAAGCAGAAGTTATGTGGATGTTAGAGAATGTTCTAGCAGACTAGGGGCCACCCAGGGCAAGGGGCCAAGCCTGGTGAGAGCAATATCATGACTGACTGAAATGGCTGCAAATAAGTGGGCCAGCAAAAACAGCTTCCACATTTAGGTATATGACATGATTGTGGCCACGACACATTCTATCTGAATAACTACCACATTTTAGTGAATATCAATGATATTTGCACTAGGGAAACATTTATGAATATTGCTACTATTGCTGTTTATTTTTAATCAATACAGATATCAGATGTTGTTAATTAAGCTCAACGTAAGACCTTGATGTCGAAGAGCTGCACTATTTCACAAAGCATTCTAATCAAATGGGCTATCATCCCCCGTCTATCATGAAGTGATTTCTTGCTGTTCTACACAATGTTTGTGCTTTCTATGATTTTATCTCCCTTCTTTCTGCCCTCTTTTTCAGGCTGGGGCAGACTTCGGGCGTGTAGTCATCCCAGTTATATGTGATCAAGTGATAACTTACTTGATTTTGATTTTATCTGCGGTTTCCATAAGCTGAGCTTTAGTGCAGGGTTCATGTTCACAAATACATAATATACTTTGGTGTTTCTGTTTAGTTAGAAATTGTTAGCAAGCTGTACAGAGGGTTGCACAGCCAAACCTGATCTAATTGTATGTACTTTCTTGAACTTATCATTGCATATAAACAAGAGCATGAACCTGGGTTTGCAACATTTATCCCCTACTCTTTGTTGTGCATAAATTGGTTGCCATGTCTCCCCACAATAGTAACACTGTGAAATTACTTCATTGGCTGTACAGCATATTAGGACTTATTGAAATCATGAAAGATGCAATATCGTGCAAGATATGCCTTTGTTATGTGCAAAATCGTGAGGGGTGAATACCCAAGGTCTTTTTCCCAGCATAGGGAGGGGATCCAAAACGAGAGGGCATAAATTTAAAGTGAGAGGAGAATGATTTGAAAGGGAAATGAGGGACAATGTTTTCACACAGAGGATGTGGCGTTTGTGGAACAAGCTGTCAGAAGAGATGGTGGAGGCAGGTACAATTACAACATCTAAAAGGCTTCTGGACGGGTCCAAGAATGGGAAGGATTTAGAGGGTATGGGCCAAATGCTAGCATATGGAAATAGTCAGATTGGGATATCTGGTTGACATGGATGAGTTGGACCAAAGCATCTGTTTCTGTGCTGTAGGACTCTTACTACTCTATGATTCAATAATTCAGAATAAAATGCAATTTGGAAGAAAATTTGAATATGATTGTGTTCCCAAAATAGTTTTGATTTGATTATTTTGGGTCATATTGATAACGTGGTTCAGGGAAGTATTATCTAAACAGCCTTGGGTGAACTGATTTTTGGCCATATTTAAGTAGGACATACTGCTACCAGTGCCTCAGCAACAAAGACAGTCCAGTAACAGGTCAGCTAATTGAGCAGGTTGGTATGGCTCAGAATGTAGTCAAATTTCTTAAATGCTCTTACAACTGCATCCCAGAGACTGTTAAGTATTCTTGATTTAAGCTTTTCATGTGGTAGATGGATCTGGAGATAAAGAAATGAATTGCTGTTATAGAGTATCCAGCCTGTATGGTTTTGGAGTCATTCTTTTTTTAAAAAATCATTCATTCACAACATGTGGATATTGCTGACTCGGCCAGGATTTATTGCCCATTCCCGATTCCCAAGTGGGCAGTTAAGAGTTAACCATGTTGGTTATGAGTTTAGAGTTAAATTTAGGCCAGACTAGGTAAGAATGGTAGTTTATTTTCCTAAAAAGGATATTAGAGTCACGGAGTCATAGAGTTGTACAACAGGGAAACAGACTCTTCGGTCCGACTCATCAATGCTGACCAGATATCTTAAATTAATCTAGTCCCATTTGTCAATATTTTTGCCTATATCCCTCTAAACCTTTCCTGTTCATGTACCAATTGGCTGCCTTTTAAATGTTGTAATTGTATTAGAGAGAATAAATCAGATGGGTTTTTCCAACATACAGCAACCAGTTTCATGGTCATCATTAGAACCAATTCCAGAATGGATCTTTGGCTTAATACAGCAAATTCTGGAGACCACAGCTGGTCAGAGAGCATCCATGGAGAAAGAGCAAGCTAATGATTCAAGTCTACGCTCTCTCTCCATGGATGCTTTCTGACCTTCTGTGATCTCCAGCATTTGCTGTCCTCAGTATCTGCATTTGCTCCCTTTGGCTTAATAGTCTGGCAATAATACCACTAAGCCAAGATATGGCTTGTTCTGTCATGTTTTCAATTAATGATGGTTGTTACTATTTCCAAGGGAACTTGGCAATAATGGTGCTACCAAAGGAAGCTTGACTGTCATCTGTCATTGGATTAACCAACCTTTGTTGTCCAGATTCCGTTCCAGGCAATTTGCTTCATTGCAGAAACCAAATAGATTTGAACACCAGTAAATATTCCTAACCTTCTAATGCGCAGAGATTCATAATGAAAAAAAGAGATGCAAAGGCACATTATATATAATTTTCTATAATGTAGCTTTGCATTTATTTTTCATCATGAATCTCTGCATTCCTGGGCCTCTTTTATCTTTAATAATGGATTTAACAATATATACTAGAATAGATGGGATTGAGGTTCACAAGGATGAAGAGTTAGCAATTCTGGAAATGTGTAAAAATAGATAAGTCCCCTGGGCCGGATGGGATTTATCCTAGGATACTCTGGGAAGCCAGGGAGGAGATTGCTGAGCCTTTGGCTTTGATCTTTATGCCATCATTGTCTATAGGAATAGTGCCAGAAGACTGGACAATAACAAATGTTGTACCCTTGTTCAAGAAGAGGAGTAGAGAAAACCCTGGAAATGATAGACCTGTGAGCCTTACTTCGGTTAAGTGGTAAAGTGTTGGCAAAGATTATAGGAGATAGGATTTATAGTCATCTCGAGACGAATAAGTTGATTAGGGATAGTCAACATGGTTTTGTGAAGGGTAGGTTGTGCCTCACAAAACTTATTGAGTTCTTTGAGAAGGTGACAAAACAGGTGGATGTGGGTAAAGTGGTTGATGTGGTGTATATAAATTTCAGCAAGGCAAGGCATTTGATAAGGTTCCCCATGGTAGGCTATTGCACAAAATATGGAGGCATGGGATTGAGCTGTTTGGACCAGAAATTGACTAGATGAAAGAAGACAGAGGGTGGTAATTGATGGGAAATATTCATCCTGGAGTTCAGTTACCACAAGGATCTGTTTCAAGTCCACTGCTGTTTGTCAGTTTTATAAATGACCTGGATGAGGGCACAAAAGGATAGGTTAGTAAATTTGGGGATGACACGAAGGTTGGTGGAGTTGTGGATAGTGTTGAAGGATGTTGGAGGTTACAGAGAGACTTAGATAAGCTGCAGAGCTGGGCTGAGACGTGGCAAATGGAGTTTAATGCAGATAAGTGTGAGGTGATTCACTTTGGAAGGAGTAACAGGAATGCAGAGTACTGGACTAATGCTAAGATTCTTGGTAGTGTAGATGAGCATAGAGATCTCGGTGTCCAGGTACATAGATTGTTGAAAGTTGCCACCCAGGTTGATAGGGTTGTCAAGAAGGCATAGGGTGTGTTAGCTTTTATTGGTACAGGGATCGAGTTTCAGAACCATGAGGTCATGCTGCAGTTATACAAAAGTTTTGGAGTAAGGCATACAGTTCTGCTCACCGCATTAGAGGAAGGATATGAAAGCTTTGAAAAGAGTACAGAGGGGATTTACTAGGATGTTGCCAGGTATTGGGGAAGGTCTTATGAGGAAAGGCTGAGGGACTTGAGGCTATTTTCATTCAAAAGAAGAAGTTGAGAGGCAACTTAATTGAGACATATAAGATAATCAGAAGGTTAGATAGGTTGGACAGTGAGACCCTTTTTCCTCAGATGGTGATGGCTGACATGAGGGGACATAGCATTAAATTGAGGGGTGATAGATGTAGGACAGTTGTCAGAGATAGTAGGGGCATGGAACACAGTGCCTGCAACAGTAGTAGATGCACCAACTTTAAGGGCATTTAAATGATCATTGGATATGCATATGGAAGAAAATGGTTAGATGGGCTTCAGATTGGTTCCACAGGTCGGTGCAATAACGAAGGCCGAAGGGCCTGGACTGCACTGTAATGTTCTATGTTCTATGTTCTAGGTGCTCTCAAGCTTCTCATTTCCCATCTCATCAGTATGTAAAATCAGATTCACTGAACTGTGTTTGACAATGTGTGCTTACATTTATTTCATAAAGGAAGTAAAAATATTATCTTCTGCACAGGTGAAAGATGCTTTGCTGATATCCAGCCTTTACAGAAATGAGACTTGCTACATTTATATAGTAGAAAGACCAAAGCCATTGTCTTTAACTCCCCCACTATTATCTCTGCTCTTTACAGTTTGATTCTGTTTCCCTCCTTGGCCAGCACACACATTCAATCAGGCTGTTTGCAATTTTTCTGTCCATTTCAATCCCAAGTCAAAATGTCAACACTATTAAAATCTGTATCACGAATAACACTAATTTCATTTCAGTAATAGCTCCTAACTCCATCCTGAACTCAGATCTTCTGCTGAAACTCTTATCCAGGCTTTTATTACCTCCAGACATGAATATTCACATAATATTCTAGCTGACGTATCCTCTTCTACCTTCAATGAACTGTATCATAAAAACCCTAATGCCTGTATGCCACAATACATCAACTTCACCTCAATCTCAAAACATTCTCACTTTGTTAAAATAACAAAGTTAGCAATAAACAAAAAAAAGTAATAAAATGGCTTCAATCTTCCAGTTTTATTTATGTCCTCTAGTCTGACAATCCTCCAAGATCTTGACATTCCTCCAATTATATTTGCAAAATTAAATTTTCTTTGCCTCAAATACATTCAGTGTCTATGGCCTATCACCTGGAATGTTCTGGCTGCACTTTTGTCTCTCTCCTTTAAGATGATCCTTAAAACGCAATGAATCAGCTTTTGGCTACCCAACTAAATGTGCCTTTTGTTGGCACAGTACAAATTTTGCTTTGAGAACAACCTTTGGGGCTGTTTGATTATATTAAAGGCACTGTTTAAATGCAACATGTTGTTTGCTGAAATCAAGTTGTTCTTATATATGGTCTCTGCTTTTGAGTCATTTCAATGACTCAGTGAATGATTTACTTTATCAATGAGAGTAAGTGACTGTCTCCAGTTACCACCACAGTTCTGTCTATTCTTGGTGACTTGAAAATATGACTTCCCATGAGATGAATATATCAGTAAGATTATCTTTGACTTATGAGCATTGACAAAGAATGGCTAATGGGACCTGAACAGATATTTCACCGATTTGAACCAGAGCCGTTTCTCTAAAGTCAAGACAATCAGACGATCTACAAGAAATTCACAAATTATATTAAAATGTACACATATCAATAATAGCCATAATGAGCACAAAGCTGTCTGTTAATCTAGGTTTTAACACACAAGAGTCCATTTTAGTTTTTAGATTTGCATGGTGTTAAAACAATCCCTGGTGCACTCAAACTCAAAATGAATGCGGTCTTCTTGTTCATTATTGTCTAATTATAAAAGCTTTTGCTGAATCCTTAGATTGCTCAATCAAGTTGCTGATTAAACCACCAGACATACTCGATTTATACTAAAATTATGGTCATTACCTTCAGTTGCCTCTGATTATAGCGCATGTATTCATTTTTCAGCATTGATTTAAATTGTGATTGGTGGTTGATGGATCTTGTTAGAGATCATTTTGAATGTTATCACACACCTGTCCATTTGTTCTTACTTCTCCTAAGTTGCTTTCTGTCTTCCATGTCTTTTTTCTTCTTGTGATTTCTTCATTGCTGCCCCCCGCCAATGTTTCTTCGGACTCACTTGCCTCAAAAATCCTCCACCATCACTTTAATCTGCTTCTCTTCCTCCACACTGCTTTTCTCTCATAAGTTCACAAAATCAACAGGGAGGCTATTTGTGTTTGCATTTTTTTCAATTGTTCATAAAAGTAAGCTTTAAAGTACCTCACATCAATTTATCCAGTGTTTTTGAAACAAATATTTTCACTGAAAGCCACTGCACACGTGTCACTCTGAATGCCAAATTAGTTCCTGACTTTTGTCCTAACTTGCCCTTTCACTGTTTTTGGTCAATGTCACCTTTATCCTGTATCTTAACTTGCACTCAAATAAGACTTCCATGTGATATTAAACATTAGGAGTTATCATTTTGGCAATTGCATTAGATTTTGGCTACTCATGAGCTCCAGTGAAGGTTTATCTGATTGGCCCAATTGTAGATGCCCAGACCTGTTAGGTACCTATCAACTCTGTGAGACCAACATATGTTCCCTGAAAGAGGTCTGGATTTTGTAAGAAGTCTGAAGAGTGCTGGAAGAATGGAGGTTGGCTAACGTGGTCCCATTATTTCAGACAGGTGGTTAAAAAAAAAGCCAGGGAACTATAGACCAGTCAGCATGACATCGGGTGGTGGGAAAATTTTTCGAGGTAATCCTGAGGGACAGGATTTGCATATATTTGGAAAGGCAAGGACTGATTAGCATAGTTACTATGACTTTGTGCATGGGAAACCATGTCTCACTGACTTGATTGAGTTTTTTGAAGAAGTAATGAAGAAGATTGATGAAAGCAGAGCAGTGGACATGATCTATATGGATTTCAGTAAGGCATTCAACAAGGTTCCGCATTTAGTGGTTAGTAAGGTTAGATCACATGGAATAGATGGAGAACTAACCACTTGGATACAGAACTGGCTTGAAAAGAGAAAACAATGGCTGGTGGTGGAGGGTTGCATTTCAGACTGGAGGCCTGTGACCAGCAGTGTGCCACAGGGATCGGTGCTGGGTCCACTGCTTTTCATCATTTATGTAAAAGATTTGGATGTGAGTTTTTGGAAGTATGGTTAGTAAGTTTGCAGGTGACACCAGAATTGGAGATGTAGTGGGCAGCAAAGAAGGTGACCTGTGAGTACTACGTAATCTTGATCAGTTGGACTAATGGGCCGAGGAGTGGCAAATGGAGTTTAATTTAGACAAATGTGAGGTGCTGCATTTTGGAAAGGCAAATCAAGGCAGGACTTGTATGTTTAGTGATAAGGTCATGGGGAGTGTTGCTGAACAATTAAACCTTGGAGTGCAGGTTCATTACTCATTGAAAGTGGAGTCTCAGGTAGATAGGATAGTGAAGAAGGTGTTTGGTATGCTTTCCTTTATTGGTCAGTGCCAAGGAGGAATTGGAATATCATGTTGTGGCTGTACAGAACATTGGTTAGGGCACTTTTGGAATATTGCATACAATTCTGGTCTCCCTCTTATAGGGAGGTTGTTGTGAAACTTGGAAGGGTTCAGAAAAGATTTAGAAGGATGTTGCCAGGGTTGGAGGATTTCAGCTATAGGAAGAGGTTGAATAGGCTGGCGCTGTTTTCCCTGGAGTGTTGGAGGCTGAGGCGTGACCTTAAGAAGGTTTATAAAATCATGAGGGTCATGGATAGGGTAAATAGACAAGATGTCAGAGGCAGGTTCTTTACACAGAGAGTGGTGTGTGCGTGGAATGCCCAGCCAAGAGTGGCAGTATAATCAGATACATTAGGGACATCTGAGCAACTCTTGGAAAGGCACTTGGAACATAGTAAAATGAAGGTGTGTAGGTTAGTCTAATTTTAGAGTAGGATAAAAGTTGGCACAAGATCAAGGGCCAAAGGGTCTGTCCTGTGCTGTACTGTTCTATGTTCTATGTTCTGTTAATTGTAATGCTGCTTAAGGTATGTTCAGAGCATGTTCCTTCCTTTTGGAGCATTGTATTGTTGTTACAGACATTCAATATGATCACGGCTGATCAAATACAATGCCTTTCGCCGACCCCATCCTCAGCCCTTTTAATCAGAAATGTAGCAATCCTTATCTTAAACATACTCAAGGGCTGATGCTCTACAGCCCTCCGTGGTAGAGAATTCAAAGGTACATAAGCCTCTGGGTAAAATAACGTCCCTTCATCTCAGACAAAAGTGGCAATCCCTTAGTTTTAAATTGTGCCCCCTGGTTTTAGACTCCCTGTCCAGGGGAAATATCTTACCTAGTCTACCCCGTCTACTCCCTTAAGTGTTTTATAAGTTTAAAATGTGATTGCCTCTCATTCTTCAAAGCCCTAGAGAATACAGGCCAGTTTGCCCAACCTCTCTTCATAGGACAGCCCCATCCTTGGGAACAAATCTGGTGACCCTTCACCGACCCTTCCATCTGTGGCAATATTATGTTTCCTGAGATAAGGAAACCAAATGTCCAAGTGTGATCTAGTAGAATTGCAGCAAAATTTCTCTATTCTTGTTTTCAAATCATCTTGCAATAAAGATTTACATTCCATTAGCCTTCCTTATAGCTTGGTGATTTCAGTGATTTATCCCTTTGTACATCTACAATTTTCCAACATTTACCATTTAAGAAATGTTCTACACATCTTTTTGTCCTGCAAAAGAATAATCTCACATGTTCAACATGCCATATTCTTACCTATTCACAATGTCGTTCTAAAACCTTCTGAAATCACTTTACATCTTCCTCACAACACATATTCTCACTTAGCTTTGTGTCATTAGCAAAGTTGAAATTTCTACATTTGATCTCCACCTTCAATTTATTGACAAATTGTGAACAGCTGAGATCCAAGAACTGACCCTTGCTGTATCCCATGAGTCACAGAGTGCAAACACAAGAATGGCCTATTTATTCTGACTAATAGCCATTCAATAAGCCATGCCAGTGTGTTAAATTCTATTTTATGTGTTTTAATCTGTTTCACTTAACCTCCTGTGGGAGATTTTATCAAAAGCCTTCTTAAAATCTAAGCATAATATATCCATTGGTTTTCTCATCAAAACTCCACCATCTTTAAACAATTTCCCATTCATAAGTCCATGTTGACTCTACCCAAAGAAATCAACTATTTATCTTGTCCTTTAGAATGGATTCAACTATTTTTCCTCATGCTGATGTAAGGCTAACAGGTCTGTAGTTCTCCGTTTTCTCTTACTCCTTTCTTAAATAGTCGCTATCTTCCAATCCAAAGGAATCATTCCAGAATCTGTAAAATTTTTATTATCTCTATAGCCACCCACTTTAATACTCTTGGATGAAGAGTACAGATCCTGAGGATTTATCAACTTTCAGCCCCATGAATTTCTCTAATCCAATCATTTTGCGTATACTCATTTCCTTCAAATGTTTATTTTCCCTTGCACTTGGATCTACGTTTGGGATATTTCTTGCACCTTGTCAATTTTAGAAATCTGGAACCAAAGATCTATATGATCACCAATTCTTTTTGATTGTTGGAAAAAAATTTGGTTCACTGATGACCCTTTGGAGAAGGGAACTGACATCCTTACCTGGTCTGGTCTACACGTGGCCCACAGCAATATGGTTAATATTAATTGAGGGCCAGCAAGGCCACATCCCGTGAATGGATTTTAAAAGAAAAGTGTATCTGCCCTTTCCTCCTACTCAGTTCCACACAAATAGATTTCACACCTTGTTCTTTCAATCTGACATCCTCCCTTACTGAAGTGCTAACCCCATCCTTTATTATCAGGACAACTTCACCTCCTTTTCCTGCTTGTCTGTCCTTCCTAATCATTGAATATCCAGTTTCTGTCTTAGTCACCATGCAGGTATGTTTCTGTAATGGCAATTAATCATTTGCATTTATTTCTATTTCAGTCTCAGTCAGGCAGATTTTCCCTTACTCTGACCATGCCTTTAGGAGAAGCCTTTCTCTTAATATCTCTTAAATGTAACACTTGAAGTTCTATGTTTCTAGAATGTTGAAAGTAAAGTGATTAAACCACCAGGCCAGTCATCGGTGTTTTGTCTACCAGTGTAATTTTAAATAAAAGGCATTATATTTTTACCTTCTAACCAGAGTTGCTAATGTTTTTTCTTGTAGATGTATCTATCCAGCTCACACTGCTTCAGTAAAGTGAAATAAAGTGCAAGCCACACATTTGTTTTCTAGTTGTATTTTCAGAAAGACGAGCATTTTAATGAAAGCAAACATGAGGCGCACAGAATGTTCTCAACTGACTCAGTAATCATTTCCAGACGTAAATACAAACTGAAAAATATTAAAGATGGTAGACCAGAAAATGATATATTTTACAAAACACATTGACATTAGTTTTCTGGTGACCTATTTATAAGTTGCTGATGATATAAACCACAATTATCATGACAAAAGTCTTTTCTGAATCATTTTTCTTAAGTTAATCAATTTATCATGTGATTATCATGGGGACTGTAATATATGCATAAAAAGCGTGAGAAACATAGCAAGCATACAAATAGGCAGAAATGTGGTCATGCTGGCTTGCAAGTCTCTTGTTCAATAACTGTTTGTTGGAGACCAAGAACTAAAATAACAGCCAGGATTACTGCCAGATATCCTTGAATAATTTCATCTGTATTAAGGAGTCTTAAAAGTAAGTTTATCCAACAAATAAGTATCACCACTTAAGCTCTCAATAGTCAGTTGTTGACCATAATATTTTTGCGATGTTCAGTGGTAAATAGAAACAATGTAATTTATTTAAGCAATCAATATCTGAAAAGGATCAACTGCTCCAATGTTCTAAAATGAGGATGTTAACTCCTTCATGGTGGCCACCAATTAAGACAAGAAATCTTTTTGCTCTGTATTTTAACAGCACTATGTTTACCTTATTATGAAATGGGTTTAGTCCATAAACAGGTAAAGAACCCTCCTTTTATAAAATTTCAGCAAAAACGATTCATTTCTGTTCATATTGTTGACAAATAACTAAAAAGAAGGAAATCCCACTACAAAGCTTATTTATTGCTTATTAAATGTGAGGAGAGTGTTCACTGACTAAAAATAATCAGTAGCTTCCTCACCTTAGAAATAATTAGAACAGGGTGACCTTAACAGCTTGCCAGATGTGGTACAATTCTCAAACAAGAATATGCCTTCCTTTATGTACAAAATGCCATAGAAAAATTCTTTAATCTAAAGCTATAAGGCACTTTTTATTTAACTGCTCACAGAAAATTATGCCCCACATTTCAACAATATAATTTCTGAAATACCATTTCTTTGCTTAATTGATGTTGTTCTTTATTGGCCATCATTTTTCATCTTCATTCAATAGCTACACATGGCCCCCATTATCAACCTGCACTCAAACTAGAGGAGCTGGATGAAGTAGCAGTTAGATTTGAAATTCAAAACGTTAGCTTTTCTTGCTGGTCAAATCTACATTCTTGGCAAAAGTAAGGTGTCTATTTATTGCTTGGCAGAAGGAGTAGACTTACTGGTGTGACTAAACTTATTCTGGACCCATGACACTTCTTACCTTTGACTTCAATTGCCAGATTCAGCTTTTAAAGTCAATAAAATGTCTAAAATTAGATCATTCTTTGCATCACAGGCTAAAACAGTATTTGTTGAGTGCAAAAAGCCTTATTGAGAGGAGAAGGAATCAGGCATGAATGTTGCTGTTGATAGTTTACTGGGATTACTGGCAAGTAATAAAAACAGTCTTGGGAGCTAGAAAGTTGTTCATTGTATGTCACTGAAGAAGGGTTCTTAGTTGAGGCAACAGTTAAACACTACAGTTACCACTGTGCCTCTGAACCAGGGAGTATGGAAACCAACCAATTTTTCTGCTCAAACCCTTTGTAGGATTGGACCCAGCTCCTACACTTTCTATAGTTGAGCAGACTGCCAACTCCACTACACTAGAGTATACATGATCTTAGAGGACTGAATCTTTGATTAGATAATGGAGTGCTAAGATATCAATAGAACCATTAGTGACAGTGATTGCTTGCTAAAGAGGAGGTGAGACGGTTAAACAGCGTTGATACAGGGATACATGTTTAATTGATGTGTAGCACAAAAATATAGAAGTCATTGAAATATATTCAAACAGCTTTGGGAATTTAGATGAACAAGGAGAATGGAAACCAATGACATGTTTTGTGTTTGTTTTTATACCTGTCATAAAACCGGATGTATAGTTAAACCAGATACAGTTCAAGTTCACAGTCAGCACTAGTGACCTTGCACGTTCAAAGTCAGAAAAAAAAAGGTGTTATTGATTTCAATTCAATCATCATATATTCTGGGAACATTGTCAGTTAACAACTTAGTAACAATAACCATATCTGGTGGGAGTTAAAAATTAGAGGAAATAATTATCATTGTCTCTGAACAGATTGCACTGTACATTCAGATACAGCTGGGATGTTGGAAACCAATCTCCCTTGGAGGATTTCTGGATGTTATTGTGGTGTGATGTCCAATCAGTATAGAGCTACAATCAACTAAACCAGCAGAATGCTGAACTGCAGAACCAAGAAATAGAATACAAACCAGAAAAAAAATGATCAAAATTTACAGCATTCAAGTCCTGGGTTAGGTTCTATTGAATTGTCAGAATGTAACAAGGGATTGCAGATTTAAACTGACAAAAAGGCAAATATAGAATTGATATCACAAAACTCTTCTTCACATAAGTTCTCAGCACATAGAATTGAATCCAAGATAGAGTAATAGGGGCTAAGCCCAGAGACTCATTTGCAAACTAATAGGCTGCTGCACTAAAGAGTCATCTCTGCCAGCTGCAGCACTAGTTTGGCTTGGTCATCCCAATTATCCTGTTCCTCCAATCATAGATTTCCCCTGAGTGACAGTGAGTGAGTGAGGATTCTTTAAAGATTGCTGCTTCCACCTGGTTCCTGAGTATTTATGCCATCTTTTTCATTGGCAGGTTTAAGAATGATACAGTCAATCACTCTCAGACACTACTTTCCCATAAGTTCCTTAAATGAGTGTAGGACCTCTATTCATGTATTTTCATAAAGCTGGCCTTAATTTCAGGTGGCAGCCAGGAATGCTGCAGGAACATGTTCACCAGCATAATGACAGTCGCATTTCATGGATGTCCCACAGCAAAATTGATTTGTGGAACACCAAATTTCTTCTTGAAAATTTGGCAAGGCACACATTAATTCCAGTTTTACATCTATTTTGCATTTGTGACTGGGAAGAGTAGATGGATGTTCAATTCTAGCAAAATACAACTGACCAGGGTAGGGAGAAATTCCAGAGCTCTGAGTTTGGCCTATGTTATTAAAATGAATTAAAGTTAAACATTTCTCAGTTGAGATTTAGAAAATCATGAACCTATTCATGTTTAAATTAATTTCTTAAAGATGTTTTACTATTAATATGAGGTAAGAATTCCTCCAATATTTGCCATTTAATAGCAGGAATGCACGGTCTTAAAAGCATAACAGAAGCAGACTCAGTAGTAACTTTCAAAATCTAGCCAGATAAAGCAATGTCGTTCCAGTTCAGAAGGAGGCTGTTCAACCCATCACATCTGTGCTGGCTCTCTGAATGAGCGTTGTGACTTAGTGTCATTCTCCTGCCTTTTTCCATAATTCTGCAAGTTGTTTCTATTTAAACTCTCTCCTTTAACAGCATTGTGGATGCATCTGTACCAAATGGACTAGAGAAGCTTGAGAAAGTGACTCTCCATTGCCTTTTCAAGTGTTGGCAATAAATGTTGGGCCAGCTAACAAAACCTGCATTCCCGGAATAAATTTCTTAAAAATGCCCCTTTGAATGCCTCAACTGAACTTGCCTCCACCACACATCAAGGAAGTGTATTCCAAATCCTGTTTACTGTGTGAGAAAGCTTTTATTTCTCTCAGCACGTTTGCTTCTTTAACACATTGCTATTCTCATGTTCTTGATCCTCTTGTGAGAGGGAATAGTCTTTCCTCACCTGATGGTTTTTGAAAATTATTGAAAAGGAAAGACTTATTGGATAGCGGAAAAGAACAGAGAAGAGAGCCTACCCAGATGACTTTTTCAAAGCATAGATTCTCTGTGTCGCTGCTTCTGTGCTATAAGATTGTTTGAATATATAGTGCCTTCATAAACAAACTCTATACAATGCAATGAATGAAAAAAATGCATATATATTCTCATTACATACAAAGATCATTGCATTCTTATTTATATATCTATATATATAAATCTGGATTACAAGTTTTGAATTTTATCTTGTACAATTCAGTATGTCAGATTACTTTATTAACATTAGAAATTCAGATAGTTTCTTAAAGTTTTGCACGCAACCTTAGTGATATTTGGTTTTATTTTATTTTTAAAAATATTTTCAATATTTACATTAATTTGTAAATTCACAATTTTTTGTACTTTTATTTGCATAAACATACTTAAGATGTTCACTTTCATGAATGAAAGGCTGGTTTTGTTTTGTCTATTCAGAGAGTTTGACTGTTGGAAGTCCAAGATTTAGAACTCTGGGTCAAATGAAAATAGTGATTATAAAGTAGAGATCTGTATTTTCTTTCCTCAAACATTTACGAATATGACAAGATTTGAAGAAATTCCAGGAAAATATATAGGATATGTTAGTTTGAGTGCATGAATGGCAGTCTTTGAATTTGTTTTCAGAAAATGAACTGTGTTAGCTCAAGCATGTTGGCTGTGGGTTTGAGCAACTTTCGATATGTTTGTCAAGTTTAGCCAACCCATTCCCATATAGATTTATTTGGATGATTAAGGAATATTGAAATGGAATATAAGGAAACTGATATAGGAGGTAAGCTTTGACAGCAGTAGCAACATAAAGTGTTATTTGCTACTTCCATCGCTGTATTAACTAGAGTTGAAAGGCTACTTGGTCATGACTGAAAATGCTTCCTCTATTGGTTCTGTCAGACTTGCATAGGTTCTTGACTCTGAATCAGTATGGATTCAAACCATCTTCCAAAATGCAGACCAAATGTAGGGTGACAGCCAATGATGACCATATTGTCTGTTACCAAGAAGATCGATGAAGGCTAGCAGTTGATATTGTCTACAGGAACTTTAACAAGACCATCGGCAAGACTACATATAGTATACTGGTTAGTGAGGTTAGATTACAGGAGATCCAGGAAGAGATAGCCAATTGGATACAAAATGGCCTTGATAGTAGGAGACAGAGGGTGATGGTAGGGAGTTGTTGTTCAGACTAGAGCCCTGTGACAAGCTGTATGCCGCAAGGATTGATGCTCACTCCACTGTTGTTCAACCTTTATATAAATGATTTGAATGAAAATATAGCAAGCATGGTTAGTAAGTTTGTGGATGACACCAAAATAAGGGACAGTGAAGAAGATTATTTAAGAGTACAATGTGATTTTGATTATCTGGACCAATGGGCCAAGGAATGGCAGATGGAGTTTAGTTCAGATAAATGGGAGGTATTTTGGTAAGACAAACTAGGGCAGGACTTACACGGTTAATGGTAGAGACCTGGGGAGTGTCATCAAACAGAGAGATCTAAGAGTGCAGGTACATAGCTCTTTGAAAGTGGTGGTGAAAAAGGTGTATGGCATGTTTACCTTCATTGGATAGAGCACTGAGTACAGGAGTTGGGATGTCAAGACATTGGTAAGGCCATATTTGGAATACAGTCAGTTCTGCTATAACGCGGTAATTCTGTTTTTGTGCAACCCTGTGTTATAAGAAAATCACATAACAGCAGCATCATTTAAACTAATTGGGCTGTAATTGTGGAATAACCAATACATGCTTTAGCACGTTAGAGTAAGTATCGCCAATTCGTCAATTGGGTTATAATGAATTTGTGTTAATGAAACACACATTATAGTAGAATTGTACTGCATACAATTTTGCTATAGGAAGGATGTTATTAAAACGGAAAAGGGTGAAAAAAGATTTCCAAGGATGTTACTGAGACTGGAGGGTTTGAGTTATAGGGACAGTCTGGATAGGCTGGGACTTAATTCTCTGGAGCGTAGGAGGTTGAGAGGTGACCTTATTGAGGTTTATAAAATCATGAGGGACATAGATAAGATGAATTTCCTAGCTATTTTCCCCATGTGGAGGAGTCCAAAACACATGGCATTGGTTTAAGCTCAGAAGGTAAGATTCAAAAGGGACCTGAGGGGCAAGTTCAGTTTAGGAAACCTGGTCAGCATGGATGAGTTGGGGAAAGGGTCGGTTTCTATGCTGTCTGGCTCTATGACTCTATGAGTGAATAAAAATAGTTAGAGCATCTGTTCTTTCAGTTACATCCCAACAATATTTTCTTGATAGCTTATCCTTTGTTAAAGTGCATTTGAAAATGAAACTTTGCAAGAAAGTGCATCAGTATATTTGACTTACAAGGTTTGCTGTCTGTGTGAATTCTCCAAATACAAAGGCTGTTTCCCTTGCTTGAACACTGCTGCTAGACACCAAAGGTTGTTTTGGCTTGACACAAGCATCAAATTAACATCAAGAAAAGGGAAATCCAGTTCAGAGTGATTGCACTGCAACTCTAATATAATCTGACCTCTGTCCAGATGATTTGGATACAAATAAAGGACCATACTTAAAAATTCAAATTTATTCACAAGGTTCCAGGCTTTTATTTTAGAATCACACTATTCAGGCATAAACTAAAGTGCATTGGAGTACCAGGAGCTAATCTGATGAAGTAGGCTTATCAAAGTAGATGTTGGATTTTTCAGGAAATCTTCTTTCGTGTTTTGCTACAAGTGTCAATTACATTTGCTGGGCAATCCTCCAATTTTCTACATTTTGTTTCAGATGGACAAATACTGCTTTATTCTTCTTGGTGGCTTTAGGCTTTTGCATTGCCCCCTGTAAGAAGAAAAGTTGGTAATCTTGTGAGAATTCCAATTTAGATGAGAAAGAAAAGTTTTTGAGGTGCCAATACATTCATGTCACATGCCTCCTGAGGTATCTTGGTTTCATCCATTTACATCCCTGAAATTTAATTTATAGACTCCTCCACATGTATCTGAGCATGTCAAAGGAGACCAATTCTCATCTCTTTAACTACACAGAACAGGCTGCCACTGAGTTGTACCATCTGTTGCATAATGATCTACAAACCTTTGGATTGGCAACAGTTCTTTCCACAGAACTGAAGTTTACTATAACATGATGTTTTCATGCTATCAGAACCTTCCAAGCCACTACAGGAGACATCTGCCATTTTAGGCATCCTGCCATGCATCCATATGTATCCAGAGTGGCTATTTCCATAAGAGTGAAGTTACAAAACAGCATGAAGTTTCCATGTTATTGAATTCTTCCAGGTCACCATACTGGTTCTCTGCCATCTCAAGCAAGCTGCAACACAGATGTGTATCAAACGAATGACAATCATGCTTGTCAGAGACAGGGTGCACATCATGTTCTGTAGCAGAAAAGGGATACTGTCTGGACAGGATGGACAGTTTTTAACAAAGGGTGGGGTATAAGTGGAAAGCGTCACTCCAGAACTGTTCATTTCAGTAGAAAGACTTTTGAATTGAATTGAATTGAATTGAATTGAATTTATTGTCACATATACCGAGCCACAGTGAAAAGCTTTGTCTTGCAAGCAGTACAGGTAGATCACATAGTTAAGTAGCATAGATAGTAAATAATAGGTAAACAGTGGCAAAAACACAGTTACAGGTGAATGTTAAGAGTTTGTGAGTCCATTCAGTATTCTAACAACAGGTAGGGTTGAAACTGTTACGAAACCGGCTGGTGCATGTGTTCAGGCCTCTGTACCTTCTCCCCAATGTTAGAGGTTGTAGAAAAACATTGCCAGGGTGGGATGGATCTTTGTGAATGCTGGTGGCCTTTCCTTGACAGAGGGCCTTGTAGAAGGAGTCTATAGATGGGAGATTGGCCTTTGTGATTGTCTGGGCTGAGTTCACCACTCTCTGTAACCATATCCGATCTTGAATGGTACAGTTGCCATACCAGGTAGTGATACAACCAGACAGAATGCACTTGATGGCGCACCTATAAAAGTTGGCAAGGATATTTGCCATCATGCCAAATTTCCTCAGCTACCTGAGGAAGAAGAGACATTGTTGGGCCTTTGTAACCAGTGCGGCCACATGAGTAGTCCAAGAAAGCTTGTTGTGGACGACCGTTCCAAGGAGCTTGACGCACTCCACTCATTCCACCTCTGTGCTGTTAATGTGTAGGGGGGCATGAGTAACATCCCGCCGAAAGTCAATAATGAGTTCCTTGGTTTTGCCGGCATTGAGAGCTACTTTGTTCTCAGTGCACCATTTTTCCAGGTCTTCCACCTCTCTTCTGTAGTCTTTTAATTGCCATCTGAGATTCGACTGACTATGGTGGAGTCATCAGCGAACTTGTAAATGGCATTAGTCTGGTATTTGGTGATGCAGTCATGGGTATACAGTGAGTATAGTAGGGGGCTGAGTACACACCGCTGGGTAGCTCCAGTGCTGAGTGTTAGTAAGGATGAAATATTGTCCCCAACCTTCACTGATTATAGACTATAGGTCAGGAAACAGGGCATCCAGTTGCAGAGATCACTAAGTTTAGTGATCAGTCTCGAGGGGATAATAGTGTTGAAGGCTGAACTTTAGTCAATGAATAGGATTCTTACATAGCTGTTCTTGGTGCCAAGATGTTCTAGGGAGGAGTGAAGCGCAAGTGATATGGAATCTGACATGGATCTGATGGTCCGATAGGCAAATTGGAGTGAGTCAAGAGTTGTGGGGAGGCTGGAGTTGATTAATGCCATGAACAGCCTTTCAAAGAAGTTCATGGCCACCAAAGTTAGGGCCACTGGGCGGTAGTCATTGAGACATGCTGCATGAGCCTTTTTAGGCGCAGGGATGATGTTTTTAGATTAGATTATTTACAGTGTGGAAACAGACCCTTTGGCCCAACAAGTCTACACCGACCCTCTGAAGAGTAACCCACCCAGACCCATTCCCTACATTTACCCCTTCACGTAACACTACGGGCAATTTAGCATGGTCAATTGATCTAACCTGCACATATTTGGACTGTGGGAGGAAACCGGAGCACCTAGAGGAAACCCACGCAAACAAGGGGAGAATGACCGACCCTCTGAAGAGCAACCCACCCAGACCCATTCCCTACATTTACCCCTTCACGTAATACTACGGTCAATTGATCTAACCTGCACATATTTGGACTGTGGGAGGAAACCGGAGCACCTAGAGGAAACCCACGCAGACAAGGGGAGAATGTGCAAACTCCACACAGACAGTTGCCTGAGGCGGGAATTGAGCCCAGGTCTCTGGCGCTGTGAGGCAGCAGTGCTAACCATTGTGCCACCGTGCCGCCCATATGTTGGCCCTCTTGAAACAGGCAGGGACAGTGGCCTGCTGCAGGGAGGTAGGAAGTGTTGGCATTTTGTAAATAGGGAGGGTTAATAGCTTGGGAGCATTTGATAACAGATACATTATTAATAGATCATTCCATTGTACAGAGATTATTTGAAAGAAAACATTGAGAATTTTTTTTTATTGGTGGTGCACTGCTTGTTGACACTTCCAAAATTATAACAGTCTGAGGTGGTCTGATAACAGTGTTTTTAGGGTTGAAGGTTAAGGAGAAGCAAACAAGAAAACAGGCATTTATTCCACCAGTGCACACTTGGAATTGAAATTTTGCTCTTGAGTAAGCAACACAATGTCAGTATCATTCCCAACTCTGCAAAATCAACTTGGGACAAAGTGCTCCAAAGAGAGAGCCACAGAAAGATAACAAATAAAAGTGGTATCATTCTCACTTAAACATTCATCATGTTTAATTTGAATTGCTCTTTGAGATGTCTTAATACAGGATTAAGCAGCATACCACAGATGCATTAAACATGGACAGAGAAAGTTTTGTTTGATGAGATCAAAATCAGGAGATCAATTGTTTATGAAAAATCATATCATTGAATTACAATTTTTACAAGAAACTGGCAGAATTACTGGAAATGTATATGAGCAAGACCATTTTCAATTAAACAGACCTCAAACCATGCAATAAAGATCATGAAATAACAGAGACTGATCAATGGAATTTTACTTCGTTTTTATTGTAAATCAATGTTTTTTGCTAATAAATTGAATTACATTAGTTAACATTCTTGTAGTTAAACATTTAGAATACTTTGAATACCTATGGCCCCCTTATCTAAGGAAAGATATGCTGGCATTGGAGATATTCATGAGGCTGAGCCTAGGTTTGAAGAGGTTTTCTTATGAAGAGAGGTTGAATAGGTTGTGCTTTTACCCAGTGGTGTTTACAAGAATGAAGAGACCTTAAAGAAAGATACAAGATTCTGAGGGGACTTGGCAAAGTGGAGCCTGAAAGGTTGTTCCCTGGTGGGAGAGTCGAGGCAAAGAGAGTATCGTATCAGAATAACGGGTCACCTATTCAATACAGAGATGAGGAGGAATTTCTCCTCTCCGAGAGTAGTTAATCTTTGAAATTCCTTTCTATTGATGATTTGGAGATGCCGGAGTTGGACTAGGGTGTACAAAATTAAAAATCACGCAACACCAGCTTATAGTCCAACAGGTTTATTTGGAAGCACTAGCAATAACAAAGGAGGTCTGCTAATACAGTTAAAAGTTCAATTGTAGTAATTCACAAATCCTATTGGTTTGTAACCCCCTTAAAATGAATTGGTAATCACACAGCTCCCAATGAAATTATAAAGTTATTTATTACTCATAACACCTGGAGAAGTTTGTACTTTGACACCCTTTCTTGGAGTTCAAATATGACATACTTTAAAAATATTTTCCTTTCTTGAAGACAGCTGAACTCACCCTGTGTCCAAAGACAGCTTTAGTAACTGCAAGACTATCATGTGTTCATTCTGCATTGCAGGTTCTCTGGATAGTTTCTATACTGCTCGTTTACTTCACAGACCACCTAGAAAGCCATTACAGAGACTCAAGAATCCACAGACCTCAGTTTGAGAAGCTCCATCATAATAATTACTTTAAAACTATCTGCTCAATATTTATAATACTCCAACAAATATTGTCCTGTATAGAATTACTTAATATAATCAAGCAGAGGCAACATGGCTTCATGAAAGATAAATCATGCCTGACTAATTTGTTAAAATTGTTTAAGGTAGTAACAAGTTGGATAGATGAAGGGGAAGCAGTAGATATAATATTAGATTAGATTACTTTACAGTGTGGAAACAGGCCCTTCGGCCCAACAAGTCCTCACCGACCCGCCGAAGCGCAACCCATCCATACCCCTACATTTACCCCTTACCTAACACTACGGGCAATTTAGCATGGCCAATTCACCTAACCTGCACATCTTTGGACTGTGGGAGGAAACCGGAGCACCCGGAGGAAATCCACGCAGACACGGGGAGAATGTGCAAACTCCACACAGTCAGTCGCCTGAGTCGGGAATTGAACCCGGATCTCTGGCGCTGTGAGGCAGCAGTGCTAACCACTGTGCCACCGTGCTATTAATTTGCATTTTCAAAAGGGATTTCATAAGATGCAACGTGCTAGGCTACATAATGAGTCATGGTGTTAGAGGTAAAATTTTAGTATGGATAGAGGATTAGTAGAAACTGAGGACTACAGATGCTGGAGATCAGAGTCGTGAGTGTGGTGCTGAAAAAGCACAACAGGTCAGGCAGCATCCAAGGAGCAGGAGAATCGATGTTTCGGGTATAAGCCCTTCATCAGGAATGACTCATAATAATTACTGATGAAGGGCTTATGCCTGAAACGTCGATTCTCCTGCTCCTTGGATGCTGCCTGACCTGCTGCGCTTTTCCAGCAACACATTTTCAGCTCTGATCTCCAGCATCTGCAGTCCTCACTTTCTCTCCATATTAATTAATTGGACAATTTGCGATTCTGAGGGCTCTTGGCAAAGTGGAGCCTGAGAGGTTGTTCCCCTGGTGGGAGAGTCGAGGCAAAGAGAGTATCATATCAGAATAACGGGTCACCTATTCAAGACAGAGATGAGGAGGAATTTCTCCTCTCCGAGAGTAGTTAATCTTTGAAATTCCTTTCTATTGATGATTTGGAGGTGTCAGTGTTGGACTAGGGTGTACAAAATTAAAAATCACGCAACACCAGCTTATCATCCAACACGTTCATTTGGAAACACTAGCTTTCAAAGCCTTCAGAAGCAGCACTTGGAAAGCTAGTGCTTCCAAATAAACCTGTCGGACAATAACCTGGTGATATGTGATTTTTAACCTTTCTATTGAGGCTGTCAAAGCTGCATCATTAAATATATTCAAGGCTGAGATCGATGATGCTTCGGTAAGGGAATTAAGTTTTATGAGAAAAGGCAGGAAAGTATGTCTATGTCTATGTTAAGTAGAATTGTCATGTCTCAGATCAGCCATGATCTTATTGAATAATGGATCAGACTCAATGGCCTGAATGGCATGCTTCTGCTCCTATATCATATAGTTCAGAAAATCAAAGTGTTCGATAAAGTTCAAAAAACGTTTCCTGTGCTGAGTGATGCTGAGCTATTTGCGATGTTAACTGCCAACTTAAACTAAACCATCTGATATGCTTTTACAGCTGGCTGGCTAAATCAGTTAGCTATTATATCTCAGCCGTGAAATGTGCCATTGAAGTGTTAATGATTATAACATTGCATTTCCTAACCAATTTTTAAAAATGAATTTCCTGCATGTATTAATAGCTATTGAATTTTTTTGCGATACTGAAAAGGACTACAGGAATGCTGATTGTTCACTTCTTAACATTCGAGCTGAGTTTTCTTGTGTCAAGTTAGATATTAACCTCAAAACATGTTTGTGCAGAATTTCTTAAAGAGAAAATGATATGCATGAATACTTTCTTATGTGCTGCAGCCCTGTGTGCCCTTATGGCTTCTGTCATTGCTTGAAGAGCTGAGAATGTGGATGAAGCAAGGAGCAAGATGACACCAAATGACCAGCAGCTAGGAATAGTCCAGGTCGCAGCATGCTCGAAGAATGATGTGTGTATAAATTGTTCTGTAAATGCAAGTGAACAGCTTGTCTATTAAGAAAGTTTGTTGGGATTATTCAAGTAAATTGAACCTATCCTACTTATCATTCCAGTATGTCAGTGGTAATTGATGATCAGTGAGAAAAAGAGAATAATGTGTGTGCGCGGACGTACAACCATCTTTGCCTATTTTTGCCTGGAGACACATTTCAATACACCAGGGACTCTAGAATGGGAAATAGTGAGGCTTGGACCTTTCAGAAGAACAACATACATACTTATTCATTCACAGGATGTAGGCATCACTGGCTGGGTCAGCATTTATTGTCCATCCTCAGTTACCATGGACAAAGTGCTGCCTTCTTGAACTACTGCAGTCCACTTTGTGTATGTACACCCACAATATCATTTGAGAAGGAGTTCCTAATGTGGAAAATTGCCCAAATATGTCCCACAAACAAAAAAAAGAGTAGGAAAAATCTAACCCAACTAATTACCATTCTATCAGTCTACTCCCGATCATCAGTAAAGTGATGGAAGGTGTCATTAACAGCACTATCATGCAGCACCTGCTCAGCACTAACCTGCTCAGTCACACCCAGTTTGGATTCCAGCAGAGTCATTAACTCCTGACCTCATTACAGCCTGGACATGGACAAAAGGGCTGAATTCCAGAGGTGAGGTGAGAGTGACAGCCCTTGACATCAAGGCTGTATTTGGCTGAATGTGGCCGAGCAAAAGGATCCCGAGCAAAACTGAAATTAATGTGTTTTAGGGGCAAACTCTCTGCTGGTTGGAGTCATACCTCACATTGGAAGATGGTTGCGGTTGTTGGAGGTCAGTCATCTCAACTCCAGGGCATCTCTGCAGGAGTCCCTCAGGGTAATGTCCTAGGCCCAACCATCTTCAGCTGCTTCATTCCATAATAAGGTCAGAAGTGGGGATGTTTGCCAATGATTGCATAACATTCAGCAGAATTTGTGACTCCTCAGATACTGACACAGGCCATGCTCAAATGCAACAAAATCAGGACAGTATCCAGGCTTAGGCCGACAAGTGGCAACTAACATTTGCACCACACAAATGCCGAGCTATGATCTTATCCATTAAGACACAACCTAACCATTGCTCCTTGACATTCAGTTGTGTCACCATTACTGAATCCTTGACTATCAATATCCTAGGGGTAACCATTAACCAGAAACTCAACTGGACTAACCACATAAATTCAGTGGCTACAAGAGCAGGTCAGAAGCTAGCTATACTGCAATGACTTCCCATGCCAAGGCACAAGTCAGGAATGTGATGGAGTACTCCACATTTGCCTGGATGAGTGCAACTCCTACAATACTCTGACCACCTAAGACAAAACAGCCAGCTTGATCGGCACCACATCCATAAACATCCGCTCCCTTCACCATTAATGCTCAATAGCAGCAGTATGTACCATATACAAGATGCACTGCAGATATTCACTACAAGTTCTTAGGTGACCACTTTTATGTAAAAGAACAAGAGCAGCAGATAAGTGGGAACACCACTTATGGGCGGCACGGTGGCACAGTGGTTAGCACTGCTGCCTCACAGCGCCTGAGACCCGGGTTCATTTCCCGCCTCAGGCGACTGACTGTGTGGAGTTTGCACGTTCTTCCCGTGTCTGCGTGGGTTTCCTCTGGGTGCTCCGGTTTCCTCCCACAGTCCAAAAGATGTGCAGGGTCAGGTGAATTGGCCATGCTAAATTGCCCGTAGTGTTAGGTAAGGGGTAAATGTAGGGGTATGGGTGGGTTTCGCTTCGGCGGGTCGGTGTGGACTTGTTGGGCCGAAGGGCCTGTTTCCACACTGTAATGTAATCTAATCTAATCTAATCTAAAACCACCCCCTGCAAGCTCTCCCAAATCACTTCCTATCATCCTGACTTGGAAGTATATCACCGTTCCTTCACTGTGAGTAGGTCAAAACTCTGGGCTTCCCTTTCTAAGGTCATGTGGACTGCAGTGGTTCAAGAAGGCAGCTCATCTCCACCTTCTCAAAGGCAACTAGGGACCCACAATAAATCAGCCAGGGATGCCCACATCCCACAAATGTATAAAATAAATTCAGCTGCTTAAAATGATATATGCCAAGCCCAAATTTTGAAGTCACCAGTAAATGTGAACAATTTCAGAATTGTTTACAAATTTTTTGTAGACCGGGATTCTTGTCTTAGAACATTCAACAATTCTTTAACTGGACAAAAAACTAGAAAGATTCAAAAACAACAACAGCCAGTCCTGAAGCTTCCAAAATCACTTTATACCTGCCCAAAAAAACCCCTCAAAATTAGTTTTTTCCTTTTCCCTTTTTTAATCAATATTCTCTGTGGTTGGGAAGTTTGTCTCAGTCCTTTCTTGATTGACCAACTCAGCATCTGACCAACTGACAGCCCTGGACATGGTAACACATTGTGTGAGTCATCCACAGAGTTCTTTAGGTCAATAATAAAGCTGCATTATCTTCCACGCCAGTCACCAACAGCAAACATCTGTAGTTGTTTTCTTCTCATTTAAACTGTTCAAAGTTCAATCCAACTCATCCCAAGTCACAGTTTCACCAAACAAAAAGAGAAAATGAAAAAAAAAACAGTAAATGTCTCTATATTAGGTAGGGAAGATTAGTGAAGAAGGGCTTATTTCCGAAACGTCGATTCTCCTGCTCCTCGGATGCTGCCTGGCCTGCTGTGTTTTTCCAGCACCAAATTTTTCAACTCTGGTACTCCAGCATCTGCAGTCCTCACTTTCTCCTAGGGAGGATTAGTGCTTAGAATTTTGACTGACTAAAGGGGTATCCTGTTAATTGAATCCCATGAATGGAGGAACCTCGCTCAGTTAGGCTCTATTCACAACTAACCAGCATCCAGACTATAGGCAGCTCAGTGGTTAGCACTGTTGCCTCACAGTGTCAGGGATTTGGGTTTAATTTCAGTCTCAGGCAACTGTCTGTGTGTACGTTATGACCATGCCTGCATGGACTTCCTCCAGGTGCTCCAGTTTCCTCCCATATTCTAAACATGTGCAGGTTAGGTAGATTGGCCATGCTAAATTGCCCATAGTGTCCAGGAACATGCAGTCTAAGTGAATTATCCATAGGAAATGTAGGGTTACAGGGATACGTAGGGGGTGGTCTGAGTAGGATGCTCTTTGAAGGTTCGTGTGAACTCGATGGGCTGAATGGCCTGCTTCCACACTGGAGGGATTCTATGATTCTAGAAACATAGAAACTAAGAGCAGGAATAGACTATTTATTCCTTCTAGCCTGGTCTGCCATTCAATATGACCATGAATGACAATCTCAACACTACATTTCCACTTTCTCCCGTACGTCTTGATACCATTCAATTCGGAAAAAAAAAACTGAATCTTTCTTGAATATATTCAGTAACTTGGTTTCCACAGCCTTCTGTGGCAGAAAAGTTTGCATATGCACCACAACTGAGTGAAGAAATGTTTCCTCACCTCATTCTTAAATGGTCTACTCTATGGCTTGAGAATTTCCCCTGATTCTAAACTCCCAACTGGAGCAAATACCCTCTGTGCGTATAGACTGTCCAGCCTTGTGCGGAGCAAGTTTTCACTGGAACGAGGGGACACAGTCTCAGGAGAGAGGGTAGACCATTTAAGATTGAGATGAGGAAAGATTCCCTCACTCTTTGTCTTCATGGCTTCACATTCAAACAAGATCCCATGAAGTCATGGAATCACAGTACAGTCTGAACTGATTGACAGCTTGAGATGTCTGCGATCTGGACTCAGCCATGGAGGAAGGGAGAGGGATGCAAGCCTTTTGGAACATAAGTAGTGGAAGGCAACAGTATTTAGGACTGAAACCTCAACTTGCCTGGCTGGCAACTAGTGCCAGACAAGGGAAAGGTATCAAGAGCTTGTAGGGGAAGTGGTTGATGAGGTGTGGGTTCAGCTGGAGGGGGAATGGTTGATGAGGTGTGGGTTCAGCGGAATGGTTGATGAGGTGTGGGCTCAGCAGGAGGGGGAATGGTTGATGTGGTGTGGGTTCAGCGGGGGAGGGCGTGGTTGATGAGGTGTGGGTTCAGCAGGAGGGCTATCATACCAAAGCAAGGTTACAATGGTTGAGAAGCTGACTATTGGGAAAGTACACAGGCATGCCTTAAGTATCATGGTCAATGCACACTGTCCTCATGCACCTGAATATTTGGTCAGAAGGAGCCATCCTCTCAGTCCATGCAGGATGAACATCAGCATCAAGGGCATTCTGGGTAGGGAGGAGGCCAGAGGACAAAAAATGCCAAATGAAAGACTTAACAGAGGCATCATAGAGCAAGTATAAAGGACGTTACAGAGAATGATAATTGTAAGCATCAATGTATACCTTGTTATTTATTGTTAGACAACGATTTGTGCCAGCTGCTTTTGATGTTACTGCTGTTGTGAACTTTTTCACAGGTTGCTCTTTCCAGGGTTATACTGAGAAGCTCTGTGGAATTTCCCAGTCAGCCACTCACCGTTGTATACAGAAAGTCATAATACTCTACTGAAAAGGAATTTGTGAAGATTTCCCAATGCACAGAGCCAGGCAGCCAGAGCAATGGGGTTTGCTGCTATAGTCGGTTCCTCACATGTAGTATAGATTACACATCTATTGCCATCAGAGCACCCTGGGCACTGCAGCTGGCTTTGTGCACAGGAACACAGAACACAAGAATATAAGAACTAGGAGCAGGAGTAGGCCATCTGGCCCTTTCAGTCTACTCCGCCATTCAATAAGATCATGGCTGACCTTTACGTGGCCTCAGCTCCACTTACTCACCCTCTCACTGTATCCCTTAATTCCTTTACTGTTCTAAAAATTATGTATCTTAGCTTTAAAAACATTTACTGAAGTAACGCCAACTACTTCACTGGGCAAGGGGTTCCACAGATTCACAACCCTCTCGGTGAAGTAGTTCCTTCTCAATTCAGTCCTAAAATGTGCTCGCCCTAATTTTGAGGCTATGCCCTCTTGTCCTAGTGTCACCCGCCAGTGGTAACATCCTCTCTACATCTATCTTGTCTATTCCCTTCACAATTTTCTATGTTTCTATAGAATTGCCCCAACAATCTTCTGAATCCCAATGAATGTAATCCCAGTCTACTCAGTCTCTCCTCATAAGCCAACCCTCTCACTCCGGAATCAACCGAGTGAACCTCCTCTGCACCCCCTCTAGTGCCAGTGCATCCTTTCTCAAGTAAGGAGACCACAACTGCACACAGTACTCCAGATGTGGCCTTACTAGCACCGTATACAGCTGCAACACTACCTCTCTGTCTTAAACTCAATCCCTTTAGCAATGAAGGACTAAATTCTGTTTACCTTCCTAATTACTTATTGTACCTACAGACCAACCTTCTGTGATTCATGTACAAGGACATGCGCCGGATCCCTCTGCACAGCAGCATGCTGCAATCTTTTACCATTTATGTAATAGTCCTTTTTACTCTTATTCCAAACAAAATGGATAATTTCACACTTAGTAACAATGTACTCCATCAGCCAGACCTTTACCCATTCACTTAACCTATCTATATCCCTCTTCAAAGTTTCACTGTCCTCTGCACACTTTGCTCTGCCACTCATCTTAATGTTATCTGCAAACTTTGCAATATTACACGTGGTCCTCAACTTCAACTCATCTATGTAAATTGTGAATAATTGCGGTCCCAACACTGATTCCTGAGGCACATCATTAGTCACTGATCACCAACCAGAAAAGCACTCATTTATCCCCAGTCTTTGTTTCCTGTTAGTTAACCAATCATTGATCCAGGCTAATACATTGCCCATAGCACTGGACATCTTTATCTTATGCAGCAGTGTTTTGTATGATACATTGTCAAACACCTTGTGTAAAGCCAGATACACCACATTTACTGGGTCCCGTTTTCCACAGTGCTCGTAATGTCTTCATAGAATTCCAGTAGATTAGTTAAGCATGATTTGCCTTTCATGAACCCATGCTGTGTCTGCCCAAAAGGACAACTTCTATCTCGTTGTCTTGTTATTTCTGTCTCGATTCAAGTATTTTCCCCACTACAGAAGTTAAACTAATCAGTCTATAATAACCCATCTTTTGTCTATCTCCTTTTTTAAACAGTGATGTCACATTTGCTATTTTCCAATCCGCTGGAGCAGCTGGAAAAGGTCTACTCTCTAAATCTGCAGCTAAACTGTGACCACACCAATCAAAAACGCAAGGCTTGTGCTCAATGTTCCAGAGGCTCTAAATTACTTCTATATTCTGGGTCACTCACAGGTTTTGTGAATTTGTTAATGTCCCTCATCGGATACAAGGCTGTCTGCTGGGAGATACAGGCCTATCCCCAGGACTGGTTGATGGTTCCAGTCAGGAATCTCTCTGAGAAGAAGTAAAATGCTGAGGACCATGACTAAGCAGAGTAAGATGCAGATGTCGGACTGCTCAGACAGTGCAGTGTACTTCAGAAAGTCAAGTACTGCATTGTCCTCAACTTCAGTCAGTAAGGATGGATATAGAATCATAGAGATGTACAGCATGGAAATAGACCCTTCGGTCCAACTCATCCATGTCGATCAGATATTCTAATCTAATCTAGTCCCATTTGACAGCACTTGGCCCATATCCCTCTAAACCCTTCCTATTCATATACCCATCCAGATGCCTTTTAAATGTTGTAATTGTTCCAGCCTCCACCACTTCCTTTAGCAGCTCATTCCAGATACACACCACCCTCTGCGTGTAAAAGTTGCCCCTTAGGACCCTTTTAAAATTTTCCCCTCTCATCCTCACGTTATGCCCTCTAGCTCTGGACTCTCCCACCCCAGGGAAAAGACTGTGTCCATTTATCCTATTCATGGCCCTCATGATTTTACAAACCTCTATAAGGTGGCCCCTCAGCCTCATCTTGGAAGAGGAAGAAATGGAAGACCAAAAGGTCTGTTTGATGAGGAAGGAAATGACGATGATCATGACATGGATCAGGACATCATATGGGGAAGGCAGGGATGTGGTGACAGAAGATAGACAGGCCCATTAAACGATTATTACTGAGGTGGACTTCAGATAATAGTTTACTTAGCTATCCTTTTTATTAAATTTGTTCACTGGGAGCTTGTTCCTTCCTTTTGGTACATTGATCATTACCTTATTAAGTTTTGGATTTGTCTGTTTTGAATAAGCGTGCTTTCTTTCATTTTACTATGCTGTTTGTGTGATCCCTGAAAAACATCAAACTGAATGTAAAAAATCTAGGCGTTGTGCTAAATGGCCAGAAGTGCATGGGCACAACACTTAACAATCCTTTGACCATGGGCTCCTGGAGAGAAGCATGGTTATCAGCTTTGCCTCGAACAAGCCCCAGTGGACAGGTCCACGCCCCCCCTACAATCCACCCTCCCATCCTGGCACCTTCCCCTGCCACCGCAGGAATTGCAAAACCTGCACCCACACCTTCTCCCTCACCTCCATCCAAGGGCCTAAAGGAGCCTTCCACATCCATCAAAGTTTCACCTGCACATCCACGAATATCAATTTTTGTATCCATTGCTCCCGATGTGGTCTCCTCTACATTGGGGAGACTGGGCGCCTCCTAGCAGAGCGCTTTAGGGAACATCTCCGGGACTCCCGCACCAATCAACCACACCGCCCTGCGGCCCAACATTTCAACTCCCCCTCTCAGTCTGCCGAGGACATGGAGGTCCTGGGTCTCCATCACCGTCGCTCCCTCACCACCAGACGCCTGGAGGAAGAACGTCTCATCTTCCGCCTCGGAACACTTCAACCCCAGGGCATCAATGTGGACTTCAACAGTTTCCTCATTTCCCCTTCCCCCACCTCACCCCAGTTCCAATCTTCAGCTCAGCACTGTCCCCATGACTTGTCCTACCTGCCTATCTTCTTTTTCACCTATCTACTCAACCCTCCTCCCTGACCTATCACCTTCATCCCCTCCCCCACTCACCTATTGTACTCTATGCTACTTTCTCCCCACACCCACCGTCCTCTAGCTTATCTCTCCACCCTTCAGGCTCTCTGCCTTTATTCCTGATGAAGGGCTTTTGCCCAAAACGTCGATTTTACTGCTCCTCAGAAGCCGCATGAACTGCTGTGCTCTTCCAGCACCACTAATCCAGAATCTGGTTTCCAGCATCTGCAGTCATTGTTTTTACCTGTTTGTACCTTGAAAGCAACTTGCTGTCTCACTTTAGCTTTGGTGCTCACATTCCATCAAAGAGCCTCTACAGGTTGGAAGCAGACTATTTGGTTTATAGAGTCCACACTGACCCTCCAAAGAGCAGCCCACCCAGGCCCAGCATGCTGGCGCTCTCCCTGTATCCCCTGCTCAATCCACTTAGCCTGCTCACCTACCCTGGACATTATGGGGCATTTTTAAAAAGATTAGATTACTTACAGTATGGAAACAGGCCCTTCAGCCCAACAGGTCCACACTGACCCTCCGAAGAGTAACCACCCAGACCCAATTTAGCATGGCCAATCTACCTAACCTGCACATCTTTGGACTGTGGGAGGAAACCAGAGCACCCAAACTAAACTCACGCAGACACAGGGAAATGTGCAAACTCCACACAGACAGCCACTTGAGAGTGGTATCAAACCTGGGTCCCTGGAGCCGTGAACCAACAGTGCTAACCACTGAATCACGGTGCAGTAAATTCCATGCTGTACAGGCAGATTATGCTTCCCTGTGAATTTTATGTTGCAAATGTGTGGCCATCAGGGGAGAGGAAAGAGGAGCAACGTTAGGCCAATTCAATCCTGGAGCATGCTGTACAATTCTCCTATTTCATGGCTGATATGATGCATTGCTTTATTTGTTCCCTCTCCCAACATTCCTGGAGATCGTTCTCATGTATAACTCTGTGGTTGTATTGGTTAAACATTCCCAATGACTCCATTTATGTAGGTCTAGGACAATTCTAATGAATTCCCTTCATCCCCCTGAGACAATGATATCCTTCACACCTCAGTAGTTTATTGCCTACTTCTTCAACTGAAAATGATTTGCTTGGCAACAGAAATCCCAGACAAGGGAAAGATCTTTGCTTCCTCACCCAGCAGAATCCAGCTGCTAGTTCCTCATTTCTCATGTAGATCGCCTCTGTGGGCTGGGCTCATTTTCCCCACTCTCACCTCATTTGACAAGGTCACTGGCCCTCAATCAGTCTCCTGAGCATTGATTACTAACCTGAAAGGAGATTTTTATCCTTACCTTGGTAAGCAGAACAACATTAAGCTCACACATTGCTAACAAAAAGAGGCAAGAAAAGTGTGTTGATGAAAGACCAGCATTGCATTTCAGATGTGGGAAGACACTCCACACGCTTCATTCCAGACAGCCATGTCAACAACCCGCAGCAGAGTGAGACTACAGTAACCTTGTGTGAAGTGCAAGTGAAGATATATTTGCAGCTGTATAGACTGTAAACATTGGATGAACACCCATGCCAACCATGCACCACCAAAATAATGTTGTGGATGAGAGGTTTAGCGAGCTGGTCACATCATCAACAAGTGAGTGTGGGCAGGCACTGTGGGAGTCCCCCGTAGCCTCTCAAACAGATAGACTTCATCTTCAGAGATTGTGATGGTGATTTAATTTAAGGTGGAGGGGCTGGTGTGGTGGGAAGCTGTCTACTCTTCATGTGGACTTTGAGGCTGCTTGTTACAAGTGTGGAAAAGAGAAAGAACATGTACAATCCCTTTTTGAATTAATGGGGGCATCACACTGGCTTCTTGTCAGAGTTCTTCTTTTCTGTTCATCGAAATACCGTCATGGTCCACCTCTACCAGCTCTGTGGCCTCCTCTTAATATGCTGAACATTCAAAATTCTCCAATCTGAGCCCACTCCCTCCATTTGCATGTGATTTTGTCCTGCAGACAGACAAAGAGAAGATTGAACATCATTATAGTCAGTCCATGAGAACTGGATCAGAATGCCTCGTCATGCCAGACCCAGCCTGTACAGTAAGCACACTGCCTCCAATATTCGGTAGAATACTCAGAACATGAGGTGACCATCACCCAATCTGTACACATCATTCATGTGGTGATGAGGCTTGCATCCCATCTGACATGCCTCTATACTGACACCATTAAACTGAGTGAAGATCCTGTGAGTGTCAATTTGCTGTGACTGTCCTTGTTGAGTGAAAGGACATCATTTTTTTCTCTTCCTGCACTGCATCTGGTTTCTTTGGTGAGGCTCATGGCACTGACCAACATTGTAATCTCAGTCCAGGCTGCCTTGGTTTCACTGGATGGCCAACTGGTGCCATCTCTGGAGCAAGAGAACCTCCTGCCTTTCCTGAAGGGCCTACAGCAGAATCTCTAGTGAGACCTGGCTGATGTGTGGGGTCAGTTATTGCTTGCTATGAGAAATCTCTGGGAGGTGACCAAGTCAGGAAAAATGATGCTGCAGACTCTCAATGTGTGACCTTTAAATATGACTCTGGGCCTTCAAAACCGGAAGGTCATGGTGGGAGTGTGAGAACCATCTGCTCAACCTTGACCCTCTAAGACAGGTGGGTCTTGCTAAAACTATATGAGAATCGAAGAGTGTGGTGCTGGAAAAGCACAGCTAGTCAGGCAGCATCAGAGGAGCAGGAGAATCGACATTTCAGGCCTCATTTCTGAGGAAGGCCTCATGCTCAAAACGTCATTTCTCCTGCTCCTTGGATGCTGCCTGATTGGCTGTGCCTTTCCAGCACCACACTCTTGACTGTAAAGTACTTGTAAGGATTTAAATGTTATCAATGAGAGCATTTTAAAAAGTATAGTCCACAAAAAATAATCCATTTCTGTTTTATTTCATCTGATCATGCTTCCTGACATCTGATCAATGTGGATATAAGGGTGAGCTAAAATGGTGATTGCAATGGAAAAGGTTAGGAATTGCAAGCATAGGTCAGCAGAGGCAAATGTGAAGGGCTATGCTGGGGGAGGTCTGTGTGTGGGTGGAGGAACATTTCTTGTATTTGAGGATGCAAGGGGCCATGGTGGGGAGGGTGGGGCATGAAGTGGTATTATTTGGTATTGAAGTACATGAGGGTGAGGGGCTGAAAGGGCTGCAAGGCTTCTTCTTATTTTGTTTTGTTGGAGCTGAAATGAAATCCCAGAGAACTGAGACATGACCTTTTAACCTAATAGTCTCAGCAGCTGCCTCCAAACTCTTCCAAGGTTGAGAGGTCTGATGCCCGTTCACATCCATCCCTCGGGAGTAAATCTCCAATAACTTGGATCACTTTCTGATATTGACAGACTGAATGAGTGGATGAAACTGTGGCAGAGAGATTTCAATGTGAACCCATCTCTACTGGTCCTAACAATGATAGATCCAAATACTTTCTAAATGGTGCGAAGACAGGAGTGGAAGGCGAGCAGAGAGATTTTGATTACCTCTGCCAACATCTCAGATTTAATTTCTTCTCTGACTATACCCCGTGAAACATTTTGAAATGTTTTTTCTCGGTTAAAAGCAACAAATGTTGCTGTTGTGGTGATAGAAACAAAAACAACAATGTGATCGCGTTTATTTATTTCCTTAAAAACATGTTAAAAGTATCTATAAGTAATGATACGCAACAAGATAATATGCGTCAGTCAAGCTAAAATTATGTACTTTTTTGTACTTTTAGTGTAGCAATACTATGGCTTGATGAGGTGCATTTTGTCCTTTTTTAATGAAGAAAAGTTAAGACTGTTCAAATCCAATAAAGTCAACAGCTTAGAACATAGAACATAGAACATTACAGCACAGTACAGGCCCTTCGGCCCTTGATGTTGCGCCAACCAGTCATACCAATCTGAAGCCCATCCCACCTATACTATTCCATGTACGTCCATATGCTTGTCCAATGACGACTTAAATGTACCCAAAGTTGGCGAAACTACTACCGTTGCAGGCAAAGCATTCCATATCCTTACTACTCTCTTAGTAAAGAAACTACCTCTGACATCTGTCCTATATCTATCACCCCTCAGTTTAAAGCTATGCCCCCTCGTGCTCGCCGTCACCATACTTGGAAAGAGGCACTCCCTGTCCACCCTATCTAACCCTCTGATTATCGTATATGTCTCTATTAAGTCACCTCTCAACCTTCTTCTCTCTAACGAAAACAGCCTCAAGGCCCTCAACCTTTCCTCGTAAGACCTTCCCTCCATAACGGGCAACATCCTAGTAAATCTCCTTTGCACCCTTTCCAAAGCTTCCACATCTTTCTTATAATGCGGTGACCAGAACTGTACACAATACTCCAAGTGCGGCTGCACCAGAGTTTTGTACAGCTGTAGCATAACCTCATGGTTCCAGAACTCGGTCCCTCTATTAATAAAAGCTAAAACACTGTATGCCTTCTTAACAACCCTGTCAACCTGGGTGGCAACTTTCAA
>NC_057710.1:52423461-52458309 GCF_004010195.1 Chiloscyllium plagiosum | reverse complement strand
GCCAACAATGTTGGCATCACGAACCTGTTAGCTGTAGTAACTGGTTGAAACTTTATTGCTGGAACTGCACAGCAGGTCAGGCAGCATCTAGGGGACAGAAGATTCGACGTTTCGGGCACATGCCCTTCTTCAGGAATGAGCAGAGAGTGTTCAGCAGGAGAAGATAAAAGGTAGGGAGGAGGGACTTGGAGGAGGGGAGTTGGAAGTGGAGGAGATGCGGTGGAGGGCACCGTCGACCACGTCGCCTTCCTGACCTGCAGTCTTCTTGTTGACCTCTCCGCCTCCATCCTACTCCGACCTATCACCCTCACCTTGACCTCTTTCCACCTATCACATTTCCAACGCCCCTCCTCCAAGTCCCTCCTCCCTACCTTTTATCTTCTCCTGCTGAACACTCTCTGCTCATTCCTGAAGAAGGGCCTGTGCCCGAAACGTCGAATCTCCTGTTCCCTGGATGCTGCCTGACCTGCTGTGCTGTTCCAGCAATAAAGTTTCAACTTTGATCTCCAGCATCTGCAGACCTCACTTTCTCCTCCATTGAGGTCTTTTGTAAACGTTGGAACAATAGAAGCATGGATGGATCAAACTCCAGGATTTCAGTTTAGCTTTCAATAGCTGTTGGAGTTGTGAAATCTGCTACGCGTCTCTGTCTCTTTGCTATGGCTAAAACCTTGCATGTAGACAATCTAGGTTACTGACTTTGCCTTTGTCAAGAGTGTGTCTATGGGATGTTACTATATTGGAACAGTTCATGAGTAGTTTATCATTTTGTTAAATATTTTGATAGCTACAGTTAAGCCAATTCATTTATTTTTATTCTGTCTGCATTTTGACAATAATGTATGCATAAAGTGTGATCTGGTTCACGCCTGATATTTGACCAATCGAATTGCATACAGAATGCAGCACATTGCATTTGCCTTTAAAAGAAGCAAAAGTTAGGGTCTAGGTTAGCTCCTTGACATGTTTTGATGGTGTTTGGTCTCATCCAGAAGAAGAGAAATAAGATACATGCATCTATATATCAGTAAGATACTGCACCAAGAGATCAAATGGGTATCTTTTTATTCATGGACTGACTTTTAAAATTTTTTTATTCATTCACAGGATGTGGGCATCCCTGACCAGGCCAATGTTTGTTACCCATTCCTATTTGCCCAGTGGGTAGTTCAGTGTCAACCACAGCATTGGAATCACACATTGGAGTCACACATAGGCCAGACCGAGTAAGGATGGCAATTTCCTTCCCTAAAGGACATTAGTGAACCAGATGGATTTTAACCAATAATTTGACATGGTCATCATTAGACTCCTCTTCCAGACATTTGTTGAATTCAAATGCCACCATCTGCTGTGGCAGGATTCAAACCCGGGTGAGCAGAATATTACCCAGGTCTCTGGATTATTAAGTGAGTGATAATACCACTAGGCCATCGTCCTCCCTGTAATCTATTATGATAAAGTGAACGTAACAGGGTTGCTTTAATTTTGCAAGATCTCACAATAGTAATTGTGATTAACTTCTTGTTCATTTACAACAGTAGACTTGATTGATGGATGATATTTTCCATCTTGCTGAATTAATAGAACAAGCAGACGGAGCCTTAATTTGATATATTATCTGCAAGGTGACATTTCTGATACTGAAGTGCTTGACGTGCAACAAATTGAAGTAATTGCTTGGATTATGCAATCAAGATTTGGAGAGGAGTTAGAACCCACAACTCTCTGACCTGAAAGTCTGAAGCCAAGCTGTTACCCTGAGCAAATGATTGTAAATGGGTTGTGAAGATGTGTGTGCTATTGTGCTATTATACTTGATTACTCAATGTGAATTGGAAAGAATTTTGCAGAGCTTTGGACAAAAATGTAACTCTGCTCAGTGAAAAGCAAGGGACAGATCTTCCTGACCTGGAAGCAAAAGGCCAGAGAAGAGATGTGTAGTTAATTAAATCAGAAGAGAGGGGATCAGAACCGCACTAAAATTTCATCTCTGCTTAATTTAAGTTCTAGATGGGAAGGCCCAACACACTCCTGCTGTGCTGCTAATTGAGGCCAATGAGAGGTAAATAAAGGTCTGCTTTTGGGTTTATTTCAACTTCGGGGGGTGGGGGTGGGGTGGGGGGTGGGGGGAATGAGAGGAAGAATCGGCCTGCCTGTCTGGTTCACTGATATGGGCAGGCTGTCACTTCTGTGGTCTCTCAATCTGCAATAATCCATGACCCAGGAAAGGGCAGCACATAGGGCAGAGGTATGGTCACAGAAAGCCAATCTCCTGCACTTACTTCTAACCTCCACAATCCCTCCCTCCTCACAGTACCCACCTATGCATAATATTCTGACTGCTTCTTCTGTTAATTCAGGAAAATATCATCTGTCAATCAAGTCCACTATTGTAGATGAACCAGACGTTAATCACAATTAACAATTATGAGACCTTGCTAAATTCAAGCAACCTGCTACATTCACTGTATGGCCCAGAGCAGAGGATGGTGGCGAGAAGTAATTGAGGTTGATTCTGGGAGAAGTCGGCTCAGTCACCACGACTGAGAAAGCATTGCAGAGGACACGGTGCTCAAAGGGAGAAATGGTCATTTTGGGTGCGGTCATTTTGGGGAGGGACTGTGAGGCCACAATGCTGCTGTTGAGGTCAAAGTGTAAGCTTTGGTGAGCGTCTGGTTTTGCAGAGAAGGGTGAGCAGCATTAAGGCATAGCAAGATAATGTCTTTCTTTTTGTTCTCAGTTGCTAGAGGGTTCATAATGCGGTGAAGTGTTATGCTCCTCCTGTGAGAGGTGGGAGATCAGGGAGAGGTCAAATGACCCTGACAACAATGTCTACAGGAAATGTGTCCAACTGCAGCTTCTCTCAGATTGCATGGATCCATTGGAGCAGCAACTGGACTCAGTAAGGAACTTACACGAGGCAGAATTCTTTTGTGAAAGAAGTTTCAGTGATGTGGTCATTACAAAGGATCAGCCAGGAGGGGCAGGCAGGCAGGTCAGGAGTCCCCTGTGGTTATTCCTCTCTCAAATAAGTATATCATTTCAGATGTTGTTGTGGTCTCTCAGGGAAAAGCCACAGCAGCAGTAGGATCAGTGACACCATAACTGGCTCAGTTATACAGCAGGGAAGATCGAAGTGTAGACCAGCAATAGTGATTGGAGACTGTATAGTCAGGGGCACACAAGAGTGTTTTGGTGACTGCAAGTGAGACTCCAGGATGGTCTGTTGCCTTCCTGGATATCCTTCAAGGATATTTCTGAGTGGACATAGGACATTCTGAAAAGGGATGGTGATCAGCCAGAGATCATGATCAATTTTGGTACTAACTATATAGGCAGAAAGAGAAAAGGTCCAACAAAGGGAGTTCAGGAAGTAGGGAGGCAGTTGAAACGCAGGATGTCTAGGGTTGTAATCTCAGGTTTACTCCAGTGCCACATAATAGTGAGTCCATCAATAGGATGATAATATAATTGAATGCATGGCTAAAGAGCTGGTATAGGAGGGAGTCCTTCAGATATCAAGCAATTGCGATCTCTTCTAGGGCAGAAGGGACTAGAGGACAGGTTGTATGTAAACTAGAGGCCACTGATATCCTGGCAGGGTGGTTTGCCAGTGCCATTCGGGAGGGTTTAAACTAATGTGGCAGGGGGTGGGAACAAGTGCAATGAGGAATGATTGAGAAGATAGAGGTTACATCAGGTGAGTCTAATTGGAAGAACAGGCAAGTAAGGGTTGGGGGATTAGTGGTCTGAAGTGTATTTATTTTAATGCAAGAAGTGTAGAAAGAAAGGTATATGTGTTTAGAGCCTGGATTAATACATGGAACTACAATGTTGTAGCCATTTCAGAAACTTGGTTATGAAAAGGGCAGGACTAACAGCTCAACGTTCCAGGGTTTAGATGTTTCAGGCATGATAGAGAGGGATATGAAAGTGGCGGGAAGTTGTGTTACTGATATGGAGAATGTCACAGCTGCACTAAGAGATGCCATATGGGTAGAGCCCCGGAATAATGAAGGTACAGTCACTATGAGGTGATTGTACTTTAGGCCTCCCAGTAACTAGAGGCAGATAGAGGATCAAATATGTCGGCAGATCAAGGAAACAACAGGGTTATTGTACATGGTGATTTTAACTTCCCAAATATTGACTGATACATCCTTAGTGCCAGGGACTTAAATGTGACAGAATTAGTTTTGTGTATCCAGGAGGGCTTCTTGAAGCAATTGTGCAGTTCAGCAGGACCATGATAGATGTTAACTATGGAAAATGCTATCTGTAAAACTTATTATGGACCAGAGCAGCCACCCCCTCCACCGAAATCTAGTAAGGAGATAGTCCAGACCATTTATATTTACTTAAAGGCAAGTGTAAGGTTCTGTGTTCCAGATGAGATCCCCACTAGGCTTTAATCAAAGCACACTGCTTAACTGCTAAGCATCAGTTATTGCCTTATCGGCTGCATCCCACAAACACACCCTTGATAAGGCAATGTAACAGAACAGTTAAAGCTCTCACGTGCTGTCTCTCTCCAGTTCCACAGAGCAAAATTCTGAAAGAAATAGTCCACTTCTTTTTATTTCAAAGAGGAAATCTCTTGTCTGAGACTTTAGCAGCAGAGAATATAAATATTTAGCTCAGCAGCAGCAGAAACCTTTTCACTAATTGGAAGTAAAGCCAAAAAAAAACCTTCCTGGCTCTGTGTAAGCCCAGACCACACCCACTCATGCTGCTTTTGTTTCAATTTAAAAAAATACCTACCAAGGGATATCTCCAAGCTGTTTACCAACTGCTTGTTTGAACGAGACATCCCATCACCACTGCAGAAACACCACTCTGCAAGAGAAAGAGGATATAACACATCTCTCTTAAAGGCACAGTACAGTCATACATTCCTGGCAGAGGGAAATCTCCCCATTATTCCAATTGATAAGGAATTCCTGGCCATCACCAATTCAGTTTGTTACTGAGCCAGTTGATGCATATTATCCTTGAGCTCATTGTGAGTTAATTATGGTTCGGTGGTGATTTGGAATCCACGCAGCTCTCCAACCCTTTGGAAGGCCAGCTCTCAAACTCATTTTGCCAGTGTCCACCCAGAGATGGAGGTGAAGCAATGAATATAGTTCCTCACTATCAGGCATTCTGTTCTCCTCATGATAGAGAAGTGCCTGTTAAAAATACTCCATGACTAGTGGGTGAGAATACAATTTACCATATGCATTAGGAGATTCTAATGCAGATTTCATATTTTTCTTGTCTGAACCAGGCCTGAGGCCAACAAGAAAGCAAAGTGGGCTGAGTTTAAAACCAGCCAAGAGAACAAGTCCGAAAAATTGCTGGCGGTACGAAAGGAAATTGACATACTGACAGCATGGAATGATGGATATCAAATTCCCCAGCATGAAAAAGAGAGACATTGATCTATTGTTTGAAATCACACTTTTTAAACAGTTGTTGTTCATAGACTAAGTGGTTGCAACACCAATTGGGCAAGCTGTGAAAATCTTAACAACATTTGGTAACAAGGGGTTACACAGAGTCAATACCTTAGCCTTCTTTGAAGAGGACCAGAAAAATCCAACATTGATTCAGAAAGTCCTAGAAGATGTGCTGCATGTGAGAATCAACTTTAGAATTCATTGCTAAGAATTGATGTCCTACAGGCGAAAGCCACAAGGATCAATAACTCAGTTTGTCAGTAGATGCCATAACAAGCATAATAAATGTGACTTTTCAGTGGTTGAACTGTGGGAGCAGGTAGTCAAGTTAGTGATTGCCTCAGCACTTATTAAAACATTTCAGCAAGTTGCCTCAGAAGAAAAAGAAAGGTCACAGCATTGATTCACTGCTAGCACATGACAGTAAATATGAAGCCACTGTAACTGGACAGTAACATCTATAAGCATTAGATGCAGCAAACTGCAGCCAGGGCTGAATAAGAAAGAAAGCTGTGCAGCAGTGTGATCTATCGCATTCACATGAAGCTGTCTTTCATTTCAAGTGTTGTATAAAGTGTGAGGTATGAATGGACACTGGGTGCACCCATTCAAGAAATCTGCTCCAAAGATGCAGCCAGAGGCTACAACAGGATAACCACCAAAGAAAAGACAGAACCAAAGAGTGTTCTGCAAGAACACATGCTGGTACATGAGGATCAGAGCAAATCAGCCCCGAGTCAAGACCCAGAGTGGGATAACTTTCAATTACAGGATGAACGACCTTTCCACAATGTGAATGTAACACATTGTGTGGACTAAGTCAAAATGTGGAAGCTTCTGCCACAATCAACATCATTTTCCTAAAGAAAACTGGCAAACATTCTTTCAAACCAAGATTGACACAGGAGTCAGTGCAAATATTCTCCAGCCTGAATGCTGAAGTGCATGTACCAGGATCATTGAAACATAATGATACAATCAACAACGCTAAATAAACTGCACATAATGGGTCACCATTTCCTTGTATTGACACAGTTACAACAGAACGCAGCTATAGTAATTCAACATGGAAACCACAACAATTTTATCTGGTAGACTCACGCGGACCAGTAGAGGCAGAACTATCATCATGTACAGCTCTCAACATCGTGAAAAGCCATGAGAATTTCAAAATACTCATGATGACAGAATGGATGGCACAGTGGCACAGTGGTTAGCACTGCTGCCTCATAACATCGCAGACCTGGGTTCAATTCCAACCTCAGGTGACTATCTGAGTATGGCATTTGCACATTCTCCTTGTGTTTGTGTTGGTTTCCTCCCACAGTCTAATGATGCTTCGGTTAGGCGGATTGGCTATGCTAAATTGTCCATGATGTGCAAGCTGGATTAGCCATGGGCAATACATGGTTAGGGTGGGTCTGATGGACGGTTGGTATCGGCCACACAGCCTGCTTCCATACTGTAGAGATTCTATCCTATAAGAGTCTGAGAATGCTTGCACTAGGCTGGTCCAGAGACGTTTAACACTTCATGAAGTTTCAAAGGCAATACCGTATTGCGCCTCAGAGAAGGTACAATTCTGTCAATTGGCCCTTTCATAAAATGCACGCAAGAGGGAAATGTTTGCATGAGCTGAATGACATAAACATGATAGTATCACCCTCTGTGTAGATTGCCACCACAGGCTGTTTTAGATTACCTCCTGTATTTAATCAGGCTGCCCAAGATGTCTAAACCTCTGCCTGAAGAAATGCCCACACACAAACTTCAAAGACAAGAGGAATTGGATCCTACATTCTAAGGAAATAGATTCTCTCTAAGCTGGATGCCAACTGTGGATATTGGTCAGTACACTTGGCCAAAGAACCTCAGAAAGTGCCTTCCTTCTGAATCCCGTTTCTGGAGACTTCCTTCCAGGTTATCCATCAGCCGGGAAACATCTCCACATCTTTGGACAGAAATGTGCCTGGGCATGTATGTGTTGCTGATGATTTGTGGTAATGGCAAAACTAAAGAAGATCATGATCAGAACTTTCATCACTCATGACAGTGACTCACTCTGAAGAACTTGTTTTCAACAGCAGGATGTACCAGCTGAATGTAAGTCAGATCAAATATTGTTGTGCTGTATATTCAGGGTGTGGAATCAGTCTTGACTCAGATAATGTTAAAAATATAGGGCAAATGTCCAATCTGCGAGACAAAGAAGACAAACAGGTAAGGCTTGGAATTTTCAATGTCTTTGGCACCATGCAATCTGAACTTTTCTGACAAAGCATCATCGTTAAGAAAGCTTCTGAAGAAAGACATACAATATGTTTGAACTGAGTGTCTCAAATGAGTGTTGTCCACAAAAAAACTGCACCCTTCAGTGCTACAACTAGGAGGAAGACAATCCTGGAAGTCTAGCTTCAAAGAACAGGTTTGGAACATGCATCATGCAAGATGGTAAATCAACTGCATTTGGATTCAATGGTCTACCACATCCAATTTCCTGGTATAATGAGATTCTGTATGTACCTGTTTGCTAAGTAATTCACCATGGAAACTGATTACAAAGCATTAGAAATAACTTGCTGCAAAACTGTTGACACGGGCACCACAGAGCCACTGGTAAAAGTACACTGATATGACTTTGCATCTGCTACAAACCTGGCACTCAGATACACTGGAAAAGCGCAGCAGGTCAGGCAGCATCTAGGGAACAGGAGAATCGACGTTTCGGGCATTAGCCCTTCTTCAGGAATGAGGAAAGGCTCTGATCTCCAGCATCTGCAGACCTCACTTTCTACTCAGATACACTGAGCAAATAACCAAACCTGAACAAGGTTGCACATGTTCTGTTGTGATTACAAGTCGACAGTATAAACATTGAGGTGAAAAATGTGCTCAATATCAAATTATTGCATTTTGGTTGATGGAAGTCTAACAAACTTCAATATGGAAACAGCTAACAATCCACACTGAAGATACTGTGAAACATTATCATTGATGGGTGGCCTGACACAATAAAGTGGTGCCAGACAATCTCAGATGCTTTTGGTTTTACAAAGGTGTCTTCAATATTTTGAGAGGCGTTATCTTCAAAGGAAAAGAAGCACTTGTGCCCAAAGCTCTCCTCCAGGACATATTGTCACAATTTTATCAAGAACATAAGGAAATAAGGACATAAAGCCAACAAGATGACTATCACAATGTGGTTTATTGGCTAGGGATTAATGACAACACAGAAACGTTAGTGAGGATATGTGAGAGATGTCAGAGCCACTAGCCAATATAGAGAAGGTCTGGTCTTTTGCCATGAATGGCAAAAACTTCATCGTAGTTAAAAAGTATTTCTTCAAATTTCTAATTGTCAGGCAGGTAAAGAACACTTTAGGTGTGTTCATGCAAGACACATTGAGTGCAATAGTCAGTCTGTTCTGTACCACCTGAAGAAATCACTCCTGAGAATGCAGTATAGAGGCAGAGCTTTCAGTGATAAGTGTGCCAAATGAGGCATGAACCATGTGATGCCCTCAAACATTACACCAGATCAAATGGTTCCACTGAGTGAGTCATTCACATTGTTAAATCACTCCTTCTGAAATTCAGAACAACAAGCCAGGATCTTTGAATCATCATGTTCTACCTTAGAGCTACACTTCTGGCTATGGGATGACTATAGCCAGCAGAGACCATATTGAGAAAGCAAGTGCTTATAGCTTTGCCAATACACCAACTATCCGAAATTCTAGAAGGTAACAATGCACTTTTCGGAAAATGAGGAAGGATGAAGATGGAGTTTGACTGACATGGAACTATCTCAACTGCACATAGAACAAAAAGTCAGAGTCACATGGCCTGCAATGAGAAAATAGTTACTTGCATGATTTTCCAAAGTGTGTAGTGAGCCACATAATTACAAGAAAAATTGTAGACTTCTCTGGCTATTGGGGTCTTTTTGTGATCTTTAAATTTCCTGTTCATTAACACCTGTGTGTATCCAGGATGCTAATTGTGATGTGCATGGACTGTGGTTCAAGTGCAGACCTCTCACCTTCAAGTCAAAAAATTGTAAATTGTAATCAGAGTTGAGCGCAATAATGTATGCTGACTTTCCGGTGGCAGGGCTTGTTGAATTGTTGAAAGTGCTTTTATTTTGGATGAGCCCGTACACTGAAAGGCTATCTGTCCTTTCATATGCACATAACAGATCATACTACACTACTTTGGAGAAAACAGGGAGATTATTCCTGGCATACAGTCTGACATTTATCTGTCAAACAACTTCACAAAACTAGGTTATCTGGTTATTTTCACAATGCTTTCTTGTGGGAACTTGCTGAGTGTAAATTGTTTGCCATGTATTCTGCATTACAATAGTGATCAGACTTCAAAAATACTTTCTTGGCTGTAATGTGTTTTGGGGCATTCAGCTATCATAAAAGCTGCTGCTACATAAACGCATGTCTTCCTTTATTTCATTCTCACAGAACTCACAGTAGTATACTGCTAATTACTCTTTCTTACTCATAACGGGTAATCTTACGGTTCCTTCAGTATCTCTCTCCACTGAACCTGCAATCCGTAAATAATTATCTGGAGTTTCAGATGTATAAAGGATTGTCTGAAAGAATGTATTCTTTGAAAGCAATTTATTCACTTCTGTTATGTTACTAATTAACTGAGCAGCAGTGATATGTCTCAAAATAAAGCATTAATTGTCAAACATCAGTGGAAAAAAGAGTGGCCCTTTGGGAATTTGACAGGGAATAAGGAAGCAAAAATAAGTAATTTACTAGGATCCACATGAAATATAAAGAAGGGCATTACATCAGCGATAGTGAGGGCCTGCACAGGATTACCTGACGCTGAGCCTGAGGATGTAGGAGGAAGGGGGCAGGGACACACTTGGCTGAATACAGTCATGGAAGAGGTAGGAGGTGTTCTCCGGTCTGGTTTCAGACAGATGGATAACTACCCAAGCATTCTGCTGTGTAAGTTAGCTGGATGCAAATGAGCAATTCACTGACTGAATTTGTCTCCTTTGGATAATTTCCTCCCTCTACGCAAGGATGTTTGCACTCAGATTGTAATAAGATGTGAGATGGTCTGAGAAATGTTAAGCAATTGTCCAGTGTCCCTCATATAGAATTGTTCCACATTCTCTACAACTATGTTTGTTGAACCTTATTTATAATGCTCTATATCAAAAGCAGCAATTAGCTGGCTTCCACAAGAGATTAAAAAAATAGGAAAGTTAAAACATCAACTTTTAAAATTTATTGATTTGATGGATGAGATGACCATTTGCTGGATTTTTATAAGCATCATGAGAAAAACGTCAGGCTAATATTTTGTAGGAGAACCATCAATTTAAACAGACCTTATATATTTAATGTTGACAGTTTAGGTGAGGGTTTGAGCATGGTCAATATGAACCACATTATGCAGTTTGAATTTGCAGTTTTATAAATAAATAATAAATCTGGTTTTGGCAATAAATATATTTCTTAGCTTTATATGCTTTAATATTTAATGAAATAGGCATGAAAGTGTATAAATAGTAAGGAAACAGCTGTAATTTATCCCATATGTTAGTGTGAATGAATAGGAACACTTGAGTGTGACAGCACATTTGCCTTGAAACATTTGCATCAATTTTTTTACCAACAGTCTTAATAATAATCACTTACAGTTTCCAGTCACACATTTTTTCTCCATAATTTAATTCTTAGCGTTTTACGAGTACCTGTAGTCACTGCTAATTTCAGCTGCCAGTCTGTCAGCCTCTGCAGTGCCACAGCCTGCAGTTTCAAGCCCTGTCATTAATCCTTTTGGCAAGTGGTTAGCAGTGAGCTCTGTTGCAATCCTGCATCAGCTGCACCATCTTGACAGCTTAATTGAACCGTTTTGTTAAATCTCATCTGAATGCTTAAATGATATATGTATATATTTTATATATATGATTTTTACTCGCACATTCTTCAAAACCTCTATAATATATTGACGTCACTTGGCGTAGCTGTCAAATCGGGTATAAGGTGTACAGTCATTACTCCCTTCTTTTTCGAATTAGCGCAGAAATGTGGTCACACTACTGTAGCCAGAATTTGAATTGCTTCAGGCTCATTAGCTCTCAGCAAGCTGTCCAGATGTGGTACGATGCTGTTTTTCTTTTATCATTCAGGCTTGAAAGCAAGCTGTCAGCAACCATTTACCTTTCTCACTCATATGAAAAAGGAAAATGTCAAATTGATGCAACTGATAACACAGATTTTCTTTTGTCATAGGAAACACAGCTACTGAGACTCCATACTCCTGCACAGACTCATAGAATCATACAGCTTTGAAAAAGACCCTTTGGTCCAACTAGTCCCCGCCGACCATATTCCCATATTAAATAGTCCCACTTGCCTGCATTTGACCCATATCTCTCCAAAGTTTTCCTATTCATATACTCATATAAATGTCTTTTAAATGGAACTGGACTTGCACTCACTACTTCCTCTAGTAGTTCATTCCATTTACCAACCACACTCTGCTTAAAAAGGTTGCCCCTCCTGTCATAGAGTCATAGAGATGTACAGCATGAAAACAGACTCTTCGGTCCAACCCGTCCATGCCGACCAGACATCCCAACCCAATCTAGTCCCACCTGCCAGCACCCGGCCCATATCCCTCTGAACCCTTCCTATTCGTATACCCATCCAAATGCCTCCTAAATGTTGCAATTGTACCAGCATCCACCACTTCCTCTGGCAGCTCACTCCATACACGTACCACCCTCTGTGTGAAAAGGTTGCCCCTTAGGTCTCTTTTATATCTTTCCCCTCTCACCCTAAACCTATGCCCTCTAGTTCTGGATTCCCCGACCCCAGGGAAAAGACTTTGTCTATTTACCCTATCCAAGCCCCTCATAATTTCTTAAACCTCTATAAGGTCACCCCTCAGCCTCCGACACTCCAGGGAAAAAAGCTCCAACCTGTTCAGCCTCTCCCTATAGCTCAAATTCTCCAACCCTGGCAACATCCTGTCCTTTTAAAAGCTTTCCCTTCTCACCTTAAAGATATGCCCCTCTAGTTTTGAACTTGCTCACCCTAGGGAAAAGATCCTTGCTATTCATCTTCTCTGTGCTGCTCATGATTTTGTAAACCTCTAAAAGGTCAAACCCTCATTCTAACCTTCTATACCCCAGCGAAAGATGTCCCAGTCTATCCAGACTACTTTTATAACTCAAACCCTCCAGTCCCAGCAACATGCTGGTAAATCTTTTCAAAACCCTGTTCAATTTAATAATATCTTTCCTATAGCAGGGCAACCAGAACTGTACATAGTAACTCTAGAAAATGTGTGCATTAAAAAAAAACCTTTGCATTCATTAAATTATTGGATTTTTGTTGTTGTTTTTGCAAACTGTTCCAATGGCTTAGTATCAAAATTGCCTTCTTGAACACCAAAGCAGCAGATCACCTGTAAGCAGCAACTGAGTTCAAAATGTGACATATAAGCATAAGATGAAAAACATTTATTCATCCATAAATTATAGGTTGTCTATTTGTGGGTATCAGTCATTTCGACACTGAGCCAAGTCATAAAGCCAAGTCATAGTTGCTGTTTCAGAGGATGTGGCAGATGCCAGTGAATAATTAAAATAAGCAGAAAATGTGTTAGAACATTCTAATCCTCAGTCTGTTCTATATTGGAATGTTTCCTGCCTCACATATTAGAATGAAATTCTCTTACAAAAGAAATGGAAGAAATCTCTATTCCCTGATTCTCTTTGCTTAGTGTGTAATTTTATATAAACATTCCAAAGGCGTATAATCAAAACAAAAGCTTACATCTTCCTTAACCTCTCATCTTTATGTTATTAAATGTTAAGCATCTTTTTCTCATTTGTAAGTCCATGTCTACATTGCCCATTCAATTTTGCTAAGCCAACACTATGTCTTGTTGATGATCGAGCAAAATTCCTCAGTCGGCTTCATCCAAAACTGTTTTTTTTTATCAGTTTATTTGAAAAAAAACTGAAATACCTGAATTGCAAAATTAAATTTTAAGTGTAATATTAAAATAAATATTTATGCTGTAATGACATGATTATATTTTGAATAGAAGTATATCTTTAGTTATGAGATGTTATGAAAGAGCTTTCAATCACATCTGTGCATTCTGAGACCAAAAGGCTTTGCTGAATTTCACCAGGGTGGCATGATGGCTCAGCGATTAGCACTGCTGCCTCATGATGCTAGGGACTTGGATTTGATTCCATTTTCGGACAATTCTCTGTGTGGAGTTTGCACATTCCGTCGGTATCTGTGTGGGTTCCTTCCAGGTACTCCAATATCTAATAGCCCAAAGATGTGCACATTAGGCGGATTGGCTGGGGAAATGCGGGGTTACAGGGATAGAGTGAGGTGGGTCTGTGTGGGATGCCCTCCACAGGGTTGGGGTGGACTAGATGGGATCCTATGATTCTATGCACGTTCAATTTCAAGAGTTTCCCTGATATTTCCAAATGACATCGAACATGTTCGGCGAGTGGAGGGAATTTGGCTGTTGGGGGAAAGTCTTTATGGCAAACAACACTGCAGAGGAGCAAATTCCTCTTAGCTGTATATCGTTATGAGTTGGAAATATATCACCATTCCTTTAATGTTGCTGCAAAATCCTGGACCTCTTCCCTAATGCACTAAAACCAAACAGACAGCAGCGCCTCATGAAGGTGTTTCACTCCCACCTTCTCCTGGGCAAGGAGGGATAGCCAATAAATTCCAAGAATGCCCAAAACCCATAAATGAATAATAAAAGTAATCCCCATGGAAACATACAGCCCAGGAAGAAGGAAAGATATTCCTCTAATTTCACCTTGATTCTCTGCCAATTATTGTATACCGATAACTCGGTGGTTGCTAACTTACCAACAGAAAGAAAATACAGGAGTTTATTATGTGCACATGGTTCTGAACTTATAGCTCCACAGATTATTCGGAAAATAAATTTTTTAAAAAACTTCCAGTTCTCTATCGCATTTTCTCATCGCATCAGATCCTTCCAAAACAACTTCCATATTTTTGAAACATAGTCACTATTGTTACATGGGAACATGGTACTCAAGCAACTAGATCCAAGAAACAATGAGGTAATAACTGGATAATCCATTGAACTGATGTTGATTGATACATAAGTATTGATCAAGATGACAAAGAGAGCTACCCTGCATTTTAATATATTACCATGGGTTTTTACAAAGGAAATTTTACCTGTATCATTTGGAAGTTGAATGAATGTCTTGTGTCCCTGAGAATCTGATCGAAGGAGAGCATTTAAGTGTTCCATTATCTCTGTAAGTGCTCAATTTAATATCAGAGGATGCATCTTATCAAGTACAGAAAACTCCACGATCTTTAGCCCATTAGTTTTCCGAGTACTTTTATCTGTACTGATAGTAATTGAATTTATTCCCCCACCCCACTTTCATCTCTTTATTTATTATAAGTGTTGCACATATACTTTGGCATAAACAATTAGTATAAGTGCTTGAAATAAGTACAGTATTTGGATTACTGTGAATACTGTGAAGACTGATGCAAAGTTTATTTAACTGTTCTGATATTTCCAGGTATCCCATTAATATTTCCTCAGCTTCATTCTCTAAAACTAAGCGTTCATTTTGGCTGCTCTCTTTGTTTTTATATATTTAAAGAAGCGCTTACTATTTTCTTTATATTTTTGTTTGTTTGCTCTCAAAGTCTATTTTCTTCCTCTTTGGTCATCTTCTGTTAGCTTTTAAAACTTCCCTAACCCTCTCATTTACTCATAATCTTTGATACATTTTATGTATTTTGTTTTCAATTTGGTACAATATTTAGTTTCATTGTTGAACAATGTTTGTCTAATTTCTCTCCTTCCTCATTGGATGCGTCTCTTTTGTGAGTATTAAATCATTTTCTTAAACACCTGCCTTTGTTCACCATATCTGTGCAAGAATTGCACAGTAGTATATATGTACAACAAGTAGTTAGGGGAAGTTAATATAATGTTGCAATTTATTGCAAGCAGAATCTGACACAAAGTTAGAAAAGTTATGCTTCACTTATGCAGGCCATTGAGGGGACTACACCTGGAGTATTGTGTCCAATATTTGTCTCCTCATTTAAAGAAAGAATGTAAATGCTTTGCCAGCAGCTCAGGTAATTCAATATTTACCCAATAGTAGCTGACCCATAGTTAATGACCAGCTAATGATGACAAAGGTCATTTGCCTGCCAACAGCCAACTTGGCTCCAAGTAATTGAATAAATTGGGATGTGAATATTTGGTAGGAGTCGTTGGGCCTCTGGAAAGGATTGGGTTATTTTTGCTCTGCTGGAAAAAGCATCTCAAGCCTGAATAGAGTCAGTTTTGGATGTAGGTTTGCTCGCGGAGCTGAAAGTTTCATTTTCAGACATTTCATCACCATACTAGGTAACATCATCGGTAAGCCTCCAGATGAAGCACAGGTGGTATGGCTCACTTTCTATTTATGTGTTTAGGTTTCCTTGGGTTGATGATGTCATTTCCTGTGGTGATGTCATTCCTGTTCTTTTTCTGAGGGAGAGGTAAATGGGATCCAAGTCAATGTGTTTGTTGATAGGGTTCCAGTTGGAATGCCATGCTTTGAGGAATTCTCATGCGTGTCTCTGCTTGGCTTGTCTTAGGATGGATGTGTTGTCCCATTTGAAATTGTGTCCTTCCTCATCTGTATGTAAGGATACTAGTGAGAGTGGGTCATGTCTTTTTGTGGCTAATTGATGTTCATGTATCTTGGTGGCTAGTTTTCTGCTTGTTTGTCCAATGTAGTGTTTGTTACAGTTCTTGCAAGGTATTTTATAAGTGACATTTGATTTGCTTATTGCCTGTATAGGGTCTTTCAAGTTCATTAGCTGCTGTTTTAGTGTGTTGGTGGGCTACCATGATGCCCAGGGGTCTGAGTAGTCTGGCAGACATTTCTGAGATGTCTTTGATGTGGTAGAGAGAGGCGAGGGTTTCTGGATGTGTTTTGTCAGCTTGTTTGGGTTTGTTGCTGAGAAATCGGTGGACTGTGTTCATTGGGTACCCATTCTTTTTGAATACACGGTATAAGTAATTGTCCTCTTCTCTGCATAGTTCCTCTGTGCTGCAGTGTGTGGTGGCTCATTGAAATAATGTTCTAATGCAACTTCTTTTGTGGATGTTGGGATGATTGCTTCTGTAGTTCAGTATTTGTTCTGTATGTGTTATTTTCCTGAAGACGCTGGTTTGAAGTTCCCCATTGACTGTTTGTTCTATTGTGACATCTAGAAATGGCAGTTTGTTGATGGTTTCTGCTTCTTTAGCGAATTTTATGCCAGTACGGATATTATTAATGGTCTTGAAGGTTTGCTGTAATTTGTTTCATTTAGTGATGACAAAGGTGTCATCCACGTAGTGGACCCAAAGTTTGGGCTGGATGGTTGGCAGAGCTGTTTGTTCAAGTCTCTGCATTACTGCCTCTGCTAAGAACCTTGATATTGGAGATCCCATGGGTGTTCCATTGGTTTCCCTGTAAGTTGAAGGTGAAGTGTGTAGTAAGGCATAGATCCATAGCTTGACGATATTGTCCTTGCTGAATGAAGTTAGTGGTGTTTGGTGTATGTGTCTTTGGTTCTTCTAATAGTGTAGTCAGTGTTTCCTTGGCCAAGTTGATGTTGATGGATGTGAACAGGGCTGCTACATCAAAGGAGACCATTATTTCATTCTCTTCTATCTCAGTGTCTTTGATGGTCTTCAGGAATTCTTGGGTGGAATGGATGGAGTTGCGTGAGTCTTCTATTAAGTGTTTTAGTCTTTGGTGTCGCTCCTTGGCCAATCTGTAAGTTGATGACCCTAGAGGTCTGAGGGGGGCTCCTGGTTTATGAATTTTGGGTAATCTGTAGAAGCGTGGTGTGTTGGATCAGTTTATTTTCATTTTTTGCAAGTCGGAATTATTTATTACTCCAGATTTCTGAGGTTTTTTGAGTAGGGCTGTGATTTGGTTCTCTAGTTTTGGGTTGGGTCTATCGCCACTTGTTGGTGAGTGTTGGTATCTGCAAGTAGTGCGTTCACTTTCTCAATGTAGTCTCTTTGATTTAAAATGACTGTCAAGAGTCCTTTGTCTGCAGGTAGGATAACAATGTTGTTATCATTTTTTCATCATTCTAGTGCTTTCCTTTCTTGTTTATTGAGTGTGTTTCTTCCTTTTTCCTGCTTAATGTTAGTGTGACTGTCTGTCTGATGGTTTGCTGTGTTTCTTCTGTGAGTTGGTTGTCTTTCGGTGTTGTTTCTAATATCGAGAAGAAATCTTTCTTGTCCACATCCTAGAAGTTGTAATTTAATCCTCTTACTAAGAGAACTTCTTTAGTGTCTGTTAAGAGTCAGTCAGATAAATTTTTTATCCATGCTTCTATGTTGTCTGTGTTGTTAGTTTGTGGAAGTTTGTCTAGTTTTTATCTGCAGGTCTTGTTTTTGCATTGTCTGTGTTTGTTGCTTTCCAACATCTATGGCTTGTTGTACTGTGACTGTCCATTCATGGTCTGTTGCATTAGTGAGTAAAGATTTTTGGCACAGAATTTCCCGGTTGTATTTATGGATTCTGTTCTGGGCATCATTAATCATTTCTCAAAACATTCTGTGGCCATTTCGCTCTGCTATTCTTTTGGTTAGTGGGGTGTTAAGGAGAGGTTTGTATTTAAAATGTTTAGGTAGTACCTGTTTCCTCAGGCATTTGTGCGGAAGTAGAACTTGTTCACGGGTTTGCTTGTTGTCTGTATAGGGTCTTTCAAGTTCATTAGCTTCTGTTTTAGTGTGATGGTGGGCTACCATGATGCCAAGTGGTCGAGTAGTCTGGCAGTCATTTCCGAGATGTCTCTGATGCAGGGGAGAGAGGCTTGGATTTCTGGATGTGTTTTGTCGGCTTGTTGGGTTTTGTTGCTGAGAAATCGGTAGACTGTGTTTGTTGGGTACCTGTTCTTTTTGAATACGCTATATGGATGATTTTCCTCTGCTCTTCATAGTTCCTCTGTGCTGCACTGTGTGGTTGCTCATTGAAATAATGTTCTAATGCAGCTTCATTTGTAAATATTGGGATGATTGCTTCTGTAGTTCAGTATTTGATCTGTATGTGCTGTTTTCCTGTAGACACTGGTTTGAAGTTTCCCATTGGCTGTTCACTCTACTGTGACATTTAGGAAGGGCAGTTTGTTGTTGTCTTCCTCCTCTTTTGTGAATTTATTATTAATAGCCTTGAAGGTTTCCTCTAATATGTTTCATTTAGTGATGACAAAGGTGTCATCCATGTAGCAGACCCAAAGTTTGGGTTGGATGATTGGCAGAACTGTTTGTTCAAGTCTCTGTATTACTGCCTCTGCTAAGAACCTTGATATCGGAGATCCCATGGTTTGTCTGTAGGTTTTGCTTTTGAAGGTGAAGCGTGTGGTAAAGCATAGGTCCACTAGCTTGATGATACTGTCCTTGCAGATGAAGTTAGTGGTGTTTGACGTATGTGTCTTTGATTCTCCTAATAGTGTAGTCAGTATTTCCTTGGCCAGGTTGATGTTGATGGATGTGAACAGGGCTGCTACATCAAAGCTAAACCAGTGCTACACCATTATTTCATTCTCTTCTATGTTGGTATTTTTGATGGTCTTTAGGAATTCTTGAATTCTGTATATTACCTATACAGTATATTCAAAAAGAACGGGTACCCAATGAACACCAGTGCACCAATTTCTGAGCAACAAACCCAAACAAGCAGACAAAACCCATCCAGAAACCCTAGCCACTCTCCCCTACATCCATGACATCTCAGAAATGACTGCCAGACTTCTCTGACCTCTTGGCATCATGGTAGCCCATCAACACGCTAAAACAGCAGCTAATGAACTTGAAAGATCCTATACAGACAAAAAGCAATACTACTGTCATTTACAAAATACCTTACAAGGACTGTAACAAACATTACTTTGGACAAACAGGCAGACAACTAGCCGCCAGGATACATGAACATCAAGTAGCCACAAAAAGACATGACCCACTCTCGCTAGTGTCCTTACATATAGATGCGGAAGAACGCCATTTCAAATGGGACAACACATTTATCCTCGGACAAGCCAAACAGAGATGCATACGAGAATTCCTAGAAGCATGGCATTCCAACTGGAACTCTATCAACAAACACATTGACTTGGATCCCATTTACCACCCCCAAGATAAATAACAGGAAATGACATCACCACAGGAAATGACATCGCCAACTCAAGGAAATCTAAACACATAAATAGAAATTGAGCCATACCACCAGTGCTTCATCCGAAGGCTCACTGATGATTTTACTAGTATGGTGACAAAACACCTGAAAACGAACCTTTCAGCTCAACGAGCAAACCTACATCCAGAACCTCAAACTGAGATGCTAATTTTCTTAAAACTTGCTAATTGTCTCAGTTTATTTGCCCTTTCCATTTGTTGTATGCTGTGACTTTTAATTGATCCGTCAAACACCTTTACAAGTGGAAACCAGTCATCCTGTGCATCCTGTAAACAAGTGAATATGTGTGGATAAGGAATTTGTGAAGAATTGTTTAGATCATCTCAGCTAACCCTGTGGACAGGGACCACTGAACCACTTTCACTGTCTTTCCCTCTGCCATAACACCTAAGTTTTATTCCCCTGTTTGTGTATTTATGGATCTGTAGGTGGGGGTGGCAGGTCTATAATAGAGTTATGTGTCAATGTTTCATATTTGTTTTTCTGTACTCTCAATTCATGCCCCAAACCCCTCTAAGCTATCTGTGTTAAACAATTTGGCAATTTAGCAGCAAAACCTGAGCATATTTGACAAAGTGCTGACTTTACAATTAGTTCAGAACAATTGATGCTGCTCATTAAGTTCTAAATGCACAATGTCATCACTCCCCAAATAGTTTCTCTATTTAAAAGTTGATATTTTAAGGAATAATAAAACTGTTCCAATTTGTATCCTATTTGTCTTACATGAAATATAATACTTATTCAATGATGACACCATTTAGTCAACTTCAACCACACCTGATATTTAAGACTTCACGATAGAGGGTCAATTAATTTTTTTTATCATCCATTTAGATCCTTCAACTTTGCATGGTATTTTTCATTATGTACCGTATATTTATAATGGTTTTACTTTTATTAATATTCAAATTGATTTCTATAATGTAGTTACTTTGCAAGTATATTGTTCATAAATTTAATGGGTTTTTTTAAATGTTCTGAGTTGGTTATGTTTGTTCTATCTTCTTCTTCACGAGGTCAAATCCTTGATTATTCAAGGGTTGCTAAGCCATTTCTTATGCTACGACTTTGTTCTGGAGCAGGCTGAGGAGACATGTCCCAATTTCACCTCAGCTGGAATGGAAAATGAACTCTGCAAAGTTGGCATTATTTTCAACCACACTCTTGACATTTAACCAACTGAACTAACAACTATGTTGATGACAGTGTCTCTGGGGTAGAGTGAATTATAACATATCATCAGCTTTATTCTGTACTTCAGAGTTGAAAGTTTTCATAACCTTCATTCATTTGAGTGTCTTAAGTCCAGACACTTGTCATTATTTTTGGATGCTCCAACCATCTTACATTAAAGGCAGATGCAGAAATTCTTGACCAATTTCACTCCTTATTTAGCTCACAGTCTAATTACTTTGCCAACAAGTGCATTTCATGCACATGCTCGTTCAAAAAAACAAGTTGTTTTCACTCCACAGATGCTGCCAGACGTGCTATGTTTCTTCAGCAATTTCTGTTTGAACAATCTTTTTCTAAGGTGGTATATGTTGCAATTATTTTCAAAAAATAAAATGTGCAGTAAATCAAAACATGTAAACTCATCAGATTCGGTGACAAATTGACACATATTCGACCAGATTCTAGACTTTTACACACAAGCACACAGCAGTCATTTGATTCATAAAACTATAAGCCATAAGGACAGAAGGTGGCGATTGAACCTGTTCTGCTTTTCAATGTGATCATGGGTGAACTGATAATCCCCAACTTCCTTTTCCTGCATTTACCCAAAACTCTTGATTCTTTAACTGATTAAAAATCTGGGAGAAAGTGAGGACTGCAGATGTTGGAGTATGGTGCTGGAAAAACACAGCAGATCAGGCAGCATCTGAGGAGCAGGAGATTTGACATTTCGGGCATAAGCTCTTCATCAGGAATGAGGCTTGTGGGCTAGGAAGCTGAGAGATAAATGGGAAATGGGTGGGGCTGGGGGGGAAGGTCACTGGGAATGTAGTAGGTAGATGAAGGGTGGAAAAGGTGATAGGTCAGAGAGGAGGGTCGCGTCAATAGGTGGGAAGGAAGATGGACAGATCAAGAAGGCGGTGCTGCGGTGGAACCTTGCAATTGGGATAAAGTGGGAGGAGGGGAAATGAGGAAACTGGTGAAATCCACATTGAGCCCGTGTGATTGTAGTGTTTCAAAACAGAAGATGAGGTGTTCTTCCTTCAGGCGTCAGGTGGTTAGGGTTTGGTGATGGAAGAGGCCCAAGACATGCATGATCTTGGTGGAGTGGGAGGGCTAGTTAAAGTGTTTGGACGCGGGGCGGTGGGGTTGGTTGGTGTGGGTGTAATGATGTAGAGAAGACCACTTTGGGTGCAATGGATCCATTAGATGATGTGTGTGGAAGTACAGGTAAATTTCTGTCAGATGTGGAAGGATCCTTTGGGGCCTTGGACAGAGGTGAGGGGAGTGGTGTGGGGGCAAGTTTTGCGCTTCTTGCATTGGCCGGGGAGGGTGCTGGGAATAGGATGTGGGATGGTGGGGGGCGTGGATCTGACAAGGGAGCCACGGAGGGAATGGTCTCTCCGAAATGTAGAAAGGGGTGGGGAGGGAAATATATCCCTTGTGGTGGGGGCTGTTTGTAGATGGCAGAAGTGGCAGAGAATGATGCAATGTATCTGGAGACTCCCCACCTCCATTTGGGACACCACCTATGCCCTTCACCTCCTCCAAGATTTTCATTTCCCTGGCCCGCAACGCCTCATCTTCACCATGGACATCCAGTCCTTGTACACATCGATCTGCCACAACAAAGCTTCCAAGCCCTCTGTTTCTTCCTGTCATACCGACCCAATGGGTACCCTTGCACTGACACTCTCATTTTCTTGGCTGAATTGGCCCTCACCCTCATCAACATCTTCCAATCCTCCCACTTCCTCCAAACCAAAGGGGTAGCCATGGACACCTGCATGGGTCCCAGCTCTGCCTGCCTTCTCATCAGGTATGTGGAACAGTCCATCTTCAGCATCTACACCAGTACCATTTCCCACCTTTTCCACCGCTACATCGATGACTGTATTGGCGCTACCTCGTGCTACCACAAGGAGATTGGACAGTTCATCAAATTCACCAACACATTGCACCCCAACCTTAAGTTCACCTGGACCGTCTCTGACACCTCCCTTCCTTCCTGGACCTCTCGATCTCCATCTCTGGCAACCAACTAACCCCATGGACATCTATTACAAATCCACCGACTCCCACAGCAACCTGGACTACACCTTGTACTACTCTGTCTCCTATAAAAACACCATCCCTTATTCCCAATTCCTCCGCCTTCTCTGCATCTGCTCCCAGGATGACAAATTCTACCATAGAATATTTCAGAGGGCCTCCTTCTTCAAAGACCACAATTTCCCATCCCACATGGTCGACGATGCCCTCCAGTGCATCTCCTCCACTTTCGGCACCTCCACCCTTGAATCCCATCTCCCAACCGCAACAAGGACAGAAACCCTCAGTCCTCACCTTCCACCTCACTAACCTCTGCCACTTCCACCATGTACAAACAGACCCCCCCCCCCAGGGGTATTTCCCTCCCCACCCAAATCAGTGTTCTAGAGAGACCATTCTCTCTGCAACTCCCTTGTCAGATCCACATCCCCCACAACTAGCTCACACTCCACACTTAGCACCTTCCTCTGCCAATGCAAGATGTGCAAAATCTGCACCCACATCTCCTCCCTCACCTCCCTCCAAGGCCCCAAAGGTTCCTGCTATATCTGACAGAAATTTACCTGTATGTCCACACATGTTATCTCCTGTATCTGTTGCACCTGATGTGGTCTCTTCTATATTGCGGAGACAGGATGCCAACTTGTGGATCATTTCAGAGAACATCTCTGAGACACCCACACGAACCAACTCCACCTCCCCGTGACTGAACATTTTAACTCCCCCTCTCGCTCCACCAAGGACGTGCAGATCCTGGGCCTCCTCCATTGCCAAATCCTAACCATCCAGCACCTGGAAGAAGAACACCTCATTTTCTGCCTTGGGACCCTGCAACCACATGGGCTCAATGTGGATTTCACAAGTTTCCTCACTTCCCCTCCCCACACCTCATCCCAGTCCCAAGCCTCCACCTCGGCACCACCTCTTGACTTGTCCATCTTCTTTCCCATCTAACCACTCCACCCTCTTCTCTGACCTATCACTTTCACCCTCACCTTCATCCACCTTTCCCCCACCACCATCCCCTCCCATTTCTCTCCCAGACCCCCGACCGACAAGCCTCATTCCTGATGAAGGATCTATGCCCGAAATATCGATTCTCCTGCTCCTCGGATGCTACTTGACCTGCTGTGCTTTTCCAGTGCCACACTCTCAACTTTGATTAAAAATTTGTCTGACAAATGGACTCTCACTGGTGGAGGTGTTACCTTGGAGAATGCAACCATTAATATTGACTGACAGTTAACAGTCAGGCTTCATTTAAATTTTAAAACAGGCAATTGGTGTTGCTCTAAGAAATGATCCAGCGAGTAACTGTTACCTAATTTGTTGAGTGAAAACAGGCACAGTGCATGTTCTTTCTGTCTGCAAAGAACAAGGTCCTGTGTATTAATACATATAGCTTCCAACACGTATACGTGCATGACATTGCAAGCCCAACTGACAATCCTAAATTGGTTGGAAGAAAGTGAGGACTACAGGTGCCGGAGTTCAGAGTCAAAAAGTATGGTGTTGGAAAAGCACAGCAGGTCAGACAGCAACCCAAGAGCTGGAGAGTCAAGGTTTCGAGCATAAGCCCTTCATCCTAAATTGGTTGTCGGCATAATTCCTCATGCTTACAAGATAATCAGCAAATGTTATCCAGTTGCAGAATCATACTTAATACTGCCACATGTGTTGCACATTTTGCAAACATAGATCATTTGGTTATAATCCAAGCTAGTTTTTTCTTTCGTAAACTGCTAATGGGATATGCTAGTTGATAAAATCCACAAGTTATTGGGACATAAGAAGCTACATACTGCCATCACACCAGCACTGAAATCAATTTATCATGTTACTTAATTGGGTGACTTTTTTTGTGATGAACATCTCCTAAATTCACAGAAGTGGTAGGCAATGAAGGCGGCCATTCAGCCCATTGTGTCTGTACTGGCTGTACTTGCTCTCCTGTGTTTGCTGCATTGTAGCATGAGACAGTTAGCTTTATCTGCTTCTCAAATGTTTGAAATACCTTATTCTTCCAGAGGTAATCTGAGATAGATTGAGCACTTTATTCTCTACCACTGAACACAATATTGGTGCACTCAGTCATCCACCTTATATCAAAGCCTGGCATCTCAGTGTTAGTACCACTGCTTCACAGCACCAGGGACTGTTCAATTCCACTCTTGGGCAACTGTCTGTGTGGTGTTTGCACATTCTCCCCATGTCTGTATGGACGTCTTCTGGGTTCTCCAGTCTCCTTCCACAGTCCAAAGATGTGCGAGTTAGGTGGATTGATCATGGAAAATGCAGGGTTACAGAGATTGGATAGGGGGTGTGGGTGCTCTTTGGAGGGGCGGTGTTGACTTGATGGGCTGAATAGCCTGATTCTATGATTTCTGGCCATGAATGATGAATGAGTGAGGAAGTTACTGAGCTGAGGAAGTAACTCGGTGAATGATACAGCAGGCAACTGTGAACTGCATAAGTTAAAGAATATCTATTTGCAGCACCTAATGCATCCAGGGATGCATGAGGTTCACATTACTGCAGCTGCTGTAAATGTAGTATGTCCTACTGTCATTGAAAGGGGCTGTGCTATAATGCAAATTTATCACAAAGTGAACATAATCAGCTATTCCTGTATTTTTAAAATCCATTTGTGGGACATCGGTGTCATTGGCCGGCCAGCATTTATTACCCGTCTCTTGTTGCCCTTTGTGGTGAGCTGCGTTCTTGAACCAGTGCCTGATTGCCAGTAGTGTAGGGTATCTCTTACAATGACCACTGCCCAGAATGCATCGGTAAATTTAGGAAGTCTAACGCCCGCAACTGCCTGGAACCATTTTGAGTTCAGTTATAATTAGCCATGATGACACCTTGCAGTATGAATTCTAAGTTCTCAGAGCATCAGTGAGCACCTTCAATAGATGTTGTTTCCATTAGAGCAAACTTAAAAGAAAATGTATTTCAGTATACAATTTGAAACATTTGAGTAACATTTCATTCAGTCATTTCAGTATTTCAGCATCCAGTCCATTGTGCCTGAGCTGATTCTCTGAAAGGGAATTCATGCCTAATCACACAATCCTGCCCTTGTCTGTATCCAGACTTCCCTCATTCTGAAGGCCCTGGAAGCAAAAGGGGCATTGGGAGTAGGGCCTAGTTCCCTCCTCTTGTTCCTGGTTGCCTTGTTCCTTTCTTGCATTGACATTGATGTTGAGCATGTGAGTAGTGCCGTGGTGTGTGCATACTGAGCAGACACTGAGTGAACTGGACTTGAATCTCTATGGTGATTGCCAACCTCTCCATTGAAATATCATGCATTTGGAGCCAGCTTGGCATACATAACATTGGTGAATTGATCCAGCCTTCGATCCAGTTTGCTGACTGCCTCTGACAAATCTGCCTGTTGTTCCTGTGCCATGAATTTTGATAAGCTCACTAATGTCCAAGATCATGGAGGTTGTCTTCCACGTGGGGCTGAGTACATGTCTGGTCTCCAGCGCTCCACTGACAGTCAGAGATATGACATATTTCTTCCTCGGCCAACTACACAGACTGGCAGTGATGTACTTATGTGATATGCTCCTGAGTCTAACCTAGAGAGAGAAGTCCATGATGTAAAAGTCTCTGAGCTGGTAGTGGGTGCAGGTGAAAGAATTGCCTCTGCATACTTTGAGAATTCAATGGTTTTCAGCTCAGCAGTGGAGGGTCTCTGAGATTCTCTGGTGCTGACCTCTTTGTGTTCCTGGCCTCAAGTTCCCTGCAAGCCACTCACAATCCTGACTTGGAAATATATTGCCATTGTTTCACTGTCGCTGGGTCAATATCCTGGAATTCCCTCACTAATGGCATTGTGGGTCAACCCACAGAGGTGGACTGCAGCGGTTCAAGACGGCAGCTCACCACTACCTTCTCAAGGGCAAGTAGCACAGGCAATAAATGATGGCCAGCCAGCGACACGCACATCTCACAAGTGATTAACAAAACATTAGAAGTTGTGTCATGAAAGACTGCATGGCAGTCCTCAATGGAGGACTGTCTATGTTTGCCATCATGAGATATATGGTGGCCAGCTGAGAAAGTGGAGGAAGAGAAGACAGAAGATAATGGACACTGAACCTCTCCAGCTGGGATCACCATCACTAGACTGAAATACCAGCTAATGCCACACAAATTCTTCATTCACTGAGAATCATACACCCAGATTTCCCCTGTCACTGACCACCAAAACAATACACCAAGGCAAAATTTAAGGCTACCAAAAAATGAACATTCTGAACAAAAATAATAAATCTCACTATGCCATAATGTATCCAATCTCAGGTAATTGTCCATACGCATCTGATTTATGAATTTCTTCCATGTGCCTATGCCTGTTCTCATGCGCTTACACTGTGCTGTACCAGTGGCTCCAGTTTAGCTAGTGAAAGACTGCTGACTAACAATGGAATATGGTAGCATTGGACGTGAAGGACAATGTCTAACAGGTCTGAGCCGAAAAGGCCTAGCTTCACTGTATGTCACTCGACTGCACTGTCGCAGTGGGAGCAGTGGCAATGTGAACGGTTATACCAGAAAACATTCGAAATACACAACAGGATGGGCAACACCTGGGGAGAGAAGTGAAACACTAACTTCAAGCAGCACGGTGGCTCAGTGGTTAGCACTGTTGCCTCACAGCGCCAGGGACCTGGGTTTGACTCCAACCTTGGGTGACTGTCTGTGTGGAGTTTGAGCATTCTCCCTATGTCTGCATGAGGGTGCTCTGGTTTCTCCACACAAACCAAAGATGTGCAAGTTAGATGGATTGGCCATGCTAAATTGCACATAGTGTTCAGGGATGTGTAGGCTAGGTGCATTAGTCAGGGATAAATGTAAATTAATGGGGAATGGGTCTGGGTGGATTATTCTTCAGAGGGTTGGTTTGGAGTTGTTGGGGCAAATGGCCTGTTTCCACACTGTAGGGATTTTATGAACTTGTTTGTTTTTCTCTGTGCAGTAGCTGCCTAACTGTCTGATTACACCGAACATTTTCTGCTTTTCTTTCCAGCAGTATTTTGTTATTCTATTCCTGTAGTTGTCACAGCTGGCTGGCTGGAATACAAACAGGGCATTCGCAGAGTGACCATGATGGGAGGACGAATGCTGTTAACCCGAGGCTCACTTTCAGGTCATCATTTGACAACATACAAGCAGCACGTGCCTGTCCTGGGAGGCCAGAGGTCTGTGCATGACCTGTCAGTGTTTGATTCACCCCACAAGACCATTTCCAATAGCCCAGTACAAGTCATGTTACGTCACTACCGACAGCCCTGAGGTAAACATGAAATGGGGATAATATCGAGATGAGTTCACTTCAAGCAAGCAGCAGCTATCAGAAGTCCTGTGAAGCTGGAAGTAACACTCCTGCTCCAGCTGGCTGCATGTGACTAAGAACAAATCAACATTAACTTTTTGGAAGCTACATTCTAGGCAGTAAGCAAAAAACAGAAAATCATAGCAAAGACCTGAGGATTCACAAATAGCTCCATTCCCTGAAGGGACCTCAGCTGTAGACTTTGTTATTAGATGCAAGGACCGAATACCTCTTTGAGAGGTAGCCACTTCAGAGCATTTTAAAGGTGTCCCTGGGTTATAGGGAAAAGCACACAAAATATGCTTGCTTTTGTTTTTCATCAAAGAAAGGGCTCAGTTATTACAAATTACTACTCGATAAACTATTCTTAGGTAAAGCAGCCACAATCCTTTGACAATCATAGACGTGTCATCCGAGATGTAAACCAGAAATTCTTGGCTCGTAACAATGGCTAGTAACTTCTGTATTAATTATAATATTTGTCTTCCATTTCACAAATGTGCAACATTTGCGTAAAATTTTGAATAAATGTCTCACTGTGATTCAGATGTTCCACAAAGTTAATTAACTTGACTGGAAAGAAAATTCTACAGTTATGGTTTTTGGCAGCACATATAACCTCTCACTTTATATTTCAAGTCCACTGAGTGCCTTGCATTCCACTATTCAAATGCTAGAAGTGATGATAATATGTTCCAAATGTGTCAAAAACAGCAAGCACTGATCCTCGATCTCTGCAAGCTGAAATAAATGGAATTTTAATGACATTACAGCTGTAACACAAAACAGAAAATAAAAAACAGATTTTTGAAACTCAGTCTTCCTTTTATATACTTTAACCCATGGGCACAACAATTTTATTTTTGGTAACTGGATAATCATTGGCATGACACAAAGATTGAGTTTTAATAATAGGAAAAACCATTACTTTGCTTCCTCCTGCTTTTCCACATTTCAAGCATCTTGCATCTGTCGGCACTTTAATTCTGTGGCTTCAGCTCCATACATAGGGTAATTACGTCAGTCTTCCTGAATTATATAATGGCAGTTCATAAATTGGACTCTTTTAACCCAGAATAGTAACTTTCCACTTCATGACAAAACATTGAAATAAGTTTCCATATCGGCATCCCATTCAATGATTTTAATGTTTGTTCTGAAATATACATGATGATGTCTTTATAATTTTTATTCTTTTTTGTAAGCATTGCCAACTTTTCATCACTGATTACGCTGCACTATAAACTTTGTAAATAAACCAGATCTTTACATCACTGATTACACTGCACTATAATCCTTGTGAGTAAAACAGATCTTTACGTCACTGATTACACTGCACTATAATCCTTGTGAGTAAAACAGATCTTTACGTCACTGATTACACTGCACTATAATCCTTGTGAGTAAAACAGATCTTTACGTCACTGATTACACTGCACTATAATCCTTGTGAGTAAAACAGATCTTTACGTCACTGATTACACTGCACTATAATCCTTGTGAGTAAAACAGATCTTTACGTCACTGATTACACTGCACTATAATCCTTGTGAGTAAAACAGATCTTTACGTCACTGATTACACTGCACTATAATCCTTGTGAGTAAAACAGATCTTTACGTCACTGATTACACTGCACTATAATCCTTGTGAGTAAAACAGATCTTTACGTCACTGATTACACTGCACTATAATCCTTGTGAGTAAAACAGATCTTTACGTCACTGATTACACTGCACTATAATCCTTGTGAGTAAAACAGATCTTTACGTCACTGATTACACTGCACTATAATCCTTGTGAGTAAAACAGATCTTTACGTCACTGATTACACTGCACTATAATCCTTGTGAGTAAAACAGATCTTTACGTCACTGATTACACTGCACTATAATCCTTGTGAGTAAAACAGATCTTTACGTCACTGATTACACTGCACTATAATCCTTGTGAGTAAAACAGATCTTTACATCACTGATTACACTGCTCTATAAACTTTGTGAATAAACCAGATCTTTACATCACTGATTACACTGCACTATAAACTTGGTGAATAAACCAGATCTTTACATCACTGATTACACTGCACTATAAACCAAGTGAATAAACCAGATCTTTACCTCACTGATTACACTGCTCTCTAAACTTTTTGAATAAATCAGATCTTTACATCACTGATTACACTGCTCTATAAACTTTGTGAATAAATCAGATCTTTACATCACTGATTACACTGCTCTATAATTTTGGGAATAAACCAGATCTTTATATCACTGATTACACTGCTCTATAAACTTTGTGAATAAACCAGATCTTTTCATCACTGATTACACTGCACTATAAACCTTGTGAATAAACCAGATCTTTACATCACTGATTACACTGCACTATAAACCAAGTGAATAAACCAGATATTGACATCACTGATTACACTGCACTATAAACTTTGTGAATAAACCAGATCTTTACCTCACTAATTACACTGCTCTATAAACTTTATGAATAAACCAGATCTTTACATCACTGATTACACTGCACTGTAAGCCTTGTGAATAAACCTGATCTTTACATCACTAATAACACTGCACTATAAACCTTGTAACTAAACCAGATATTTACATCACTGATTTCTGTGCACTCTACACTTTGTGAATAAACAAGATCTTTACATTCTTGATTTCTGTGCACTCTGAAATTTGTGAATAAAACAGATCTTTATATCACTGTACACTGCACTATAAACCCAGTGAATAAACCAGATCTTTACATCACTGATTACACTACTCTCTAAACTTTGTAAATAAACCAGATCTTTACCTCAATGATTACACTGCTCTCTAAACTTTTTGAATAAATCAGATCTTTACATCACTGATTACACTGCACTGTAAACATTGTGAATATACCAGATCTTTACATCACTGATTACACTATACCATAAACCTTGTGAGTAAAACAGTTCTTGACATCACTCATTACACTGCACTATAAACCTTCTGAATAAATTAGATCTTTACATTCTTGATTTCTGTGCACTCTAAAATTTGTGAATAAAACAGATCTTTACATCATTAATTACAGTGCACTATAAACCTAGTGAATAAACCTGATCTTTATATCTCTCATTACACTGCAACATAAACCTTGTGAATAAACCAGATCTTTACATCACTGATTACACTGCACTCTAAATCTAGTGAATAAACCAGATCTTTACATCAGTGATTAAAGTGCACTATAAACCTTGCGAATACACCAGATCTTTACATAACTGATTACACTATACCATAAACCTGGTGAGTAAAACAGATCTTTACATCACTGATTACACTGCACTATAAACCTTTTGAATAAACCAGATATTTACATCACTGATTTCTGTGCCCACCAAACTTTGTGAATAAACAAGATCTTTACTTCACTGATTACACTGCACTATAAACCTTGTGAATAAATCAGATCTTTACATCACTGATAACACTGCACAGTAAACCTTTTCAATAAACCAGATCTTTACATCACTGATTTCTGTGCCCTCCAAACTTTGTGAATAAACCAGATCTTTACATTCTTGATTTCTGTGCACTCTGAAATTTGTGAATAAAACAGATCTTTACATCACTGTACACTGCACTATAAATATTGTGAATAAACCAGATCTTTACATCACTCATTACATTGCTCCGTAAGCCTTGTGAATAAACTAGATATTTACATCACTGATTACGCTGCTCTCTAAACTTTGTGAATAAAACAGATCTTTACATCACTGTACACTGCACTATAAGCCTTGTGAATAAACCAGATCTTTACATCACTGATTATACTACACCATAAATATTGTGAATAAACCAGATCATTAAATCACTGATTACGCTGCTCTCTTCACTTTGTGAATAAACCAGATCCTTACATCACCGATTACACTGCAGTATAAACCTTGTGAGTTAACCAGAGTTTACATCACTCATTACACTGCACTATATACTTTGTGAATAAACCAGATCTTTACATCACTGATTTCTGTGCACTCTACACTTTGTCAATAAACCAGATCTTTACATCACTGATTACAGTGCTCTCTTCACTTTGTGATTAAATCAGATCTTTACATCACTGATTACACTGCACTGTAAGCCTTGTGAATAAACCAGATCTTTACATCACTGATTACACTGCACTCAAAACTTTGTGAATAAACCAGATCTTTACCTCACTGATTACACTGCACTGTAAGCCTTGTGAATAAACCTGATCTTTACATCACTGATTACACTGCACTATAAACCTTGTAAATAAACCAGATATTTACATCACTGATTTCTGTGTACTCTACACTTCGTGAATAAACCAGATCTTTTCATCACTGATTACAGTGCACTATAAACCTTGTGAATAAACCAGATCTTTACATCACTGATAACACTGCACAATAAACCTTTTCAATAAACCAGGTCTTTACATCACTGATTTCTGTGCCCTCCAAACTTTGTGAATAAACAAGATCTTTACATTCTTGATTTCTGTGCACTCTGAAATTTGTGAATAAACCAGATCTTTACATCACTGATTATACTACACCATAAATATTGTGAATAAACCAGATCTTTACATCACTGATTACACTGCACAATAAACCTTTTGAATAAACCAGATATTTACATCACTGATTTCTGTGAACTCTACACTTTGTGAATAAATGAGATCATTACTTCACTGATTACGCTGCACTATAAACTTTGTAAATAAACCAGGTCTTTACATCACTGATTACACTGCTCTATAAACTTTGTGAATAAACCAGATCTTTACATCACTGATTACACTGCACTATAAACACTGATCACACTGCTCTATAAACGTTGTGAATAAACCAGATGTTTACATCACTGATCACACTGCACTGTAAGCCTTGTGAATAAACCAGATGTTTACATCACTGATCACACTGCACTGTAAGCCTTGTGAATAAACCAGATGTTTACATCACTGATCACACTGCACTGTAAGCCTTGTGAATAAACCAGATGTTTACATCACTGATCACACTGCACTGTAAGCCTTGTGAATAAACCAGATGTTTACATCACTGATCACACTGCACTGTAAGCCTTGTGAATAAACCAGATGTTTACATCACTGATCACACTGCACTGTAAGCCTTGTGAATAAACCAGATGTTTACATCACTGATCACACTGCACTGTAAGCCTTGTGAATAAACCAGATGTTTACATCACTGATCACACTGCACTGTAAGCCTTGTGAATAAACCAGATGTTTACATCACTGATCACACTGCACTGTAAGCCTTGTGAATAAACCAGATGTTTACATCACTGATCACACTGCACTGTAAGCCTTGTGAATAAACCAGATGTTTACATCACTGATCACACTGCACTGTAAGCCTTGTGAATAAACCTGATCTTTACATCACTAATAACACTGCACTATAAACCTTGTAAATAAACCAGATATTTACATCACTGATTTCTGTGCACTCTACACTTTGTGAATAAACAAGATCTTTACATTCTTGATTTCTGTGCACTCTGAAATTTGTGAATAAAACAGATCTTTACATCACTGTACACTGCACTATAAACCCAGTGAATAAACCAGATCTTTAGAGAGCTGAGTAATCATTGAGGTAAAGTTATTTTTACATCACTGATTACACTGCACTATAAACCTTGTGAATAAACCAGATCTTTTCATCACTGATTTCTGTGCGTTCTCAACTTTGTGAATAAACCAAATGTTTACATTACTGATTACACTGCACTGTAAGCCTTGTGAAGAAAACAGGTCTTTACATCACTGATCACACTGCTCTATAAACGTTGTGAATAAACCAGATGTTTACATCACTGATCACACTGCACTGTAAGCCTTGTGAATAAACCAGATGTTTACATCACTGATTACACTGCACCCACACGGACTCCAGACTAACTTTAAACCAGTAGAGTTCGGACCCGAACAGGACAAATAGTACAGACTATAGATTCAAAAACAGCAACAGTTCTCCTTCAAGATCCTCCGCTCCACGCTTGCAGCGATGCGCCGACACCTAACCTCTCTACAGTCAGCCCTGCCTCAGCTGAGGGCCACACTCTCTCAGAATTGCAAAGAACCCACTCTGTACTACATCCTCAGGAGAATTCATACTCTCAACAATTCCAATTCCATCTCAAACATCAAAAACTGTAAGTACCACAAACTTTTATCCGCCCACCTCCATAACCAGCGCTTCTCAAACATTCCAAAAGATTCCCCTGGCCTCGGAATCTACTCAGACGCCATTAGCCATGCGGCTGATGCAGCTGCCACCCCCACGCTGATTGATGATGTCACTTCCGCCCCCATCATGGCCACTCCCACAACCACTTCCATGCCTCACAATTCCTCATGCATCACACATGACATCACTTCCACCCTTCACATCATCGCTGATGCCACATGCACATGGACTTCCGCCACCCCTACTGCCGTGGTCACCACCACTTCCGCCCCCACCAGCGCCA
>NC_057710.1:52389340-52420868 GCF_004010195.1 Chiloscyllium plagiosum | reverse complement strand
GCTCCTCGGATGCTGCCTGAACTGCTGTGCTCTTCCAGCACCACTGATCCAGAATCTGGTTTCCAGCATCTGCAGTCATTGTTTTTACCACACTGCACTATAAACCTTATGAATAAACCAGATCTTTACATCACTGGTTACACTGCACTATAAACTTTGTGAATAAACCAGAACTTTACCTCACTGATTACACTGCACTATAAACTTTGTGAATAAATCAGATCTTTACATCACTGATTACACTGCTCCAGCACCACTGATCCAGAATCTGGTTTCCAGCATCTGCAGTCATTGTTTTTACCACACTGCACTATAAACCTTATGAATAAACCAGATCTTTACATCACTGGTTACACTGCACTGTAAACCTTGTGAATAAACCAGAACTTTACCTCACTGATTACACTGCTCTATAAACCTTGTGAATAAATCAGATCTTTACATGATCATGGTTCTTTCTGCTTGCTGCATACTGATTATTTTCAATTGATGCTTATACTGATTAGATTTTTTAATGTTTCAGATCCTTAGTCACGTGTCTTGGGAAGATTTGTTTGAAACATAGAAATTAATTTGAAATAACAAAATAACACATCTGCTGAACATATAAATTTGTTTTCATATATTCTGTTAATTTTTAAAGTAGAAAATCAAATGAGGCATGAGGGGATTTTATAATATTAAGCAATTTGGTGGATCATACAATTAGAAAGTGTGGGGATTGCTGCAATGTACACTGTATGCATCAGTGCAATAAGTAAACATTATAAGTTAAAATGTTCCACTTTGATACTGTATTTGAACTTAAATTAAGGAGGTGATGATCTGGTGGCATTATCACGAGACCATTAAATCAGAAACTCAGCAAATGGAGTCCTGGTTGAATCCTGCCATGACAGACAATGGAATTTAAAATAAGCTGAATAAAAGTAATTCGAATTAAGAATGTACTGATGACCACAAAACCGTTGTCAGAAAAAAACCATTTGTCTCCCTGATGTTTATTGGGGAAGGAAAGCTGTCACTCCTTAATTGGTTTGGTCTACACGTGATGCCAGACCTCCAGTAATGTTGTTGACTCTCAACTGCCCTCTGAAATGGCCTAGCAAGCCACTCAGTTGAAGGGCAGCTAGGGCCAGGATATAATTGCTGGCCAACCAGCAACACCCACCTTCCACGAGGGAATGAAAAAAAAGCACATTCAGATACTTCCAGGGAGAATTTTGTATTATCAAGTGAATTGCAAACTTTGATGATTATTTTTCATTTACCCGGTTACAAAATCCTTAAGCAAAAGATAATGATAATAAACCTTCAAATGCTGACTTCACAAAAGGATTGCACCAATCAGCAACTTGGAGTGCACATTCAGAAAGTGTGATTGAAAAATAAGCAGTACTGCTGTTAGGTTGTAGTGTGGGCACAAAGGAAGAAAGGAAGAAGAAAGAACAGGAGGGTCAGATAACCTGCAATAAAAAATAAATAAATAAACAAACAGGAGTGTCAGGGGTTCTGTTGACTCTAAGAGCTGACTCTGAGAGAGCTGGATCAGTGTGTGAAGGACTCTTCATTTTTGTGTGTTAAGGAGAGGACTGACCTCTGAACTGGATAAGAAAAAAGGAAAGTGTGATTGAATCTTTCACACAGACATGTGCATTGGTAAACCTCGGTGTAAACTTCAGGAGACACATAGCTTCATGGGTGTGCCTTACTAATACTCAAAATCTACATAAAAGCACAGGGGCTAAAAAAGGGCATAAGTGTCAGACTTTCAGTTTGCAGGGATGGTTCTGTACTGGGGAGATGGGAAGGAGCATTTGGGAATTTTGTGGGAGCAGAAAGAAAAACCAGTAAAACTGGCAAATGAAACAGACTGGAACAAAGTACCTTGTAAACCTCAACATGGAGGCCCATTACAACCAGCGTGTCCAAGTATTATAGGCTTTATACTGTTTTACTTTCCTCCTTTGGGGAAACAGTTTATTTAAATACCACAGACTTGTTTGCCTGCCTATTAAAGGAGACAGTGAACTGAGATGGGATTGAACCAGGTTAAGGCCGCAATCATCATTGGGGAATAGGGAGCTGTAATCCCTCAGTCCCTTTAACCATAAACTATTACAGTGCCACACAATCTTACCTGACCTGGAGCCTGCCACTCAGTAGACAGATAAATATGGTTCAACCCTCTGTCTTCCCTTACTGCTACAAGTACAGAGTTCTCCATTCCTCAGGCAGATCCTTGTGATCCCACACCCAAGAATTTGTAGACTGGGCAATTCAAAATGTTCCCCCACTTGATCCACCTCCTACCCTTCTGGCCACTGCAACTTGTCTGCAATTTGGCATTGGGCAGTTAAGGCATATTATAGCTGCTGCCCTCACTTCCTGGCCAAATCTCAAATTTGAACCGGGTAGGAAGAGTTCAGGAGTTTGGTTGGAAGCTTGTCAGATCATTCTGCACAAGGCCTTTGCTGTTGTGGATTGGGAAAGTTGGAGCTGTCCCTTGAGTGGTCTTTTTACACATTGAGCATCCCCCAATGTCTGCCCCCTGTCTATGCTTCAACCCCAAGCCTCCTCTGACTGCATCATAAAGACATTGAAACCTACCAGCCCTCCCCTATTGCCCGTTGAACCTTAACTTTCTCATTGCCAACAGTAAAATGTTACCTCCCAACCCTTGACCCCACACCTCCCTCCCACCCCCACTCCACCATACCAACTTGGTCTGGGATTTGAATCTGTGGACTGCTTGCTGTCCCAGTCCTGGCCATTGCTGCTTCGGACCCTGCGGGGACTATGGAGCTGATTGGCCATCAGCTGTCTGACGCAGAACATGCCCATGTATAAGGAGATGAATGACTGTCTTCCTGCTAATTAACACTCCCTGGAGGGTTAAATGGCTGTTGATCTGTTGTTAACAGGCCACCTGAAAAGTCCTTCCCTGACCTTAAATTTCTCACACCCCCACCTACTCCCTCTCACCATCGCCATTTCTACCCATCACAGTCTCCCTCGACCTCCATAAATTTCAGTTGCTGCAATGAGATAAGACCATAATAATACCATAAGAAATGAAACAGGAATAGGTGGTTCAGCCCCTCTAGCTTTCTCTACCATTTAGCAGGATGATGGCTGATTTGATTTCCTCACATCCATTTTTTTGCCCTTTTCCCGAACCTCTTGATCTTCCAACTGATCAAGAATCTATCTCAGCCTTAAGCATACACAAGAACTCAAACCCCACAGGTCTCTGTGGCAAGGAGTTCTAAAGACACTCAATCTTCTGGGGAAAGAAATTCCTCCTCATCTCAGTCTTAATTTGGTGATCTATTCTGAGACTATGTGCTTTTTACCCTGTCAATCCCCTTAAGAATCCTACATGTTTCAATGCGATCACCCCTCATTTTTCAAAACTCTAGTGAGTAGAGTCCCAACCTGTTTAGCCTTTGCTCATAAGGCAATCCCTCCTAGTGAACCTTCTCTGAACTGCCTTAAATAGAAATGTTACCTTTTCTTAAATATGATGAGGAGGTGCCAGTGTGGTGACTGAGGTGGACAAAGTTAAAAATCACACAACACAAGTTAAAGTCCAATGGATTTATTTGGAAGTTCTAGCTTTCGGAGCACTGCTCCTTCTTCAGGTAGCTGTGGAGCAGAATCATAAGACACAGAATTTATAGCAAAAGATTACAGTGTGATGCAACTGAAATGATATATTGAACAAACCTAGATTGCTGTTACGTTTTTCATCTTTTAGAATGTGTTGCAGGTTTCAGTTCATTAATATGGAAATCCCAGAATTTCTTTTAAGTCACATTCTCGAGATAACTCAAGGTTTTATAAAAAAAGGTGATATCTCAGCTCCGACAATACATTAAAGGTATGGGGTTAGAGTCAGTCTGTATCCCAATGTTGAGTCAGATTGGTTCTATTTCCAAAGTAGGAATTTATAAAATGGTACATGGATTGACTGCCTGCATTGACTACCTGCAGATTGTGTGCTTTTTGAGCAAAATAGAATGTATCTGCAAATGCAAATTCACCCCGTAGACTTATGTGTGTGTGTTTCTGCATGAGAGAGACAGTGTGAGTGTGTGCTTGGGAGTGTTCGTTCATGTGAGAGAGTGTGTGCTTATGTATATCTGCTTGGTAGAGTATGTGTGTGTGAGTGATGGAGTATAAGCCTGTGAGAGGCTGAGTGTGGATGGGAGTGTGGGAGCTGTATGTGAGAAAGTGCATGAGAGAGGGTCTGCGTGAATGTATGAGAATATAAGAGTTTTTCTGTATGTGTGCATGTGTGCATATGCGTATGTGTGTGTGCGTGTGTATGTGTGGGCATGTGTACACGTGTGCGTGTGTGTGAGAGAGAGAGAGAGTGTATAGTGTAGTGGGGTCACCTCCCTCCTTATCCCCACCACCTGCCCTCTGGATGCTGAAAATGTGAAGAAACGTAAGAAATGTTAATTTCCACGTGGATTTCCTGTCTGCAATACCTCCCAACATACCTTCAACATCATAAATGTTGGCCACACTTCACCTCACCACAAAGCCAAGCAAGTAGCTGGGGTACATAACCTGAGTCACATGGCCCACTCTTGCCTACATCAAGGTTTTGCATGGAAAAGCAAAGGCTCTATCTCTTGTGAGACTGAAAGACTGGGACCTAGTTATTCCAATTCATTCACAGACATTGTGTCCCAAGCTGCATCAGGGAATCACCAATTGCCAATTTTCTAGGATTGGCTGAAGTCGCCCGAAATTGAAGATTGACTTCATATTCTTTGAGCATTTCTCTTTACCAAATAATAAAATATTGAAAAATATGGGGAAATTGGCTGTCTGTCTGACAGTTAAGCATCATTCAATGGAGTAATAAATTATTTTGTTTTCCAATTGATGTTGGCAAGCAGTGTATCATAAGGAGGAATTTAATGGCTAACTACTGGCAAAAATGTGGGGCAGCTAATCATGTGATGAAACATCCAGGAATATATAAATTACAGTCAACAAACCTATAAGAATCACAGGGGAGTGCAGCGAGAGAGACTTCGAGTTGGAAGGTTGGATCTGGGATAAGGGGGGAGAGGGAAAGTGGGGAAACTGGTGAAATCCACATTGATTCCATGTGGTTGGAGGGTTTTAAGGTGGAAGACAAGGCCTTTTTCCTCCAGGCATCGGGTGGCTAGAGTTTAGCTGTGGTGCATGCCCAGGACCTGCATGTCCTTGGCGGAGTGGGAGGGTGGGTTAAATTGTTCAACCAAAAGGTGGGAGGTTTGATTAGTGCGGGTAGCCACCTGACACCTGGAGGAAGAACATCTCATCTTCCACCTTGGGACTCTCCAAACACAGGGTTTCAATGTGTGTTTCACCAGTTTCCCCATTTCCCCTCCCCCCACCTTATCCCAGATCCAACCTTCCAACTCGGCACCACCCTCTTAACTGTCCTACCTGTCCACCTTCCTTCCCACCTATCCACTTCATCCTCCTCCCCGACCTATCACCTTCACCCCCCACCTCCATCTACCTATCCCAGCCCCACCCCTCTCCCATTTATCTCTCAGCCTCCTAGGGCGACTCTCTCATTCCTGATGAAGAGCTTATGCTCGAAACGTTGAATCTCTTGCTCCTCGGATGCTGCCTGATTGCCACCACACTTTTAGATTGTAGGAATCATAGAATCGTTACAGCACAGAAGGAAGCCCATTGACCCATCTTATCTGCATGGCTGTCTGACTGCAAGATGTATCTAATGCCATTTCTCTGCCTTCAACCCACAACGCTATACGCCCCTCCTTTTCAGACAATAATCCTATTTCCTCTTAAATGTCTCAATGAATTTGCGTCCACAACAGTGAAATCCAGCATATTCCAGATCCACTTGCTGTGCAAGATAATTCCTTATCAATCCATCAGAAAGGGTGCAGATTTTCAGTTGCACAGTATTTTAAGTACAAAGTTACATTTATATTACAGTATTAATATGAAGAGACTTCATTTTCATACTCATCACCATGTTCAGATTCTTTTCATATGATAACTGCAGTATTGGTGCAATACCACTTCACATTCGTACTATGGTGGTAATCTAAATATTTTACAAATCAGAAGGCCAGCAGTATATTTCTAGTAAGCGTATGATGCCCCTTATGTCAAACTCTGAAATATCACAAACTGACTCCACAAAAGTGATAGCGACCCCTTTCTTTAATTTGAAGGATAACACTGTTGGATCAGTATTATTTATTGATAGTCTGTGTTATACAAACAAGAGTTACAGGTTGGAAGTGAATTAGTATATGCAGTGTCATGTATGAAATTGATACTGTAGGGTAATATGGCAAAACCAATACCACAGGTAATGTTCTTGTCAATTTGGCTGGGACAGAGAGAGGGGGAGGGATGGTGGGGTTATACATCGGCTCATGGAATTTATATAACTGGGATTATAGGATCTATGCATGGCTTAAAGTGGGTAAAAGTAGGAAAACTGGAATCAAAGTACGGTTTCATTGCATCTGGTTTCAATTCTGGAAAGATAGTGGGCACAATGATTCATGAAGTGTGTCTAGATCTGAAACATGTCTGAGAAGAAAGATTTCTGACTGGACAGTAGCTCTAATGGCCATAGGGTAATGGTTAAGGCCATGGTCTCACCTCTTTTTAGAAGAATTACTATGCTGAGGTGCCCTATTTAAATATTTTCAGCCACATTCATAGACTGTCACCTTGGCTTATTTTTATAATAAGTTATAAATACATTGTTCAATGTTTACTGGCGAATTGCAGAATCGCCAATTAACTGTCTTTTGTAATACATAGGATGTAATCAAAGTTGATCAGTATACAGCAAGAACATTTAACTTCCAAAATTTATTAAAATCTGAATAAAGAATAATAAAAGATAGCTAAGAGGAATTACCTATCCACAAAAACTTCGTTGAAAGTTATTTTTTTCACTCTCTGGTCTGTCTGTAATAACTTTCAAACTGAGTTACAAGAACTGTGCTCTACTTTATAAACTCTGAGTCCTTTTCAGTTACAAAGTCACAGGAAACATTGTACTATGGAATTCAAAATAATAATTAATCCAAGCTCAAATCATAACATTATAAGCGAGTCAGTAAAATTAGAATGACTCTCTGGTTATATTTCTCACATGTAGGTAAGAAGAAAGGAAGCTTGCCTCTAAAAAAACATTACTCCTCCTGCCATCTGTTTGGACGATCTTTAACTTTTTGCTCCACAGATCAATTTCAGTAAAACGCAGTCTGTGAACTCATGCTACTGACCTCTGCTCCTCACCCTTGGGTTCTGACTCTGTGATTGGCAGGAACCTGGGGCGATTAACAGGGGTCAGTTGCACTGAAAAAAATTGTTCATTATTGAAATTGATCTCCATTCAAAAAAAGTGAAATGCCTTCCAAATGGATGGTGAGGGAATGTTCAGTATTAAAGGAGTTGAAAAGATTAGACTATTTAATGGCACATTCCTATACTTCAATGTGTGTCCATCACTGTTATAAATTTGTTTCATTTCTGGATACTACATATTGAAATAATTCTTTTTAAAGGCTTCCTGGTGGCTTAATTGGTAAAAGCACTACGCAGCGTGTGACTGAGTTATACAAAACAGGAAGCTTCCAAGTTCAGCGCCTACACTGTGCTGAATTATTTGATCACAGTTGAGGTGTCAGAAAAGCCGTTGTAATGGCTGCAGTTCTGTGATACATTCAAGGGAAAAATGGTCTTTGAACTCCTGATCTGAAATTTTGTTAACATGTTTGAGTGGTGTGGGCATGGAATGAGTTGAAAAGTGGGCATACTTACCACTTGTAGTACCACTGGACTTTCTATCAAGTCTGCAGTGGACGAACTCCATATTTTAAATTTCATCTTGATATCAAACACAGGGAAAAAGGGTGAGGGTGCACTTTTGACCGACCAATTCTGCCAGGGCATCATTTTGTTTTTGCTTTGTTTTTAACTCCTTTTTTTGCAAGGCCTTGGAATTTGTCTCCTGTATAAATGACGTCTTTTGAATGCAATAGTGGCAGTTACAAAACCAGAGCACAAAACAAGTGAATGTTATCATTCAGGATTTTTCAGATAATGGATGTCCGTGCTCTGAAGAGTCGATTGGGAACAAACTCCCACTGATCAAGCCTGCCCCATGCTGGAGTGTCAATTGGCTGGAGGTGGGAATTCAGTCCCTCAATCAGGAGGATATCCCACCTGAGAGAGTTGCTAACTATTCTGATTGCCTTTTCGTGGCCACTGCTAGAATTATAAGAAGGTTCCAGAGTCAAACTCCAGTAGTCCAGGACTAGGTCTATGGAGGTATTTCCAGAACAAGGAGGGGGAGGTAAGACCAACAGAGAGGGGCAGAAGACTGAGGTCAGGAGATTGAGGGAGCACCTACGAAGGACAGTCCGTGATGGGAACAGTACAGAGGGGCCATGCCTCATGTTCAAAGAAATCCATGAACTCAGGTGACCCATCCCCCTTTCCGCTTGAGGCCTGAGCAGCCTCAGTTTACAGGCTCTGACCACTGCTCCTGAACTTCTCAATTTTGATGTCAGTGGGCAACAGCTTTTAAGTGCTTGAGAAGTAGCTGGAGGTAAGATACAACATCGGCATGGCAGGTGCTCTAGTCTTGCTTGGCCCACTCGAACATTGTGGATGAGTTGAGTGGGTGAGACAGTGGTGATAAAGCCATTTGGGGAGTTTTACAACAACATATCCTTCCCCACATTCAAATAAACTGGCAGGAGGACTGTAAAGTTCGGTCAGAGGTCTTTTCATCATGAAAATCATCTTGGTGTTCGAAAATACTTCGATCTCTCTACTTTGGATTAATGAATTTAACTTGACTTTATACAAGGGGCATCCAGTGCTGCTAATGTATGCTGCTTTGAAGAGCATTTAAAAAGACTGACAGTAAGGTTTATACCAAAATTTGAGTAGAGAGAGTGGTGTGGGAATAATGCCACTGGACAAGTGGTCCAGAGACCAAGGCTAATGCTGTGGGAATGTGATTTTAAATTCAATTAATGAAAAAATCTGGAATTAAAACCTACTCTCAGTTATTGTGGCCATGTTCATTTCATCATTTTTCATATAAAAAAACCCACTGGTTGACTAACAAACAAAGAGAATGCTGGGAAAACTCAGCAGGTCTAGCAGCATCTATGGAGAGAAACAGTGTGAATGTTTCGAGACCAGTATAACTTTCCTTCTTAATTTATCTCTTTTAGGGAAGGGAATCTTTTGCCCTTATTTGTTCTGTGAATCCAGACCCTCAGGAATGTGGCTAGTACAATTGCAACATTTAAAAGCTTTCTGAATGAGTATATGAATGGGAAGGGTTTGGAGGGATATGGGTCAGGTGCTGGCAGGTGGGACTAGATTGGGTTGGGATATCTGGAGGCATGGATGGGTTAGACTGTTTCTGTGCTGTACATCTCTATGACTCTATGACTCTGGATAACACTTGGAAGGGTGTAAGGACACTGAGGGATAGACAACAATTGCTGGCCTTTGCTGCAGTCCCCATCAAGACTAGATTGTTTTAAAATAAGGTTATTTTTAAAGGTATTTTCTTGTTTATTTTGGCCCAGAAATTCTGAAACCCTGTGCTGAATTTTTATCAAAAATCAAGTGTCAATTTTGACAAATTTCTTGGAGGATTTTTCTCGCCTTGAGGCTGAGCAAGATTTTTCACGTAAACTTCCCAAAATCCACTCCATTACTGATGCACCATGGCCCCATGGAACTCCACTCATTGTGCGTTCCCCCTCACCACTGGGGGGAACCTCCCAGGATTCTCAGCACCGATGTCATTTGTAAATGGCAGTTTTGTAGCAACAAAAGCACAGTGAGTCTGAAATTGCCTTGCATGGTTCATGTGAAATACACCAATTAACGTCTGACAGAGTGAAGCTGACAGCTCTCTTTGCAGAACTGGATGTCATGGTGAATGGGGTGGCGCAGAAAAAAGCCATTGTCTATCTCCAGGACTGGCAGAAGAGACCACGCAACAAGACCCTGCCATGCTGGATTGTGGCTGTCATTCAGGTCAGTGCCGTTTGCACAGACCAGATGAATACACATCAATGAAGGAAAGTGAAAGAGTAAATGTCACCATCTTCTCTCTGCTAACTCACATTCACTGTTTTTCTGATACCTTACCCAACTCTTACCAAGCCCCTTGGTCTACTGCTCACTATTGTGCACAAGTTTTTTGTCTCATTCCAAGAGAAAAAGGCCCACAATAGGGTGGAGAGCGCGGTACGGGTGTTGGCGGTAGTGGGGGAGGGGGTGGGTGGATGGTGGGTAGAACTCCTGCTATTCAATTCCTCACCCCCAACAAGGAGAGGATCCTGGCTCTGGCTGCCGAGGACAATCATGGTTCATGTGGTGATGCTGAGATCTCCATCTCCTTGTAACCAATCATTATCCATTTCTGTGCTGCTCTCCCATCATTGTCACAGAGAACACACTCTTAATTTGTCCAAATTTCGACTTGTTTTTCCAAAAGTGGTCTCTCTTTGTTCCTGTTAGGTACTTATGACATTGCAGTTTCTGGGGTCAAAGAGAGCAGGCCCATCAGACACCTCCTCCTCCTCCTCCTCCACCACCACCACCACCACCACCACCACCACCTCTGAGGAAGGTACCACCTTTTTTCCAGGATGCCCTGGCAAGACTGCCTCCTGACCCCTCTTCCACCAGCTCAGATACTGACACCTTGGTGGGCACTTTGGTTAGATTAGAGTTGGTACCTCCTGTTGGTGAGGACTTCACTGCCACATCTGCACAGCTGGCCGGGGCAGAGATACCCCAGGCAACTGGCACTCAGAGGACTGCTGAACATGCTCAGGCCCGGGCAAAAGAAGACCCTGCAGTGTCAGTAATTCAGAACCTTGTTGAAATACACAAGCAGACACAACAGCAGCAAGTTGGTGTGACAGAAGCATTGAGCAAAATGGCTCAAAGGTTGGAAGATTTCACCAAATTTACTTACACAGTGCTCCCGCTGGCACACACATTCATATACATTCTGCTGTATAACACATGACCCTGCACTCCATTATTCTAGACACTGGTGTTCAGCAAAATAACAGCAGATGAGGGGCCTTGTCCTCACTCCAGGTGTTCCTTCCTCACAAGGAGATAGTAGGCCCCTACACCCCTCCCCAAGAAGTCTCCTCTCAGGTCACTCCAGGAGTGCCCATTCATCCACTTCCACCCTGCCTGCAATACTCAGCACTGTTCAAGTGGAAGAAATTGAGTCTGCCTCTGGACAGGGTGCACTCAGCATGACTGGGCCCTCTAAACAAACCATCCTTGTGGTGGCTCAACTAAACTTCCAAGACTGATAGTCTCCATTGTAGCTGAAAATGTGTTGCTGGAAAAGCGCAGCAGGTCAGGCAGCATCCAAGGAACAGGAGAATCGACGTTTCGGGCATAAGCCCTTCTTCAGGAATCCTTATGCCCGAAACGTCGATTCTCCTGTTCCTTGGATGCTGCCTGACCTGCTGCGCTTTTCCAGTAACACATTTTCAGCTCGGATCTCCAGCATCTGCAGTCCTCACTTTCTCCAGTCTCCATTGTAGGACAGCCTCCCTCAACGCCAGCTGCAGATCCCAGCACTGCAGCAAGACATAATATTAGGCAATGGAAGAAAATAACTTTCTAATGGCATATAAGTGCATAGATGGCACTTCAGAGGTTTTGGGATAGTGTATTAACATGGATGGAAAACTGGCCAGCAGAAAGGAAGCAAAGAGTAGGAATAATTGAAACATAGAATCATACATTAAAAAAGAGATCCTTTGATCCTTCGAGGCTCTTCCACCAAACGACACCAAATCGATACCAACTCCACTTTACAGCTGAAAGCACATAGTCTGGCAGAACTGACATGTTAAGAGAGACAGGATTGGTTAGACTCTATTCTTGTGAATAGAAAAATGAGGGGAATCTCATAGAAACCAAGAAAGTTCTGACAGAACTAGTGAGAGTAAATGCAAAAGTGATGTTCTTGATGACTGGGGAGTCTAGAACCAGATGTCACAGTCTATGGAGATGGGGTAGGTCATTTAGGATTGAGATCAGAAGAAATATCTTCACCAGAAACGGGGGAACTTGTCTAATTCTTTGCCACAGAAAGTGGTTGAGGCCAAAACATTGAATGCTTTCAAGAAGGAGATAGATGTAGGTCTTAGGACTACATCGAGGATCAAAGGGTATGGAGCAAAAGCTGGAGCACGCCACTGAGTTAGATGACCAGCCATGGTCATTCTGAATGGCAGATCACGCTTGCAGGGTAAAATGGCCAAATGTTCCTATTTTCCTATGAATCTTTGGAAACATGCACATTTGTAAATGAATGTTCATCTTTCATCATCAGCTGTGAGTCTCTCTAGTTGCAACTACAATGAAGATTAGAGGCTAGCTACCCTTAGGATTATACAATGTTTGATGGCCCAAGGTGCTATTGAGCACCATTTGCAGCTCAGGGGAATCTGGAAGGTGTTTGCACCTTTGACACCCATGGTGAAACTGTCCAGGCTGCAATGCATTGCTGCATGTCACAGACATTACTGGCATTGATTTCTGATGCTAGATGATGTGGTAAAGAAAGCTTGCAGTAAAGATTTGGATACACTGAGTAGATCAATGCCTAAGGTCCATATATAGCATTTAGGGTTTGCAGCTGTCTCTTGTCTGTATAATATGGGTATCGATTTAATCCTATTGCCTGTACCTCACAGAATGAACATTTTCCCTGCCCACCCTGGGTGAGGTGACAGCCATTTTTACCTCCATCGTGCTCTTTATATTTGCATCATGAAGGAAGGAAATAGCAGTTGTACATCTGGGGTGTATCAAATAGTCATCACTATCTAGATGACCCCACCCCTGTCAAATACTCATATTCCCCTTTGGTTAGTCCTCCTTGTCGGGCTTTGGTCTTACCCACATTCAGATCATCCAGTCTATTTAACTCTTTATCCCCCAACTTCACCATCTGAGCCACAGCACTATTATGTTAATATATCACTAGCCATTATATATCACATAGTAATGCACTATTCTCTCATTGAAGGCAGGATGATTCTCACTCTACATTATCCCTTACCCATCCATGCTGTATTGAGTTCCCCATGTGTGGCTGGTACATGGTGCAGATTGACATAGCTCAGTGGCATATCCACCCCCTTGATTGATGGCTGCTGACTACCATGTCAAGGGCTGCCTGGCTTTGTGTCTGTATTAAAAGACAAGGCAAAGACAAAAGCACTGGGAGCCTATAAACTTCCCCGCTTTCTCAGCAATACATGCTTTTCTATCAATCACTTTGCCATCTGCAAACTTAGCAACAATGCCCTCAGTTCCGTTGCACAGATTATTTATGTATAAATGAATAATTGTGGTTCCAATCTGAACCAAGTGAAAGTCCACTATCCAGGGGTTGCCATCCCGGGAAAGATGCTAGTTCTTCTGGATGGAAGTAATCATGGGTTTGGAAGGTGCTCTCTGAGGATGTTTGGTGAATTTCTGCAGAGCATCTTGTACATTCTGCACAATACTGCTACTGGACATCATTGGTGGAGGGAGTGGATGTTTGTGGAGATGGTGCCAATCAAATTTGCTGCTTTGTCCTGGATGGTGTCAAGCTTCTTGAGTGTTGTTGGAGCTGCACACATCCGGGCAAGTGGGGAGTATTCCATTACACTCCTCCACGTGTGCCTTGTAGATGGTGGACAGGGAAGTCAGGAAGTGAGTTACTTGCCACAGTATTCCTAGTCTCCGACCTGATGTTGTAGCCATCGTGTTTACATGGCAAGTTCAACTGAGCTTCTGGTCAATGGTAATCCCTAGGATGTTGATGGTGGAGGGTTCAGTGATGGTAACACCATTAAATGTCAAGGGACAGTGATTAGGTTATCTCTTATTGGAAATGGTCATTGTCTAGCATTTGTGTGGTATAGATGTTACTTCTCATTTGTCACCCAAGCCTGGATGGTGTCCATATATCTTGTTGCATTTGAACATGGACCTACTTCAGTATCTGAGGAATATCTGCAGAACTGCCTTCCCAGTTCTTCCTCCACCCAGAGCACCAATTTAATTTTGCATTTATCTGTATGTCAGTGTCGGGAGTTATTTTATAGGGGTTAGAGTTTTAACCAGTAGAGTTATATGTCAACAATTTCTTATTGTTATATACCTTTAGCTGAAACCTATGCATTCGTAATAAATAGTAATTTTTGTTTAATACAGAAACCTGGTCTGGGCTTTCTGTCAACTTTGGTGCAAAAGGCAAACAAGTTGGAGAATTTTGCATACCTCATTAAAACTTCAGGCTTTGGGATGAATCTGGGAATAACAGGACTTGATTTCCAACTAGGAGAAAGTAAGGATTGCAGATGCTGGAGATCAGAGTCAAGAGTGTGGTGCTGGAAAAGTGCAGCAGGTCAGGCAGCATCCAAGGAGTAGGAGAATCAATGTTTCGGGCAAAAGCCCGTCACCAGGAATGGTCCTGATGAAGGTCTTATGCTCATAACGTCGATTGCCTTGAATTCCAACATCCTATCCCAGTAAGACATGACAACACAATCCTTAACCAGGAGTGACACACATTCCTCATCCACAGACATTGGCATCTGAGATTTGCCAACTGTTGATGATCATTATGGTACCTTTATAATTCATTTGTAGGACATTTAGGAAGCACAGTCGTACCTTGCAGGGCACACTAGCAACTCGCATTGAAAGACTGCTCCAAGACAATTTGCAGGCAGGGACAGGACCAGTTTACAGATTGGACCAGGCTGCAGCTCAGGGATGCTCAACTGATGTCTTAGTGCTTGCTCACTTGGCAGCTACCTGCATTATTGCACTATCCTTGCCTTGCTATGTCATAGTTGATAAAGTGTGTCGTTGGAAAAAGCACAGCACGTCAGGTAGCATCTGATTAGCAAGAGAATTGATATTTTGGGCATAATCCTTCATCAGGACTGGAATCCAAACTCCAACCTCCTGCCCTCATAATGCGCAGCTCTCCACTCCCTCTGCTCCAACCCCAACTTCACCATTAAACCAGCTGACAAGAGAGGCGCAGGTGGTAGTATGGCACTCCAACCTCTAGATCACTGAAGCCAGACACCAACTCACTGATACTTCCACCTACCGCCCCTTCGACCATGACTCTACCTCTCATCGCCAAACCATTATCTACCAGACCATCCACAACCTCATCACCTCAGAGGATCTCCCATCCTCAGCGTCCAACCTCATACTTCCCAACCCCATACCACTCAGTTCTATCTCTTAAATAAAATCCAAAATGACTGTCCCAGTCGACCGATTGCCTCCGCCTGCTCCTGCTTTACACTGCCTACGTTGCCTTGCCCACCATGCACTTCAGCCAGAGCCCAAACTATTAGTACAGGCATATTGGTTTTCTCTTTTGTATAGATGCTGAGAGAGGAAGCTTGTTTATAGGTATCTGTCTAGTGGATTAGGATATCTTGATGTATGTGCCAGTTGTCTTTGTGGCAAATGTTTATTTAACCAATGGGCCACATCTGACAGTTTGTGGAGGATAGTCCTCAACCCAGTCAAGGGGGTGCTGCTGCTGTTTGTAATGGATCCCTTTTTGGTCAGTCATGGGCACACCATCAGTCATCCAGTCGATCACTCATGTTTCAGGCTTTGCAGCTGCTTCAAGGTCCCAGGCATGGCGATTGGTGATCCACGCATTGACTTCTGCATGGACCTCAGAGATCGATGGACTGAGAGAAAGATTAGGAGTATTGCTCATGGTCAGAAGATCTGTCCAGCTACAGTCCAGCTTAGTCGCGTGTGTACATTGAAATACTCAGTGAAATCGGTTCGGGGCGTGGAGTGAATACAGTCCTGTGCCATACATTGATCATTGGCAATGATGCAACAGGGGCCTGTAAGGGCAATGGGGGAAGTGCAACCTTGGCAGAGTGATTCATGCTGGTCAAAGGTGATTTGCACCATCCTATTGCTCCTTGCAAACAGAACATTAGTGCCTCAATGCAGAAATTAGCATTAATGATGTGTAAAGATGGTAGTGCCAGGCAAAGGCAAACCACTACAGTGCAACGTCCAAGGATGCTGTGAGATGTATAAACCATCATATCACTATCTGACATGTACGTTTCCTGATAGTCCACACTGAATTCCCTGAGACATTTCCGCATTGAGATGGAAGGGTCAGAGCGCAGCAGACACTCCCTTTTAATGCAACATGGTTATATCACTCAGCTGGTGCACCAAGTTGTAGCTGAAGCGGGATATGTGATGGAGATATGGTCTTTGTTATTGGGGCGGAGCATGTCTCATTGTAAAGAGCAGTGTGTGCAGTCCCTATCTAAAATGTATGCCACCATTGACTAGTCTGAGAGTTAAGAACGTCTCTCAATCCTTGAGTTCCCAATGTTGGTCATTTCCACTGAGAATCTTACATCAAGATATTGGTAGGACGTTGGTCATTGTAACTGTGAATGCAGCAGGACTGCCTACAAGGCCAGGAATAGGCACAGTCTCTGGGAAGGATGAGGTGCATCCAGTTCAATGAGTGGTTGAAGCTGCAGAACCCCTCCCTCAGTATGTGAGATCCGCAGAGGTTCAGTGTCCTTCAGCTCTGACTCCATCGTATGGGAGTGAGTGAGTGAGTGAGGCTCAGTATCAGTGGGCAGGGTTTTTATGTCCTGGATCTGGCATTGTCTGATCAGGTTGGGCAGCAGAGTCAGGTTGGTTGTCCTATCCATAGCAAAATGTTGGAAATGTGGAGAATGTTTGGAAGAGCATTGCTCTGTATTGGTTTTAAGAGAGTTTGAACATCCAAACAAGAGAAATGTAACCCTGGGTTTTTCCTTTCCTGCTCAACCTCCAATTCCTTCTTATCTACTACTTCTTCCACCCATGTCTTTTACCTCATGCCTGTTATCCCTGTACCAATAGAAGTCTTGTTGACTTGTCAAAGCCACATGTCTCTGTTTCTCACCAGTTGGAGAGAAGACAATGAGATTGTTTCTGTAGGAGAATCTGTGCAGCCTCCCCAATACAGTGAGGAACTCTGAGATGTGACAGTGTCACCTACGTCTGGATGAATCTGTTGGTATGGAAATTGATGGTTCCAGTCATCTTCACATCAACTGGCATTGCCATCATTGCCCTTTTTGTAGCCTCAAGTCCAGTTGTCCGAGGGTGCACAGGTCAGTGACCACTTGCTTGCTAAATTGGAACAGCCTCAGACATAACTCTGTGGAAATAAGAAAACTGCGTTCTGAATATCTCAGTGGGGTGCAGGCTTCCACGGAGCAAACTTCCATCCCTACCTCAGATATGGACGTGCCGGTGTTGGAGTGGGTTGGACAAAGTCAGAAGTCACACAACACAAGGTTATAGCCCAACAGGGTTATTTGAAATCACAAACTTTTGCAGCACCACTCCTTCACCAGGCACTTCTTCACCTGACGAAGGAGCAGCACTCCGAAAGATTGTGATTTCAAATAAATCTGTTAAACTTTAACCAGGTGTCATGCCTTCTGACTTTGTCCTTACTTCTGAACACAGCTCTCTCTCTGCTGCCTGTTGCTCGTCAGTCCAAAAGGGACTGTCTTACTGACCTATCTGACTACCACACCATCAAACTCTATTGAACTCCTTGGAAACTTTTGATCACTTCTCTTCTGTTTCCAACAATCTTTCAGGACTCCTTCAACAACACTCTGTGTACAGGGCACAATCTCAAGATTGCAGATGACACAAAATTTGAAGGTGATGTGAACTGTGAAGAGGACAGCAGAGAACATCAAAGAGATGTTTACAAGCAAACTACTCTGGATGCTGGAAATCTGAAATGCAGGTGGACTGTAGCTGTTCAAGAAGACCGCCCATCGCCATCTTGTCAAGGCCAGCCAGCGACATCCAAGTCCCTACGAATGAATAGAATGAAATAAAGTTCTAAAGAAGAGTTATATCAGACTCAAGATGTTAACTCAGTTTATCACTCCACAGATGTGCTGAGTTTCTTCAGCACTTTCTGTCTTGATTTCAAAGTGAGTACAGACCAATACAAGGACCTTAGTAACCTTGGCCTACCACTTAGGCCACAAAGCCTAGCGTCAGAAGCAGACCAGGAGTCAGGTGTCCCAAGGAACCGATCCCAGTGAAGTTACAAAACCAAGTTTGCACCAAATGACCAGCTGACTTTGCACTGTATCCCTGTTTAGGCTTTGTAACTTTCAAAGAAATGTTTTTAAAATGATGTTTTCATGTCAGATATTCTGATTCCCTTAGCAGTGTTAAAGCATTTGGCAAACTGTTTTACTTTTTTTTTAATGCAGTGAATGCTTTCAGTCTGAGCGAACAGAAACTTTGAGAAGGATTTCCCTCCTTTCATACTCAATGGGGAAAACAAAATCCCACTTGTGTTTAATGCTAAGTGACAAACTGTAGTCAACCAAAACCTGATTGCCATGGCAGCACAAAGCCCCTCATGCTGTTCTCATAATGTACAGCTACTCAAAGCTGCAAGGTGAAAAACAATACAAGCCAAGCCAATAAGAAGTGTTGAAAAGGAGGAAATTTGTAAAATTTTATGGTGAAAGAAATCTCTTGCCTTATAGTAAGTTATCTCAAGTCGTGTGAACAATCTTGCTCCTCAAACCTCCAGTGCAATGGTGACAAGGAAAGTTTGTGAATTTGAAAACATTACAATATCTGTTCACTCATTGGTCATGGAGCTAAGAGAAAAATATGACCTGTAAAGGAAGAAGGGATTTGTCCTAAATAAAAGAAAGCAAAGAAACAGCGGGTTGCCCCTGTTGTCCCTAGTTTTAAGTCTGATCCTCCTGGCACTGTGACGATACTCAGTTCTTTAATCTGATTGTGCTTGGAAATGTTCTCACTATTTCTTGCGAAATTTCAAACACATTTTATAAAGTTGCGAACAATGAAAAAGGCTGAAAAAACTTTCAATACTTCTATTTTAGGTTGAGTCGTGTTGAAATATTAAGTTGCCCTTGTTCCAAGTAAATGCAATTCTAATTAGCCATGGAATGTGCTATTACATCAGACATTAACATTTCACTTTCAAGTTCTTAACACATCTCTTAATACCCAGCGTCGAATGTTCTCACTGAAAAGGAATTCCTTGCAATTCAGTTCATAATCCTCAGAGCAGAAAGAGGCTAATAAACAGGCTGTCAATGCTACTAGACAGGAAGGTGCTTGAACTTGGCAGTCTGATCTATAAAACAGACAAAGGAAGAGACTGGGAGCGAGTGTGAAAAGGCCTGGGGATGAGGTATAGTGAGCTTGTGAGAATTTTTCTGCTCATTGAATGAAGATGTTAATTTTGCAAATGCTAACAAAATGTATAGGAAAGTGCAAGCCTCAAATCTCACTATTAGGAAGCTCATTAAAAAGATTAGAATGGAAAATGAAACTATTCATTATTGAAACAAATCTGAATTGAATTAATATATGCAGGGTGGTGACTTGTTTCAGGAGCAGTTTCTTTTGGTATTTCCTTTTAAAGCTTTTACTTTTTGGGAGAAGTGCAAGATGATTTCTGAGAGAGTCAGTAACTAGAACACATCTTTACTTGTACAGGTGGTCACTTATATTCAGGCTATTCCCTGGCTGCACAATTCTCAAGATTAGATGTTAATGATTTCCTGGAAAAAAATTGTTATGGAAGGCTTGAGATACAACCTAATTGTCTGCACACTGAGGCTGTTATCCACAATGCAATATATTTTATTTTGTGGTTGCAATTGTTGAAGGTGTTTAATTCAGATGTGTGAAAATCTAAGGCAATTATTTACATATGTGAATTATCACACCATGGTTGGAAGTAGCAGTGAACCCTCAATAACCGAAGTTATAAAAACAGAAAGGGCTGGAATTTGCAGTCAGCAGAGCAATAACAGAGTGTGAAATGAGAAGCGCCAAGTTCCTCATTCAGACAAAGAGAATTTTTAATCAGACACCTTCTGTTTTTCCCATGTTTCAGATGTTAATTTTTTTTTAAATCCTTTTTTAAATCTCAGGTTAACTTCACTTCCAGAACAGGTGATTCTGTTTGTCTTGGTTGTTTATGCTGTGGAATTTGACAAGATTTCTGACAGTATGATATGGTTTGAGTGTTAGCCCTTGGAATGTATACAATGAAGAACAGGTTCTTGTTAAAACAGAATGTATACTCATTCGGCAGTGTGCTGTCTGTTGTTGTGAATGGATAAGCATTGTATGTCATAGAAGTGTAGCTTTCATCTGACACAAATTAAATAATTTCATTATCTATTGCAATTGAATGTGACGAGGTTACGTTTGTACCAGAATGTTATGTGTTATGATTTCATTATTTTAAAGTCTGCGGCCTGTCTAATCCAGAATCTGTACAATAAAAGTATGGACAGCAACAACATTGGTGGTAGAGTGGACAGTGAAAAAGGTTATCCAAGTTTGTAAAAAGATCTTGATCAAATGGGTCAATAAGCTGAGGAGTAGCCAACGAGTTTAACTTAGATAAATGCGAGGTTTGCATTTTGGTTAAACAAACAAGTGCAGGACTTATATAATTAATGGTAGGGCACTGAAGGTGCTGTAGAATAAAGACTGAGGGGTTTGATATTTGCATACAGATGGACAAGGTGGATAAGAGGGCATTTAGCACGCTTGCCTTTATTGCTCAGACCTTTGAGTACACGAGCTGGGATGTTATGTTGAGGATGTTGGTGAGGCCTGTTCTGGAGAACTGTGTGCAGTTCTGATTGCCCTGCTACAGGAATAATACTATTAAATTGCTGAGGGTTCAGAAAAGATTTACCAGGATGTTGCAGGGAATGAGGGGTCTGAGTTATAAAATTGGTTTGGAAAGGCTGAGACTTTTTTACTGGAGTCTCGGAGATTGAGGGATGACCTTCTAGAGGTTTATAAAAATCATGAGGAGCATAGATAAGGTGAATAGCAAAGGTCTTTGCCTGAGGGTGGGGGAGTTCAAAACTAGAGGGCATATTTTTAAAGTGAGAGGAGAAAAATTTAAAAGGGCCTGGGGGCAACATTTTCACACAGAGAGTTGTTCATATGTGAAACGAATTGCCAGAGGAAGTGATAGACACAGGTACAGTTACAACATTTAAAAGACGCATGGATGAGTACATGAAGAGGAAAGGTTTGGAGGGAGAGGGCCAAATGCAGGCAGGTGGGAATAGTTTAGTTGGGAACATGGTCAGTGTGGACTAGTTGGACTGAAGGGTCTGTTTCTGTGTTGTATGACTCTCTGACTCTATAATACAACATTCCCCTCATTATTCCTTGAAAGAATGAGAATGCTTTTCTGATAAACATGTTCCAGCATTCATATAAATACGTCATCTCTACACATTATTAGCTAATAGATATTTTTCAGCTGGAAGAAGGTTTGTAGTGAAGTTCTTAGGGGTCCAACACAGTGCATGCATTAAAATCATCAAGGATAGATAAGACCAGAAGACAATAAGACCATAAGATATAGGAACATAATTAGTCCATTCAACCAATCGAACATTCTATCATGGCTGTTTTGTTTCTCAACCCCATTGTCCTGCATTATTCCTGTAACCCTTGAACCCCTGACTAATTAAGAACCTATTATCGCTATCTTAAATACACTCAATAACTTTGCATCCATAGCCTCCTGTGGCAATGGGTTTCAGACATTCACAACCCTCTGGCTGAAAATGTTGCTCCTCATCTCAGTTCTCAAATGTTGTCCCTTCACTCTGAGGCAGTGCCCTCGGGTCCTAGTCTCTCCTACTAATGGAAACATCTCTGCCATGTTCACTCTATCCAGGCCTCTCAGTATTCTGTGAGTTTCAATCAGATTCCCTGCTTCTTTCCAAACACATATGACAAGCCCGGCATTTCCGGGATCACTTTTATGAACCTCCCCTAGACTCCTTCCCAAGGCCAACATATATTTCCTGAGATAAGGGCCAAAAATCTCTCACAATATTCCAAATGCAGTCTGACTAGAGCTTTATACAGCCTCAGCTGTACATTTCTGCTCTAGTATTCTCTTGCTCTCAAAGGGAATGTGAACATTGCATTTGCCTTCTCCACTGCCAAGTGAACCTGCATGTTAACCTTAACAGAGTTTGAAATAAGATGTCTAATTCTCTTTGTACTTCAAATTTCTGAAGTCTTTCCACTTTAGGAAACAGTCTCTGCCTCTATTCTTCTCACAAAGCCCATAATCTCACACTTTCCCACATTGCATTCTGTCTGCTACTTCTTTGCCCACTCTCCTGGCCTGTCTTTCTGCAGTCCCCCTACTTCCTCAACCTGCCTTTCCACCTACCATGTGTCATTTGCAAACGTAATAACAATGCCCTCTGTTCCTTCACCCAGATTATTAACGTACAGAGGTGGATAGTTGTGATCCCAACACAGGCCTCTGTGGAACTCCACCAGTCACTAACTGCCATCCTGTAAAAGACCTCGTTATCCTTGCTCCCTTCCTTCTGCTAGTCAGCCAATCCTCTATCCATGCCAGTAGGTTAACCCCAGCAACCTGGGCTCTTATCTTATTTCGCAGCCTCCTCTGCAGCACTTAAGCAAAGGCCATCTGGAAATAACCTCTTGCCATCACTAGTACAAGAAATTATGCCAAAAACCATCATTTTGCATTGCCACCCATGTGAGTGCTGTCCACAAAATGTTTACCAGGAAATGTCAATGTTGATATTTATTAAGCTTGGACATTGATAAGTATGACAATTTATAAAACAGCAGCAAAATTTGTTAAATGTGGAACCCACAGCAAAGATTGATTTGAGATCCACTGAGCTGAAATAATATGTCATTGAAGCAAAATGCCAATCCACCTGATAAAGAAGATCAACCCAGTAACTGGAAAACTGCATTACTTGAAAGTACCTAAGACAGTCAGACGAATATGACATAATTAATTATTGGGTCAACTTGGAACCTTAGAGAAATTACAGCACAAAGAGAGACCATTCAGCTCATTTGCACTTGCTTAATAAGCCAGCTAGCTATTCTAATCCCAGTTTCCTGCATCTGTCCACATGTATTCCAAGGTACAACACTTTAGGTATAGATCCAGGTTCCTTTAAATTGAGTGGAGGATTTCTGCCTGAACCACTAAACTGGGCAGTGAAATCTCAGAGACCTATCCCCCTTTTTCTTCATGGCTTCTCTAATCCTTCTAGCTTAAATATGTGACTCTAATTGACTTTACTCTAGGGGAAGCATGTCTTCTCTATGAGCTCCATACAGATTCCTCATTATTTCATACATCCTGATTAAATCACCCCACAAATTCTATTGTCCTAAGGAAAACAATCATAGCCTATCCAATCTTTCCACATAGCTGCACATTTTAAGCCCTGGCAGCATTCTTACAAATTTCTTCTGTACTCTATTTACAAAATAATGTTCTGTTTTTAGATTGGTGACTGGAACTACATAAAATTCTATATATGGCTGAACCAGTGTCTCATTTGGTTCCTGGATTACTGCTGCTGGAAGAGCACAGCAGTTCAGGGAGCATCCGAGGAGCAGTAAAATCAACGTTTCTGGCAAAAGCCCTTCATCAGGAATAAAGGCAGAGAGCCCAAAGGGTGGAGAGATAAGCTAGAGGAGGGTGGGGGCGGGGAGAAAGTAGCATAGAGTACAATAGGTGAGTGGGGGAAGGGATGAAGGTGATAGGTCAGGGAGGAGGGTGGAGTGGATAGGTGGTTCAGGACTCTCATTTCCTCACCCAATGAAGGAATGGATTCCACATGCCTTTTTATTTCCCACTTTATTGTCCTGTCCTGACACATTCAGGGACCAGTGGACAAGAATTCCAAGATGTATCTCTCTTTTTTATCTTTCTCAATACCCTCCCATTTATTGTGTATTTTCCTGCTTTAATTCCTCTACCCAAATTGCAGCTTGATGTCTATTTACTAACTTTCCATTCACTCAACCATACCATCTTCCTGCAGTCAACAGCCATCCAGAACATGACCAACCAACATTTGTTTCATCAGCAAATTTCCCACTCATGCCTCTCACAGTTGGGTCTAAATAATTAACATATCACAAACTGGAAAAATTGTGAAACTGAACCTATGAAGCTCCAATGAAAATCGCTTTCCCTTTGCAAAAATGTTCATCGGCATTGCCTTTTGTTTTCTAATTTGGATTCAACTTGTCACATTCCCATGGGCTTTAAATTTTCTATATGGGAATCTGTCAAATGCTTTACTAAAATCCATGTAGACAGCATGCCCTGAACTACCCTCATCATTCTTGCTCATTACTGCTAAAAAAATCACTTAAATTAATAAGGCATGATCTTCCCTTAACAAAGTATTACGGCTATCATTGATTAAGCTATGTATCTCCAAGTAGCATCGTATCCTATCTCTTAATATTAATTTCATTAATTTTGCCACCACTAAGATCAACCTAATTGGCCTATGCTTATGTGGTCTAACCCTCCTATCCGTTTTGAATAACAGTACAACATTTAGAGAATTTCAATCTTCTCACCTGCACAAGGTGAGGATTTGAAAATGATCCTTAGAGCATCCACCATCTGCTGCTTGTCGGGGATATAATTCGTCCAGCCCTGTTGGTTTATCCACAGTCAAGGAGGTTAGTTCCTCCAATAGTTCCTTTCAAATTGTGCTTATTTCATGAAATATTTCACACTCATCTTCATGATTGACTCGAACAGCTAGTATCTCCTTTGTGAAGTCAGAGGCATAATACTCATTTAGAACAAACTGCATCTGCATTCACACACACGTTACCATGTATATGTCTGATAAGCCCAACCTTTTCCTTAGTCATCCTCTTGCTTTTCATGTGCTGATAATATATATTTTGATTTTCTTTAATTTTACCGGCCACTATTTTTTCTCACATTCTACCCAATGCTGGGAAATGGTTAATTAAGTGCTCACTCTGTCTCATCCCAATTCCTGTTTCTACAGGATCCATTGAATACCACCCATAGGTGCAGCATTCTGCATGTGCAAAATAACATTTTGATTCACCATTTAACTTTTTTGAATTTATGCATAATTTGTTTTGTGTTAAATCAAAAATGGAACCTTTCCAAAAATGAATAATCATGACTCTAATGTTGCTTATGGTGTTACATTTGCCAGTTTGATATTTCCGCAGCAAGCAACAGAAATTCTTTGAAGAAGTTGCTTACAACAACAATAATTCTGGTGATACTTCCTCACTGCTTCTAAAAGAAAGATACCAGAATTTTTCATTCACATCCAATTGAACTTTACAACCACCTGTAGTTTTTTTTATAATTTCCTAAATATTAAGCAAGTTGAAATTTACCACAGGCCATTTCTGACTGGCCTCTTTCAGTGGTCAGAATTTAGAAAGAGTGAAGCAAATGGTTAATAAAAAGGTGTTGTCATTTGTGGTCCCTTACAGCTGAGGATGATTCTCTTCCACTCTCAGGGTGAGTCTGTAGGTGGCTGTACAGACTGATTCACCTTCCACTGATTCTGCTACACTTGGGACAAACGGTGGTATTGGGAAAGCCAAGTCGGGATTGGTGAGGCAGAGTGCTGCTTGTGCTGTTTTTGCCTGGATTCCACTTTTTTCCAAAAGCAAGTCTCGAGTTACTCACACCTTCCCAGATGCTCCTTTTCCACTTTGGATGGTCTTGGGCCATTGATTCCCAAATGTCTGTGGGGATGCTTATGATTCACTATTGATTTCCAGTGGATGCTTGACTGATGTAACACCTTGGAAACTTAAAATGGGAATACAGAGATGTTACATGAACAGTTAATCTATTATGGCATGATCAATGCAACTGCGTTTAGTTCTCAGGAAACTACATGTACTGGTATGATGTTGAATATTATTACGCATTGAAACCCCAGACTGCTTGGGGATGAATCCAGCTGCCCTGCAAAACTTCAATAGGGGAGCAATGGCTATTTCCTTCTTCCTGCTTCCTGGAATGTGCAACATCTTCCTATTGAAACCAAATTTGTGGGAGAAATTCTTCACTCTATTTCCCAATGGCACAGCAATGCAATTTGAACCTTTTTACAAAAAATGACAACCAAGTCTTACACACTAATGCACAGAAAACTGTTTAAACAAATATGGTAACACATAACATTATATTTCAGTAGTGTTTTCCCTATGGAAAATACTTTCAGGTGATTCATGATGTTTTTATTAACATTGAAACTCCTCAAGCAGGTGCTCTACTCCCAACTTTGAAACATCAGCCCTAAATGGACAGAGGAAGCACTCCAATGATACCCTTATGGCAAAGTGCCACATTGCCACAGATACCTAGGAATCACAGCCCAACATTGTCCAAAGTGGAGGAATAGTATTCGGTTAGGTATGTTCACCATCTGCCCTGTGTAACAGAATCTGTGGTAGCAACATCGGTCTGTACAGCTATCAATGGACTCACCCTGAGAGTGGAAAATAGTCATCTTCGTCTGCAAGGGACCACCAATGATGATGATTAATGCAGATATCCAATTCTGAACAGAGGAAAAAATGGAATGGAGGTTTTTGAGGTTTGAGTACAGTTGTTGGGTGGGATTGTTGTGGGTGGAGGAGAAAAAGGCCACATGGTCCCTGAGATCTGGGGGATGTCCTGAAAGAAAGAGCCCTCATATTCAGAAGGACAAGAGAGGAAGAAGTGGTATGGTGGACATGACCATCAGCATAGGTGGGGAGGTGTGTGTGTGTGCGGTGGCTGCTGGTGGACATGACCATCAGCATGGGTGGGGAGGTGTGTGTGTGTGCGGTGGCTGCTGGTGGACATGACCATCGCATGGGTGGGGAGGTGTGTGTGTGTGCGGTGGCTGCTGGTGGACATGACCATCAGCATGGGTGGGGAGGTGTGTGTGTGTGTGCGGTGGCATCTTGCAGCCTTGTTAGGGAAAAGAAGCCCAGAGGAATGAAACCTGAACTCTCCATCATTCTTTCAGTGATCATTAAGAACTACCAGACATTATTGCTTGTCAGTCTCTTCTCTAAAACAGTCATGTGCCCTTTCTTCTCCAACCATTCACACTATCATCAGCCGTTAAATGCAGCATTACCATGTTTATCGATTTAAGCATGTATAATGAACATGAATTACCAAAAATGCCCCATGAGTGTGCACTAATCTTTGTTTTTTGGTTTCAAATTTTAAACAAACAAATTTGTGGATACCTTAAAATAGAACAAAAATGCACATACATCTTGGACCTTGTTTTATGAGTGTAATGCTACTACTGAACAAGTTGGATCCCATTCTGAAATGTGGCTTGATAAATCTTTAGCTTTGGTTTTAACAAGATGGTGCTTCACTGAAAACAAACACAATTTTGGTTTTAACAATACATCCTGCACAAGAAATGCAATTCAAAATAAAATAAACTGAATTGTACACGTGGCACAAAGTCAAAGGCTTCATAATATAGAAAAATATAATCCCATTAATCCCTGTAGCACTCCCTTGCTGTACTTATACCAGAGAGAATTTCCTTCTCTATCACTTCTTTCCGGTTTAGCAGTGGTTTCAATTCACGTGCTTTTAAATCTAATAGACTCTTCTTTGGTCACTCATGAAATCCACCCATGGAATCCATTATTTTCCAGTAAGTCTCTCTCTCATACTGTTTTTTTAAAATAAATCACATGGCTACAGAAATACTGACAATTTTTTTTCACCTGTGAGACTTGCATATTGCTGTATGGCCATCGCTTTTATCACCTTGAGAAAGTGGTGGTGAGCTGCTATAGTCCAAGTGCTATAAAGTTACCCACAATGGCCTTAGGGGTGGAAATCCAGGATTTTGACCCAGCAATAATGGAAGAGTGGCAATATATTTCTAAGTCAGGATGATGAGTGGCTTGGAGGGGAACGTCAGATTTATGATGTTCCCAGACATCACTTGCCCTTGTCTTTCTTGATGGAAGTGGAAGTTAATCATTAAAACTGTTTCACAGATTAAATCCATATGTCATGAGTTCAAACTCCAAACTCTAAGGTACATTATAAAGAAAATTAATCAGACACCGTACATAACAGCAAGCTCTGTGCCATCTCAACAGAAGAGTATGGGCAACACCATATCAGCAATGGCAACAACACAGGCACACATGGGGCATTCCTCAAAACACAAGGCAAAGCTGTCAGAGGAGGGAAATGTTAAAATAAGAACAGGTGTCATGGAGGTCAGGCTCTGAAGTTGTAAAATTCACTTTTAAGTCTTCGAGGTTGCAAATTGCCTCAGTGAAAGATGCTATTTTTTAACTTGACATTGCTTTGTGCTTCTTTGAAACATCGGAGCAAGTCTGGGCCAGAGTGTCAACATGAGAGCAAGGAGTTTTATTAAAATGGCAAATGATTGGAAGGTTGGGCACATTGGCAGATGTTCCCTGATTGGACCAGATTAACAGACCCAATCAGAGAACTCAGATTCTTTGAGGTCCACCCGGGTTGATCTCGTTACATTGACGACACGGTGTGGTTGGAACATTATGGCAAATCAAAATGAATTTTGGAGAGCTGTGACATACCTTGATTTGGTCCAAGGGGAACTGAAGGAATCCTCAGGATGCTGTCCAGCACAGAGGAAATCTTGGGTGGAAATAAAAGTGGAGTAGGAAGCCTTTATTGAGATTTTTTTTGCCACTTTATATATGTGATTATGAAATATAGTGGTACTTCTAGTACCTGTTCTGTTTAACTCTTCTACTGTGAATGTTTTTGGTTAAAAAGTGAAATCCTGCAGCCTATTTCTTTCAGTTAACAACTAGGAGTTTGAAGTTATTTTTAAATCTTGCTGGTCTTTCCAGAGGGTGTAACAATATAAAGGGTTTTGGTGAGCTGAATATGGAAAGGCAGTGCCTATGGCTAGGCAATTAGTGAAAAGCAGTCATTACTTTAAAATTATCCCCAAAAGCAGGTTGGAATGTTTTCTTACATTGGAGCATGGAATGATTTACCACCAGCTGAGATTGAGTCTGAAAATATTGGCCTGGAAATTTGATGGCATTGTGCCCGATCAGGCTCAGGGATCTTTTCAGCCATTGTGTCATGCAAGGGAAAAGTGGATCAATATTTGAAATGGAGGGAGACGCAGGATAATGGGGAGAGAGTGAAGCAGTGAGATTAGTTTCAGTTGATCCAGCAAAGATTTGTTGCAGGCATAACAGGAAAATATGTTATATAAACGAATGAAGATCTGCTTCAAGAGGGCTTTGTCTTGATTTTGTTTAAGTTATTTGTCACATTTGTGGAATTTGGACAGAGGTCTCGAATCGCCATTTGCTTGCATTTATGATTTTTCAGTTAATTACATAATTCCATATTTTCTCCATGGCTTTCAAATGAATATTCAATGTAATTTGTGGAATCAAAGTAAGATTCACAACTTCAGGCATGGTGCACAAAATCCATGAACAACTTTGAATAATCTGGCAAAATTCTTTTTTTTTACAAACTAAAATATGAACTCTGTGGATATTGGAAGACTTTAATTGCCATCTGATGTTGAGAAAACATTTCTTCTCTATCTGTTTGTGTAGTACAGTACTCATGTTTAATCTTCACAGTAATCATCATTCAAAACAGAATACAGACTTTGCTAATTGAAATCAGCTTAACTATTTTGACAGACCTCATCATCAGTAAAATCTTTGGCTGGAAGCGACATTTGGCTGTTGATGAATAACAGCTGATGTCATTTTTTTTATATTGGGAGAGTTCAAACAATAATGTTAACCATCCTTCTAAACAGAGACCAAAATTTTTCCTGAGAAATGTCCTTAGATTGGTTCTGTCGGTTTTCAATTAGACATGTCCATTTCAGAATCCACTGTTCCCAAATACTTTTCCCAAGACATTTACTTAGTTCACAAAGGAGTTTTTTTTTCTTCAGATATAGAATCACTTGCAATTTATTTTCTGAATGAGAAGGATTAGTTGAGGATGAATGACAGTTTGAAGCTTTTTCACTGCATTATTGATAAAATGTGTTTCTTGGCTGTCATTGTCAAGTTGCATAACCCTGCTGATCTTTAAAATCTGTCCACCACTTTATGTTCAAAGCCAATTATAGAGATGCAAAACAGTCATTAAATGGATGGAGCCCATATGAATTTTTTAAGCACTCAGTCAGGATCAATATAAATGAGACACAAAAACATCCAATTAATGTATGTAACTGCACCTGACATAAAATATATTTTAAAATGCTCCAAAATAATAATTTTAAACAATTTTTAAGATTTGTCTTTAGTTTAAGTGTTACCAAATATTGGACAATTAATTAGCTATTCCGCAATGTATTAACTTACCCTGTGCAAACTAAAGTTTTGTAAAAAAAACTTTTTAAGGAATTAAACACGTTGAAGAATTTAAAAGCAAAATTGATGGACGTCTTCTAGGATTATTTTAAATTTTGTTTCTTAACTAATTTTATGATCAAGCGATTATGCTTAGCTTCTGAACTGTAAATTTTAAAAGCATGATTAGTGACCTTAATTCATTTGTCACAAGTGGTTTGCCATTACAAAAACTCACCAGATGTAAGCTCATTAAGGATATTACTTATAATTTCAAAGTCATTCGCTGCCTTTTTCAGTTAGAAAGATCAAAGTTTAAAAAGTATATTTATAAATCACCTGAAGCTTTGCCATCAGTCAGCTGAGAATAACAGTAGCAATGATAATGCAATGTAGAGAATAAAATTAGGATCATTGGTTCACAGTGATTGAACACACCAAATGATACTTAAAAAGAAGTATTCTGGGGATTTGACTGGTATCCACTGACTTCAGTTTTCACAATTCTGTTAATTACATTTAACTACATTGAAAATACACATGGTTACAGATCACTTAGCCAAATCTCTCATTGATGCTTACTCTCCACATAAGCAGTAGTCCTGTTCTCGTTCATTGGCCTCATTCCCTTAAACAATGCTGGAATTCCCTTCTTAACAGAAATGTGGTCAACCTACAGCACATGGACTACATCGGTTCAAGATGCAGCTTACCACCACCTTCTCAAGGGTCACCGGGGCAGGCAATAAATGCAGGCCAGTCAGCGATGTGAGTGAATTATAATGAAACACTTTATCCATTGCTCCTTGAGTTGCCATTCTAAATTCAGGCTATTCTGATATAGCGTGCATTTTATGAATGCAAATTTGCTGTAACATGATTGACAAATTTGGGATGACGTTTCTAAAGTGCAAACGTTTAAAGCGTGTATTAGTTATAACACAATTCCAGCCCCATTGGTTTAAATAGAGTCATAAAGATGTACAGCATGGAAACAGAGCCTTCGGTCCAACTCGTCCATGCCAACCAGACATCCCAAACCAATCTAGTCCCACCCGGCCCATATCCCTCCAAACCCTTCCTATTCATATACCCATCCAGATGCCTTTTAAATGTTGCAATTGTACCA
>NC_057710.1:52363620-52389333 GCF_004010195.1 Chiloscyllium plagiosum | reverse complement strand
TAAGGTCACCCCTCAGCCTCCGACGCTCCAGGGAAAACAGCCACAGCCTGTTCAACCTCTCCTTATAGCTCAAATCCTCCAACCCTGGCAACATGCTTGTCAATCTTTTCTGAACCCTTTCAAGTTTCACAACATTCTTCCGATAGGAAGGAGACCAGAATTGCATGCAATATTCCAACAGCGGCCTAACCAGTGTCCTGTACAGCCGCAACATGACCTCCCACCTCCTGTACTCTAAACACTGACCAATAAAGGAAAGCATACCAAGCGCCTTCTTTACTATCCTATCTACCTGTGACTCCACTTTCAAGGAGCGAAAGGCCTGCACTCCAAGATCTCTTTGTTCAGCAACACTCCCTAGGACCTTACCATTAAGTGTATAAGTCCTGCTAAGATTTGCTTTCCCAAAATACAGCACCTTGCATTTATCTAAATTAAACTCCATCTGCTACCTCTTACTCCATTGGCCCATCTGATTAAGATCCCGTTGCAATCTGAAGTAACTTTCTTCGTTGTTCACTGCACCTCCAATTTTGGTGTCATCTAAATTTATTAACTATACCTCTTATGCTCACATCCAAATCAGTTATATAAATGATAAAAAAATAGTGGACCCAGCATCAATCCTTGATGCACTCCACTGGTCACAGATCTCCAGTCAGAAGAACAACCCTCCACCACCACCCTCTGTCATCTACCTTTGAGCCAGTTCTGCATCCAAATGGCTGGTTCTCCCTGTATTCCTTGAGATTTAACCTTGCTAATCAGTCTCCCATGGGGAACCTTGTCGATCTCCTTACTGAAGTCCATATAAATCACCTCCACCCCGCTCTGCCCTGATCAATCCTCTTCATTACTTCTTCAAAACACTCAATCAAGTTTGTGAGACATTATTTCCCACGCACAAAGCCATGTTGACTATCCCTAATCAGTCCTTGCCTTTCCAAATACTTGTATGTCCTATCCCTCAGGATTCCCTCCAACAACTTGCCTACCATCGACGTCAGGCTCACTAGTCTATAGTTCCCTGGCTTGTCCTTATCACCTTTCTTAAGCAGTGACACCACATTTGCCAACCTCCAGTCTTCCATCACCTCACTTATGATTACCAATGATACAAACATCTCAGCAAGAGGCCCAGCAATCACTTCTCTAGCTTCCCACAAGGTTCTAGGGTACACCGGATCAAGGGGGGTGCAGTGAGAGAGGGACTCACTGAGATCCTTGTAGAGGGAGGAGCAGAGCTTCTTCAAGGAAGGCATCCTTGCAAGAGAATTCGCAGTAAGTTAAAATCAACTAGGAGAAAGTGAGGACTGCAGATGCTGGAGATCAGAGCTTAAAAATGTGTTGCTGGAAAAGCGCAGCAGGTCAGGCAGCATCCAAGGCGCAGGAGAATCGACGTTTCGGGCATAAGCCCTTCTTCAGGAATCAAATTCCTGAAGAAGGGCTTATGCACGAAACGTCGATTCTCCTGCGCCTTGGATGCTGCCTGACCTGCTGCGCTTTTCCAGCAACACATTTTTAAGCTCTGATCTCCAGCATCTGCAGTCCTTACTTTCTCCGACACCTGATCAAGTCCTGGGGACCTATCCACTTTTATGTGTTTCAAGACATCCAGCACTTCCTCCTCTATGATATGGACATTTTTCAAGATGTCACCATCTATTTCCCTCCATTCTATATCTTCCATGTCATTTTCCACAGTAAACGCTACTGAAAAATACTTCTTTAGCATCTCCCCCATCTTCTGTGGCTCCACACAAAGGCCACCTTGCTGATCTTTGAGGGACCCTATTTTCTCCCTAGTTACCTTTTTGTCCTTAATGCATTTGTAAAACCCTTTGGATTCCCCTTAATTCTATTTTCCAAAGCTATCTCATGTCCCCTTTTTGCCCTCCTGATTTCCCTCTTTAGTATACTTCTACTACCTTTATACTCTTCTAAGGATTCACTCGATCTATCCTGTCTATACCTGACATATGCTTTCTTCTTTTTCTTAACCAAAACCTCAATTTCTTTAGTCATCCAGCATTCCCTATACCTACCAGCCTTCCCTTTCACCCTGACAGGAATATACTGTTTCTGGACTCACGTTATCTCATTGCTCAAGGCTTCCCATTTTCTAGCCGTCCCATTACCTGCGAACATCTGTACCCAATCAGCTTTTGAAAGTTCTTGCCTGATACCTACAAAATTAGCCTCCCTCCAATTTAGAACTTCAACTTTTAGATTCAGTCTACCCTTTTACATCACTGTTTTGAATCTAATACAATTATGATTGCTGGCCCCAAAATGCTCCCCCACTGACACCTCAGTCACCTGCCCTGCCTTATTTCCCAAGAGTAGGTCAAGTTTTGCACCTTCTCTAGTAGGTACATCCACATACTGAATCAGAAAATTCTCCTGTATACATATAACATATTCCTCTCCATCTAAACTCTTAACACTATGTTTTGAAAGCAAAATCCCATAACCACCCCATTATTCTTACAGATAACTGAGACCTCCTTGCAAATTTGTTTCTCAATTTTCCTCAGACTATTAGGGCTCTCTAGTACAATCCCAATTAGGTGATCATCTCTTTCTTATTTCTCAGTTCAACCCAAATAACCTCCCTGGATATATTTCCAAGAATATCCTCCCTAAATACAGCTGTAATGCTATCCCTTATCAAAAATACCTCTACCCCTCCTCTCTTGCCCCCCTTTCTGTCCTTCCTATAGCATTTGTATCCTGGAACATTAAGCTACCAGTCCTTCCATCCCTGAGCCATTTAGTCCCATGTTCCTAACCATGCCCTCAGTTCATCTGCCTTCCTCGTTCAGCCTCTTGCACTGAAATTATTGCAATTTAATTTATCAGTCCTTCCTTGTTCTCTGCTTTGTCCCTGCCTGTCCTGACTAGTTGACTCCCTTCTTTTCTCAACTGTACCAGACTCAGATTGATCTCTTTCCTCACTATCCCCCTGGGTCCCAGACCCCACCTTATTAGTTTAAATCCTTGTGAACAGCTCTAGCAAATCTGCCTACCAGTATATTAGTCTCCTTCCAATTCAGGTGCAATCCGACCTTCTTGTACAGGTCACCTCTATCCCAGAAAAGATTCCAATGATCCAAAAATGTGAATTCTTCTCCCATACACCAGCTCCTCAGCCATGCATTCATCTGCTCTATCCTCCTATTCCTGCCCTCACTAGCTCACAGCACTGGGAATAATCCAGATATTACTACACTTGAGGATCTCCTTTTTAAATTCCTGCCTAACTCTCGAGATTCTCCCTTCAGAACCTCATCCTTTTTCCTTCCTCAGTCATTGGTTCCAATGTGTACAATGACTTCCTGCTGGTCCCTCTCCCCCTTGAGAACATTCTGCACCCTCTCTGAGACATCCTTGATCCTGGCACCAGGGAAGCAACACGCCATTCTGATTTTTCGTTGCTGGCCACAGAAACATCTGTCTGTACCTCGGACTAGAGAGTCCCCCACCACAATTGATCTCTTGGAACCTGACATACCTCTCATTATATTAGAGCCAGTCTCAATACCAGAAATTTGGTTGTTCGTGCTACATTCCTCTGGGTATCCATCACCCTCTACATTTTCCAAAATAGCTTACTTGTTTGAAATGGGGATAGCCACAGAAGACCCCTGCACTACCTGCCTTCCTCTCTTATCTTTCCTGGAGTTAACCCATCTATGTGACTGTATCTGCAACTTCTTTCACTTCCCGTAACTGCCCCTTGCTCTTGTAAATTCCTCATTACCTCTAACGGTGTCTCCAATCAATCTATTCGATCTGTTAGGATTCACAACCAACAGCATTTATTGCAGATATAATCCTCAGTAACACATAAACTCTCCCTAAACTCCCACATCCGACAAGAAGAGCATATCACTCTACTGAAGCCATTTTTGGCTTCTTTCAATCTACAGACCCAGAAAAGAGCACTGTCTTATTCTTCTACAAAACACTGCTCCAGGCTAACTTAATACTTATGGCTTATATTTTTAAGTTTAATCAAAAGACATATCTCAATAAAACATATAATCAAGAACGAACCCACTCTACTCACTATTGCAGACTTACTGTAAGGCCACACTTAAAAGTATTTATTTATCTGTTTCTGTGCTGTGACCTCTCCCAAATAAGCTCTTCCAAGATTAGCTAACAATTTCACTGTTTGTTAAATTTGTGATGTTACTATTGCATGAGTGCAAAACTACCACGTTATAGCAGAACCAACTGTTGTCCTTAAATGTTGACATACACCTGGATGTTTGTTGCTGTTGGTCCTGTGTCGTGACTGAGAATTTGCTGAAATGTGGCCAGAATCCAATTTAGAGGTGTAAGAGGGGTTTCTGCCCTACTTCCAATACTTTTATGGTCGTGGCACAGGTCAATTCCATGAAAGTTCCTAACCATTAATCACAAATTCTTTGCACAACAAACACCACAATTTACATCAAGCTGATAGCTCTATCTCGGAATTGAAAAGTTGAGTGGGGTCACCTCTGCTGGGATGGGTCACCCCACAGTGATTTGAAGGCAGAGGGGTTGTTAATTTGATCAAAATGGGAGATCCATCTTCTTTGGGAAGGAGATTCAACCTTTAGGAGCTATTAACCAATCAAACAGTCAACAGCTGTCTAATCTTATCAGCAACACTGGGCATGGTAGCCATTGCTCACATTTCAGGTATTCCTGCAGGAAGTCGATGGACTGGACATCAAGATAAGTCCAATGTTTCATCAGAGCTAGGCTTACAGCTCAGGTAAAGATTAGGATTCTGGTTTGTCAGGGCAGGAGATGGGGAACACAAATTGGGGACCCTTAGTAGAGGACTCTGATGGGCACAGGATGCCACTATATTGGCCAAAAGGTGCCAACACTTTTCCTGCCTCATGTAAAACCCAGCAAGGTTAAAAGGTAAAGAGGTAAAATGCTACAATGGCACCCAATTTTAGACTCTCCTGGAACCAGTCACTTGGAGGTGTTACATAAAAATCTTCCAATGTTTCTCCTCCTCTATGGTTCTTATGTTAAATATGTTTAATCATGACACTTTGCAATGGATCTCTTTAATTTTTATATCCTTAGTGACAAAATAAGATGGTTATGTTTAAATGATCTCTTTGCTTCAATGTAAAATAGCACAATGAAAATAGCTATGTGACCTGCTACTAGTTTTGCCCAACAATTTACCATCAGGAGAGGGAGGCTATATGCCAGGTTTAACACCTGAAAACAAGAGATATTGCAGCTGGCTTTGTCATGTAGAGATTTACATACCATAATTCCATCTGTTTTTTTTGTAAAGGCCCTGAAAATACAGAAAAGAAGGAATAGAGATATTTCTCTGGTCAAATGGGGAACAGAGTCTAGATTAGGGAGGCGCTGGAGAAGCACAGCAGTTCAGGCAGCTTCCGAGGAGCAGTAACAGCAACGTTTCGAGCAAAAGCTCTTCATCGGGAATACAGCCAGAGAGCCTGAAGGGTGGAGAGATAAGTGAGAGGAGAGTGGGGGTGGGGAGAAAGAAGCATAGAGTACAATAGGTGAGTAGGGGAGGGGATGAAGGTGATAGGTCAGAGGGGAGAGTGGAGTGGATAGGTGCAAAAGAAGATAGGCAGGTAGGACAAGTCATGGGGACAGTGCTGAGCTGGAAGTTTGGAACTAGGGTGAGGTGGGGGAACAGGAAATGAGGAAACTGTTGAAGTCCACATTGATGCCCTGGGGTTGAAGTGTTCCGAGGCGGAAGATGAGGCGTTCTTCCTCCAGGCGTCGGGTGGTGAGGGAGCGGCGGTGAAGGAGGCCCAGGACCTCCATGTCCTCAGCAGAGTGGGAGGGGGAGTTGAAATATTGGGCCACAGGGCGGTGTGGTTGATTGGTGCGGGTGTCCCAGAGATATTCCCTAAAGCGCTCTGCTAGGAGGCGTCCAGTCTTCCCAATGTAGAGGAGACCACTTCGGGAGCAACGGATACAATAAATGATATTAGTGGATGTGCAAGTAAAACTTTGATGGATATGGAAGGCTCCTTTAGGGCTTTAGATGGAGGTGAGGGAGGAGGTGTGGGCGCAGGTTTTTCAATTCCTGCGGTGGCAGGGGAAGGTGCCAGGATGGGATGGTGAGCACCAGGGGCGTTCTGTCCTTGTTACGGTTGCAGGAGTGGGGTCTGAGGGCAGAGGTGCGGGATGTGGATGAGATGCGTTAGAGGGCATCTTTATCCACGTGGGAAGGGAAATTGCGGTCTCTAAAGAAGGAGGCCATCTGGTGTGTTCTGTGGTGGAACTGGTCCTCCTGGGAGCAGATACGGCGGAGGCGGAGGTATTGGGAATACGGGATGACATTTTTGCAAGAGGTCGGCACGGTGGCACAGTGGTTAGCACTGCTGCCTCACAGCGCCGGAGACCCGGGTTCAATTCCCGCCTCAGGCGACTGTCTGTGTGGAGTTTGCACGTTCTCCCCGTGTCTGAGTGGGTTTCCTCCGGGTGCTCCAGTTTCCACACAAAAATGTGCAGGTCAGGTGAATTGGCAATGCTAAATTGCCCGTAGTGTTAGGTAAGGGGTAAATGTAGGGGCATGGGTGGGTTGCGCTTCGGCGGGTCGGTGTGGACTTGTTGGGCCGAAGGGCCTGTTTCCACACTGTAATGTAATGTAATGTAATGTAAGGTCTGGTGGGAAGAGCTGTAATCCAGGTAGCTGTTGGAGTCGGTGGGTTTGTAAAAGATGTCGGTGTCAAGTCGGTCGTCATTAATGGAGGTGGAGAGGTCCAGGAAGGGGAGAGAGGTGTCAGAGATGGTCCAGGTAAATTTAAGGTCAGGGTGGAATGTGTTGGTGAAGTTGATGAATTGCTCAACCTCCTCGCGGGAGCACAAGGTGGCGCCAATGCAGTCATCAATGTGGTAGAGGATTAAACGTCTTACTCCATTAACATACTAGGGATTCTCTCAGGCACTTAATTTCAGTCACTGCTGGAGATTAAATGACTGTTCCAAAAGAACCACCTTCTGACTGACCCTGTTTTTTCAAACCAGGCCCTTCACAATAGTAACCAATACCCATAAGTCACTAGTTTGAAATCTAAATTTTAGAAATTGATATGAATGTATATAAATTACACACCTTTCATCACAATGCCCAAACAAGAATGAAAATAAGAGACATCTTCATTTCACATCCAAACGTTCTTCATAATCCTAGCTCTTTGTTCTATGAAGAGTAATAATGCATTCGCATTAAACATATACATTTCCCAGCAAGCATATCTTACCTTCATTCTTTGGATAACAGCATTCATTATCCTTCATTTTTACTGTTGACAAAGCATCCATTACGAGATTGGACCGAATTCTATCAGAAATCAGCTAAGTATCAATTACAACAAGTTCAAGAAAGGTTTCTCTCTGTGAGCTCTAGTGAGATTTTTTACACAATTCTCTGTAACTTACCTCACTACCAATGCACCATGTTTCTCTGGCACTGTGCTGGTCCTATTTTTTCTCTCACTGGAAGTACCCACCAATGCAGCAACCTCTTGGGATTCCTGGAGCTGGCACCATTTCGAAAACCTAGCCATAGACCAAGTCAAGCTTAGCCAGCCCGGGGTTGCTCTTCATTCTGCACAAAGTGGGAGGGGAACCATAAAGGTACATTTCTCAGGGTACACAGATGGCATGGCTGGCACAAATACAAGTGCACATACAACAGTATATTGCTATTTAAGAACCAAGCTACATGATATAGCTGTCCATTTCATTGTCGAATCTTAGAACCCTATCTAAGGGATTAATACTGTTCCCTCAGTGCCCAATATAGCCTTCAGGTTAGTTGTGTCAACTATTATGATGCACTGTCCACGTATCAAAGACAGGGTGAAAGTGGCCATCAATAACACCCCCTTTTCCAGTAACTGATTGCCTCCAATGCATTACCATCTCTCCCCGATATGCTGAATTTCTCTCCTTCACAATTATTGAACTCTCAGCTTCTCAGCGTGCTCCCTCCAGTCCCCACAATTCACATCTCCAATTTCTCTACTGCAAAAGTAGCCCCGATAACCCCTCTTGATTTTCATTCAGCAGTCCCCTAGGACTGAGCATAGTTCACACCCTCATCTGACTTACACTGACAGCCCTGAGTGATGAGTGACCAGATCCTTGGCTGATCTTTGATCTGCTAGTAATCCACACAATCATTGCAATGGGCTTGCAGGACTGACTATGGCTTACACCCTGAATAGTAGAGATATGCACCCCTTGACAAACTCAAGCCGTTGGGCTGATATCAGAATTACACTCCAGGGACTGAAAGATGTCTCCCATGGCCTGACTGAGGATTCCTTCTCTTAGAATTTGAACCATGACTATTTTGTTGAGACATGTGCAATGTGTTTGTTCTTTAAATGGTGCAGGTGTGAATTTGCACAGTATCATACAGTAACATGTCCACCCTCTAGACTGATCACTGCTGACAACCTGCCTGGCTTTATGTCTGTTCTAAACGGCAAGGCAGCAGTCAGTATCACTAAGAGGAGCGGGTGAGGTAAGGATCCTGTGACAGGCAATCAGTATCACTAAGAGGGGACAGGTGAAGAGAGATATAGAGTCGTGCAGCACAGAAACAAGCCCTTCAGCCTAAATCATCCTAGTTTCTCTGGGCAGGCTAGCCAGAGCCATGGCCTTGTCCTGTGGGTGGTCTTGCTGTTCAGTGGTGGGAGGGGGATGGGGACATAGATGAAGTGAAGAATGGCACTTGTGGTAGAGGATTCTTTGGTAAGGGCAGTAGACTGGGAGCTCTGCAGTGGTGGATGTGACTCCAGGATAGTATGTTGCCTCACAGGTGGCAATATGAAAAATGTCATGGAATGGCTGCATGTCACTCTGAAGGTGGAGGATGAACTGCCTGAGGTTGTGATTCACCTTGGACCAGTAACATAGGAAGAAAAAGAAATAAGGTCCTGTAAACAGAATTTAGGGAATTAGGTAGGAAACGGAAAAGTAAGACATCAAAGGTAAAACTCTCCAGTTTACTTTCCAGAGTGTGGAAGGAAAACTTCAACAGTAGGAGGTTGTGTTCTTTGAATCAGCAAAGGTTGAGAGAGGATAGAGGGAGCATAAGCATTGAGGGGCACATATAGGCCATGGAAAAACATTTTTTTCCATTAGTAGAGGGCTAAATAACCAGGAGGTATAGATTTAAAGATAGAGGTAAAAGATTAAGAGAAGAGTTGAAGAAAAACATTTTCACTCAGATGGTGATAGGAGTCTGAAACTCACAGCTTGAAAAGGTGGCTGAGCCAGAAACTCTTGTAATAGTTAAGCAATATTTAGATATTCTACTGTGTTGCCAATGCCTCCAGGGCTATGGGCCAACAGATGGAAAATGGGATTATTATAGTCAGATTTCTGTTGACTTGTGTGGATATGTTGGGCCAAATGGCCTCCTTCCATGCTGTGAACATCTATGAGTCAAAACAGACATCAGAAATGTTTATTCCAGAAAGCAATCGGAGTTACTTGCAGACACCAAATAGGGTAGTTATTTTCTATATAACATAAAAGCACTAGTTTGATTCAGTCTGTAATGGGGAAACATGCCACCTTCAGTATTGCACAGCAATACTTAACACAGTGCCACCAACAGGTGGAATTGGTACTGCTGGTACTAACATGAAGTTTTCAATTAGATGCAATCAGGGGTAACATTTTCCTTTGTGAAGGATAAAGAATCATGCCATCCAATAGTGCTGGAAGGAAGAATGGTCCGGTTTGATATCATTAACTTACAAGGCAAGAAAAAACACATGTGGCAGCTTCAGGTTGTCTATATTGTTCATCCATTGATAAGGCAGGGAGGCATATGAGGATACATTCCACACATTAAATGAGAAGACCATTTGAACTAGGCATACATAGTAGCAAGCCTTGTGGAACACTTGATTCTCTTACTAATTAATACTTTATCTATCTCAGCCTTATGCTTAATGATTCAGCCTTGACAATCCTCTGTGGTGAAGAATTCCTCAGATTCACTACCCTCGAAGAGAAGAAATTCCTCCTTACCTCATCATCTCCAAAAGTTTCTATTTTTATTTGTGTGGTGGCTTTAGATTTTTTTATATTTATATTTTATAGTTAGCTAATTTTTAAAATTTATATTTTTAATTAGTTCATGGGATATGGACATCACTGGTTAGGGCCAGCATTAATTTCCCATCCAAATGGACTGTAGAAGTAAGTACATTGTGTGGGCCTGGAGTCACACTTAGGCCAGACTGAGTAAGGATGATAGATTTCCTTTGCTAAAGGCTGTGAATGAAATAGATGGGAATTCACAACAATCAGTTGTGGTTACATGGAGCACTGGAGCAGACCCAAGTCAGAAAAGCCACAGTTCTCCAGTAAAACCCGAGCAAGCTAGAGGAACTGCACCTCCTTTTCCACTTTGTCATTTTACAGCCTTTAGGTTTCAATACGAGGTTCAGCAACTTCAGAGCATGCACATTATCCTCAATTTTTATTGTATTTCCTTTCCCCAACCCCACTGTGGAATTGGGAAGTGGTTGTTCTCAGCAAAGTTGACCTATTTTTCTAGTATTCACTCCAACTTGTAGAAATAAGTCTACATCTATATTCTCTCCTGTATGATGTTGTTGCTCTCTTGCCACTTGCTCCTCTTCCCCCTTTGTCAATAGCACATAAAACACCATTTCCACTCCACTTCTGATCTGAAGAATATCAGACTCAAAACATTATATGTTTTTCTCTCCACAGATACTGCCAGACCTGCTGAGTTTCTCCAGCATTCTATATTTTTATTTCAGGTTTCCAGTGTCACAGTGCATTGTTTTTATTTGGTTATACATTAATGCTATTCTTTCTGATCAAATCAGACAAGTATGTTGCAATCTTTGCTTTAAATGTGGCTTATTTGTGTCATATTTCCTATAATAAACTCAGAGATTAATATTTGCACTGAAACAGACTGCACCACTTCTGTAAAAGGAAATTAATGGTTAAACGTTCACTGTGATTATTAGCCAGTTACCAATTCTGTGTCTTACTGATTCCCTTTATGTTATGTATTAATGGAGGCTCAAGGTATTCAAGAATAAGATATTCAAGAAAAGCCATGTGAATACACTTCTGTCATATATGATTGGAGAAAGTGATGTGATGTACATGACAATAAAACCTAAAACCTAATTCTAAGAATTTTAAAGTGTTTTCACCAGTGTCCGCATGCTTACTTTTACACTATCTCCTCTTTACTCATTTTTAGAAGAATTATCTGTAATTACAACATGATCTTAAAGGGATGGTTGCTCTTTGGCAACATGTCAAACTCACACTCCACAGCACTATGGGATCAAAGTCATTAGGTGGAGTACATTATGGATCAGCCATTATTTATTTGTATGGTGGAACAAACTCAAGTAATTTCATCGTTTGACATTGTTTCCACAGTTTACTTAATTTTACACAGAATTTACATGGCACAGACTCTTTATGCAGGGCACAATTTCAAAGTTTGTGGATCAGGCATAAATTGGAAGTATTGTGAACTTTGAGGAAGATTATGTTGAACTTCAAATAGACATATAAATAAATCAAATTAAAGGGAGGCAACAGCCTACTAGTATTATTACTAGACTGTTATTCCAGAGACCCGGTAATGTTCTGGGGACCTGGATTAGAATCATGCCATGTCAGATGGTGGAATGTGATATCGATAAAAATCTGGAAGTCTGATGTTGACCATGAATCCATTGTCAATTGTTAATCCCTTTTAACACCCTTACCTACATGTAATTCCAGACACAGCAATGTGGTTTACTCTTAAACTAACAATTGGGCAATTAGAAATGGGCAATAAATGCTGGTCTAGCCAGTGACACCCTTATCCCATGAACGAAATAAAAGCAAAGTATCTTGGATGGTGGAGATCTGAAATAAATTGCTGGAGAAGCTAAGCAACTCTGGCGGCATCTGTGGAAAGAGAAACAGAGTTTGGTTGCTGAATTTCATTGGAGTCTGAGCGACATGGGGTAGGGCATGACTTGTGGCTAAATTGGACATGAAAATGCCCAAGGCTGACTTCTATGTTCGGAGCATCTGGCTACATTTTTATGCTATTCACAAGCGGCACGATAAATTGCCAATTAAAGAGGATTGTTGCATGTTAAAGCACTTATTGACAGACAAATTCACCTCATTAGTATTCAACTTTCTACCTTACCAGATAGGGCTAACAAGCTAAACATTGAGGAAACTCAGGAACCAGCACAGATATCTAGAGTATTCAGGATTACTACATGGTAACAGCCAATGAAAGACTGTTCATAATGCAGCAGTCATGTTTTACTGCATGGCGAATCCACATGAAGGATTAAGCACTTGGGCAAGGTAAAGGGGATTGGTGCTGAAGATTCCTGGCAATAGTGGATACAATTCTATTTCTTAAAATAAATCCAGCTCCATTTCAGCACCAACCTCACCTAAATTAAGGTCTAACCTTAAATTTACCATATTTAGACTGCTCTACACACTTCTGATCATATTATAAAAAGTCACTGGAGGACAGGAGAAGAACATTAGTTTCTGAAGTCAAAGAAGATTCAGAGTTCGAGATGGCTGGGGGTGGCAAGATTAAGGTCCAGAGTCAGAAAACATTGAGGAGGCCTGAGCTGAAGGAAAATGGAAGCCAAAAGCTGATGGGAGGTTTAGTCAAAGGAGACTGTTACCCAACGTCAAGAGGTAGACAGTCAGAGACAGTTAGAGGCTGGGGTCAGTTGGATTAGAAGCCCTGTGGAGATTAGAGGGCTTGTACAGATGATTAGAAGATGCAGAAGATTTGGGAGGAATAGGGAGGATTTGGGAATGGAGCCAATTTAGTGATTTAAATTCAAATTAATTTAATTTAAAATTGCTTCTGACCCCAATCAGCTAATTTTGGAAATAAAAATTTTATCTCGTAATTCTTTGAAAAGTTCAGTGCTGAATGAATCTTGTGACTGGTTATGCATTAATTACTGAATCATTTACACAATATAGCTATATTGGGTGCATTGGGTACCTGCCAAACCTGCGTTATACATCATGCTCCTGGGTACATGTCTTCATATCATAAGTGTAGTAAAATTTTAAAACAATCTAAAAAGATCTCAATTGACAGTGAGGCTGAGGGATCAATGTCTTTATTTTCAGCTATTTGCTCCTGTGTTGTGGGTGTTGCAGCATTTATTATCTGTCCCTAATTGCCCTGGAGAAGGTGGTGGTATTGTCGTCTTAAAATTCTGAAATACTTAGGGCGTTTTGACATGCAGAGTGCTGTTAGGGAGGGAGTTTCAGGTCTTTGATTAAATGTCAGTGAAGGAATGGTAATACACATCCAAGTCAGTCGGCATGCATCTTCGGGATTGTCAGGTAGTGGTGTTCTCATGCAATGCTGCCCTTGTCCTTCTAGGTCATCAAGTTCATGGTTTGGAAATTGCATGGAAGGAGCATTGGAGAGTCGTTGCAGAGCAACTTGGAGATGGTACACACTCCTCCCACAGCAGTCAATTGATTGAATATTTACAATGGTGGATGGGGTGTCAATCAAGAAAGTTGCTTAGTCCTGGATTGTTAAAACATCTGTTGAAGTGTTGTTGAAGCTATGCTCTTCCAGACAAGTGGAGAGTATTCCATCAAAATCCTGAATGATAACTTGCAGGTGGTGGACAGGAATTAGGGAAACAGAAGGTGAGTTACTCACTTCAGAATTCCAAGCATCCGACCCACTCTTGTAGCACTTATATGGCTCGTTCAGTTCAGTTTCTGATCAATGGAAATTTTCAGGAAAAAATCCATGTTGGCAATATCATTGAATGTTAAGGGTAATCATTGACGCTGTCTCATTGGAGATGGTCATTTTCTGTCATTTCTGTGGCATGAATGTCATTTGACACTTCTCACTCCAAGTGGATATTGCCCAGGTCTTACTGCATAAGAACATAGGCTGCTTCAGTGTCTGAGGAGTTTTGGATGGTGCTAGACATTGGACATCCAGTTCTGACCTCATAATAGAGTGGATGTCATTGACGAAGCACCTGAGGGTAGTTGGGCCTGGGACTTGAGGAACACATGAAAGACAACCTTGACTGAGATGATTGACCTCAATAACTACAATTGCCTTCCTTCGAGCTAGGTATGACATCAATCATCAGAAGATTTTCACTCTGATTCTCATTAACTTGAGTTTTTTTGTGGGCTGTAGTGCTAGAAAAGCACAGCAGGCCAGGCAGCATCCGAGGAGCAGGAGAATCGATGTTTCAGGCATAAGCCCTTCATCAGGAGAGTAGACCGATGGGGCAGTAATTGGCTGAGTTAGATTTGTCCTCTTTTTGTGCATAGAACACAGCAGGGCAATTTCACACTTTGTTCAGGTAGATGCCAGTACTGGAGCTAGCCTGGAACAGTACTGTAACTGCAACTAGAATTTGGCTTGGAATATAGCTCTGGTATCCAAGTCTTCAGTACTTTGGCAGATTGTTGTCAGGATTCATAGCCTTTATTGTGTTCTTTGATATCATGTGCAATAAATCAAATTGATTGAAGACTGGCATCTGTGATGGCGGAGACTGCAGGCAGAGGTTGAGATGGATCATCCAGTTGACACATTTGACTAAGGATGACTTTCAAAACAATTGGGAGAAACAACAAAAAAGGAACAGTAATTCCTGGAAATAAATGTACTGGTTCTCTTTTTTGAAGTAGGGAACTTGTTTGTGTGATTAATCAGTTTTATTGGTTGTCCTTATGGGAATGCTTGTCTTTTGGGGGTTATAAAAATATTGGGTTAACACCAGCATCCTCGACCAGACCACTGACTGCTCTTGATTGATTACAATGGGCTGGGCATTTGTGTGCATGACTGACATGAGACTCCCCAACCAGGTGCTCTACACCTAGCTTTGAAATGGCACGTGAGCCCCAGGTAGACAGAGGAAGTGCTTCAGTGATACCCTTAAGGCTTCACTGGCAAAGTGGAATATTCACATAGACACCTGGGAATCACTCACCCAAGACTGTCCGTGAAGCATCCGCATAGGTGTTGAGTAGCTCGAGACTTGCTTTCGGCATAAAGCAGAAGCCACACAAATACAGTATAAGGAGCTGCTAATATACCAGTGCTCTATCCATCCCTTCCTGTGGCCACCAAGTGTGACAGAGCTGGCTAAAGCCACACTTGTCAGTACAGTCACCGTTGAATTCACCCTGAGAGTGAACAGAGTCATCCTCGTCTGCAAGGGACCACCGATGATGACGATGATGCCTGTCTTTTGCACTGATTTATTGGACTCCATGGTCACTGAGAATAAAGATATTTCTGGAGTCACCTTCTCCACTTAGTTATTTAATTGTTTACCACCACTTATAAGTGAATGGGGCAAGATTACAGAGTTTAGATCTGATCTGTTGGTTGCTTGCTTAGCTTTGTCTATTACTGGCTGCTTACAATCCTTGGCATGCTGCTACTGTGTTGTAACTTCATAAAGTTGGCATCTCATTTGTCTGATATGTCTGGTGCTGCACCTGGAATGCCTTCATTGAACCAGAGTGATGTCCCTGCAAGATGGTGGAGTGGGTTACGCTAGGCCGTGAGGCTACAGATTATGAGATTAGATTACATTACAGCGTGGAAACAGGCCCTTTGGCCCAACAAGTCCACACCGACCCGCCGAAGCGTAACCCACCCATACCCCTACATTTACCCCTTATCTAACACTACGGGCAATTTTGCATGGCGAATTCACCTAACCTGCACGTCTTTGGACTGTAGGAGGAAACCGGAGCACCCGGAGGAAACCCACGCAGACACGGGGAGAACGTGCAAACTCCACACAGACAGTCGCCTGAGGCAGGAATTGAACCTGGGTCTCTGGCGCTGTGAGGCAGCAGTGCTAACCACTGTTCCACCGTGCCGCCCCCAATTATGGTTAAATTAAGTTCTGCAACATCTGATAGTTCATGGAACTCGACTGATGAACAGTCCTGAGTTGCTTAATATGTTCCAAGTTTATCCCATTTCAGATAGTGCTAGTGCTACACGGTAGGAGGTCCTCAATGTGAATTCAGGATGTGGAGTCCACAAGGACTTTGTGGTAGTCACTTCAACTGATACTGTCAGGAAAAGCCATTTCTTGATAGGTAAATAAGTGAAGATGAGGTCAAACAAGTTTTACCCTCATGTTGGTTCCTCCAACACTTGCTGTAGACTCGGTCTAGCAGCTACATTCCTCTGAAGTCATCCAGCTCATTCAATAGGAGGTTTCACTGAGACACTCTTAATGATGGATAGTAAAGGACTGCTAGGAGCTTGCCATCTTCAGTTTGTTAAATTGGTTTTCAATTTGGAGGGGCCCTGATTTCATCAGCTGAGGTGAGGGTGAGGGGAACACTGGTGTTGGGAATCAGCAGTAATTTACTTAATTCCATGAGCCATCAATGAGTCTGGACTCAAAGTTGAGGATTCTCATGGTAACTCCATCAGGTTTGTATAATACTGTACCATAACCTCTCGTGGGATAGGTCATACCCAGAATTGGGGATGGTTGGAGTTGGGTCATTGTATGGTATAAGGAATCATGACTATTTCTTGTTAATACTTGGCCAGCCTGTTTAACAGCTGTCTCAATTTTGGCACAAGCTCCCAGATGTTAGTAAGGAGAACTGGGCTTGTCATTGTCATTTCTATTGCTTTGGTCAATGTCAGTTGTCCATATGTTTTATTTCTTTGGGACTGTGAAGTGGTATGCTACAACTGAGTGGCTTGTTGGGCCATTTCAAAGGTCAGTTAAGATTCAGCTACATTGTTATGGGTCTGGTGTCACAGGTAAGGACTACGGAGTTCCTTCCTTAAAAGGAATTAGTGAAACAGATGAGTCATTATGACAATTGAAAATGGTTACACAGTCACCATTATGCTAGTATATGGATTACTCGTCTCATGACGTTGCCACTATGCCACTGCATCCCCTATTATTTACCTGACTGCTTGCTCATTCTTAAACAACATAAAGGGTGAAGATTGTGATTAATTAGTTCATGAAGATCTGGCTGCATATGCCACCGGACACAAACTTTGCATAACTGTAAATATTTATCATGCAAGGTTTTCTGAAATTTTCAGGATAAGAACAGCTGGTTAGATTAATGAAGTGGAAATATTTAAGAAATTTTCTGAAACTTACCATAACCTTTGGGAGACCACTGAATTATTTTTTAAAATGAGAAGTAAAAATATTGGTTTTGCTGAGGTGACCATTTTTTCTTTAATTTACTTAGCTGAACCTGTTATCAAAGTTAGCAACAATTGGAAAGGTGTCAAGTCTCATTTATCTTTGTCATTTCGACAGAACAGATAACCAGCCCATTGTAGAGTCTGACCTTTTTTTCCCATTGAAAGTAATCGAGCAAAAATCTGTCAGATTCTATAAAGGGTAAGTAACCACCCAGATGATGAAGATTGAACTTGCTCTATTCAACTTAATGAGGTGAAAATTGGACGAGTTCTATAATAGATGGGTGATTCACTGCATCGTGTTATTGCTCAGGCAGTGACATTGAAAATTACTGTCATCATCTCTTGTTTTTCTTATACAATCTGCTACAAATTCAACATATTAGTACCTTAGGCAGTCATATTCCTGTCAATGAGGAACTAAAAGGAGCCAAGCACTGTTCAATTACCATGAATTCATCTAATATTGGCCAGTTGACATTCATTGTCACATAAACAAAATCAAAGCATATTCATTTGAATGCTTTCAGATGTTTTCTGGATTCACAAGCATTGTTTCAGTGAGATGGCGGCACACATGCAAATGATTGCTATGGTCAGAACAAGAATAATTTACATTATACGGCTGTGAAACATGTTGTAGAAAGTAAAAGTTCAACTTGTTGGCTAGCTTTGCACATTAAGTTGAGTACAGACAAATAATATGCTGCAATTGAATTGTGTTCTTTGGGTTTCTTTGAAGGTTCTGCTATATTGTAACGTGTTGGTGTAGAGAAAATCAAGTTGGTGTAGAGAAAACTTTTCTGCAATAAGTTAGTTTATTGAAGCAAGAGCTTCCAATGCCTTGCACTTAAATTACAAACCTATCCAGGATATACTTGAAGCTTTTACCAAAAATAACATTCAGTTAGCCATGAAGGTAGAAACTGACAAACATACAGCTCAAATGGAACATCTGGAATCTATGCATGAACATTGCTTGGAAAATGATTTGGAAGCTGTTCAGGTGCCCCTGTCAAGTATCTTGGAAATTGTAGATGCAGTCTATGATTGTGGTAAATCTCTACAAGTCGTTGGCAAGTCGTTGTCATTCATTGAAGAACATTGGATGTGGAGAAAATATAGTAAAATTTATCATGTGTTTATTGATATATGAAGTGAAAAGTTATTTATTAATGTATGATCCATAATCAATTTGGAATGCATATTGTGGTCAGACTTGTCTATTTGAAAACTAACACAGTGCTTACTTATCTAAAGAAATATGGCAACATTTAACTCTAATAGGGTATAGGGATAGAAGGCTACTCACCCCTTATGCCTGTTTTGTGATTCAACGAGATTTTGACTGATCAGCCTTCATATACCAACCCTAACACTTTTGGTTAACAATAATCAATCAATCTTAGATTTAAAATAAAAGAAAGTTCCAACTTTGTACCTTTACATTTCAACTGATTTGATATCATCCATTCTTCTTGATTGGCCAAAGTCAAGGTAAACCCAAATGGAAACTGAAAACTGGCAACAGCAACAACAATACCATATAATGTCCCAAGACACCTTTTAGTTACATTAACAAACAAAGTTTTGCACACAAGAACACCCAAATTAAGAGAATAAGTCTATAGACCCATCAAGATTGCATAAGATCATGATTGTTCTTCAATTCCAACTCCACTTTTCCAGCTTCTCCCCAACCCCTTAGTTCCCTGAGTTACCAATAATCTTTCTCTTCCAGCCTTAGATGCATTCAACAATAGAGTATCTGCAAACTTCTGGGGGGAGAATTTGAAAGATTCACAACCCTTTGATCGAAATAATTTCTCTTCTTCTCAGTCCTGAATGATTGGTCACTTCCCCTGAGACTGTGGCCCTATGTTTAACATTCATTTATCTGTGGAAACAATCTATCAGTATCTACACTGTCCACTGATTCCTATTCAGAATCTTATATGCTTCCATAAGATTACATCTTGTTCCTTGAAATTTAAGCAGCTAGGCAAATGAAGCTATGCCAGTCGGTAAGTGAATGATGGAAACCAAGACTTCACAAGAAGGCAGAATTGGCGGAGTAGGATACTTTTAAAATTTCCTTTGGTTCTATCCCCTCAGCCTCATCTATTCTAAGAAAATAACCATAGCCTGTTCAATCTTTTCTCATACTTGAATTTTAAAGTGCTAGTAATATTCTTGTAAATCTCCTATGTAATCTCTCTACAGAAATTATGCCTTCCCTGCAATGTGATCAACAGAATGCACATTAGACATCCAGCATTGTTCCTGCATTACATTACCACTCTTGTATTCACTGGTTTGTCCACCAAGAGGTTACAGTTTCCACTGGATTTCATATCTCTTTCAAAATACTTTCCAGTGAGGCGAAGATCTGATGGAGAAAAACTGTTGAATGGTGAAGTTGCAACATCTAAGAAGAGGTGAGGAGCATCGATTCCAACAGCATGACAATGATATTGAAGTCTTTACACCACATGCACAAGTTTAGGACAATGAAAGTAGTGGATAATTGGGAAGACTGCAGGGTTGAGATTCATTTGTTCAAAAGACTCGCACAAGGAACGAATCAATGAAGAGCTCTTCGGAGATTGTTGTTTGCACTGGAAGATTGCAGTCAGAACTATCGAGGTTGTACCTAAGATCACAGCAAATATTCTCGATAAATAGGTGAGATGAGAGGAACATTAGTATTTCCCATTGTCATTTTTGGCAGTGTCATTGGAATTCTAGACAATGATGACTTTTCTGGACTTCCATACAGAAATACAGATAAATCTCATGCTTCAGTATTCTGAAGAATTTTCTGCTTATGCAGAGTTCCCTGTACTTGTGAATAGTCTCATCAGGTACACTGTAAGGCCAGTGTAATTATCTTGCAAATCTGAAAGAATTGGAACCTGCAGCATTTCATAGACACATGGCACTGCCAGTCACAAAGTCTTGCAGATGGCACAAAGGTGGTGAGGAAAGGAAGGTGAAATAAAGGGGGAACAATCTTGCAAATTTGAGAAAATGTGAAACTATCCATTTTGACAAGATGAATAAAAAAGTTGCTGTATAAATTGGTTATGCTAGTATATGATTCACAAAGGATTAGCATTTAAATGTTTTATTTAAAAATCTAGGACACTGACCTGTAGTTATTTAAATCTGCTGAGAATTTTCATACTCCCAAATCTATTCAATCTGTCTAAATCAGCTCAAATCCCAGACGAGCCCCCAAACTGTTACGATACAGGGTAAACCCTCTTGCTTAATTTAAAATCAGCCATACAGAAAGATTTATCCCATGCAGTACTCTGTGAAAATTCAAGAGGTCAAGGACTAGCTAAAGTAAAAGTAACAGCTTTACTTCTTTAAGTAAAACAGAGAATAATCAACTAACAACTATTTATAACTCCATCCTCTAACCTATCATTTACCTTCCCCTTCCACAATACTAATCCAATAAAACTCCCAATTAAGATTTATAAAACAAAATTTCTTATCTCAAAACCAGGCAGCTTTCGGTTCTTCTATTTGGAGCTTGCTGTATCTTCTTTTCTTCTTCTTAAGGATTCTGCTACAAAGGTTACTGATCGATAAAGGTACTTTTAAGAGAGCTATTTTTCTGGCAGTCTTTTTACATGCTGGTAGCTGGGCAGTTCTCCTCTCAACTGTTCAATTTTCCTTGATCTTATACACCCCAAAGCATTGACTGTGTCATTGGATTTTAAGACTGTCAATATACTAAATTCAAAGTGGATTGGAGTTTGGTATTTTTTAGGGTATAATTTAAATTGATTGGCCTAATTCGAATTTGTTTTGTCATGTCCAGGCAGCCAGCTAATTTAGCTTTCAACCAAGTATTACATTGCATTTTACTGCGAACACTTGGTGCTGTCACTGCTAGCTTTTAACTGTTTTAAAGGTACAGTACACTCACATCTTCATAACACCTCCTCCTTAAAAGAATGAACCATCATAACGAAAAGATGGCTTCATTTTTTTCTCTACTTTTTAAACACATTACCCTAACATACAGATGATTTATTATAAGTTCACCTTAATTTCTTACCATACCATACCTATATAAATAGAGCATTAAATAAAGAAAAATCTCATCTAAACTCTATTAGTTAAATCCGCTATAGCGCATCTGTGATTACAGTCCTCCAACCTGCAATATGTATGATTTTTAAATTAAGAGTCTGTAACATAAGACCCCAACAAAATAGTCTCATGTTCTTGTCTTTAAAGCATTCTAAGAATGTAAGCGGATTGTGATCTGTATACATAACCATCTCCAATACGTTGTTCGTGATATACACATTAAAATGTTGTAAAGCTAGTACCAAACTCAATATCTCCTTTAGATTGGGGAACATTTCCTCTGGTGGATGTTAATCTTCTTCAAAGAGTAACCAACCTGCAGTTCAATCCCAAACGCATCTTCCTGTAGTAGTACAGCTCCAACTCCTGTGTCACTAGCATCGATGGGGACTTTAAAAGGTTTTGAAAAATTAGTTTGGTGGTTAATATGGCTTTCACATGGTCAAATACCTCCTTTATTTCCACTGAAACTTTGTGTTCTTCTTGAGTAAATCTGTTAATGTTGCCACTATGCTGCTGAAGTTGGGAAAAAACTTCTGATATAATCCGCTGAGTCTTAAGAATTGAAGCAGCTCTGACTTTGAATTTGGTCATGGAAATTCCTCGATGGCCTTTGCCTTTGAGTTCCGTGGAGTCAATCTTCCATGACCTATTGTATGTCCCAAGAACATCACCTATGCTTTCACAAATTCAGTTTTATTTAAGTTTATCACCAATTTTGCTTCTCATAGTCATTCAAAGAGCTCTGCCAACTGTACCAGGTGATCTTTCCAGGACTTACTAAAGATCACTGCATCATCCAAATAGGCTGCACAGTTTGTTAAGCCAGCCACAACTTTGTTCATGAGTCTTTGGAATATGGTGGGTGCATTATTTATTCCAAAGGGTGTCACTTTAAACTGATATAGCTCATTTGGGATGACAAACACAGAAATGTCCTTCACTGACTCTGATAAAGGTATCTACCAGTAACTACACATTAAATCCAACTTGAGGATGTAACTGGCTTGTCCGACTTTCTCGATACAGTCCTCCAATCTTGGAATTGGATATGAGTCTGATTTTGTAATGGCGTTGACCTTCTGATAATCCACACAGAATTGTTGAGTCCCGTTTGGTTTGGGAACTAAGATGATTGGCTAACTCCACTTGATCCTAGCTTGGTTCACTGATGTCCTCATCGAGCACAGCCTCCACCTCCATCTGGACCTGTCTGGCTTTAAAAGGATTAAACCGATAGGGATGTTGTTTTATCGGAGCAGTATTCCCTATGTATACTTCATGTACAATAGTATTAGTCCTTCACATCTGATTCTTATGTATGTCCTTATACTGCAGTAACAAATCTTTCAACTGTGTTCTATGCTCCTGAGGCAGATAGCTTACTAACCTATCCTATTCCTCAAGGCCTTCTTTACTTTATAATCTATTTTGAGGCACATCAAAATCCACATAATCTGCATTTGATTCCTCATTTTGCTGGGCAGTAACTAACACCTGTTTCTCCAGTTCTTTCTTTCTAGTATAATACGGTTTCAACATGTTCGCATGACATACTCAATATCATTTTTTTCCCATCTGGCATCTTTACTAAATAGTTCACCTGACTCAACTTGTTCTCAATTTGATAGGAACCACTAAACCTGGCTTTGAAGGGATCTCCTATCACTGGTAACAGTACTAACACGTCATCCCCTCAGAAAAACATCCAAGTCTCAGAAGTTTATCTGCCATTCGCTTCATTCTACACTCTGCCCTCTTTAAGTGCTGTTTAGCTAACTCACCTACTCGATTTCATCTTTCCCTCACCTCTGATACATAATCTAAGTGTGAGATCCCTGACTTTGGTCCTGTCAATCTTTCTTTAATTAATTTCAAAGGGCCTCTCACTTCATGACCAAATATTAACTCAAAGGCAGTAAACTGAATAGATTCATTTGGGGCATCTCTAATGGCAAACAATACAAATGGGATATCTTTATCCCAACCATTCAGGTAGTCCTGACAGTATGTTCTCAACATGGTCTTCAAGGTCTGATGCCACCTTTCTAAAGCTCCCTGGGATTCAGGATGATACACACTGGATTTAAAGTGCTGTATACCTAAGCCGTCTCTAACCTCCTTAAACAGCAAACAGTACAATTTGACCCTTGGTTCAACTGAATTTCTCTGGGTAGCCCATACGATGTGAAGAAAGCTACTAACTCCTCTACCCCTTTTTTGCGTTGATACTCCGCAATGGAATTGCCTCTGGAAATCTGGTAGACACATCCATTATGGTTAACAAGTACTGGTTCCCAGTTTTAGCTCTCAGGAGGGGACCTACAGAATCAATTATAACCCACGTGAAAGGTTCTCCAAATGTGGGAATTGGCAACAATAGTGCTGATTTTATTACCGCCTGTGGCTTACATACCATTTGGCATGTATGACAGGTATAGCAAAAATTAACCACATCCTTGTGCATTCCAGGCCAATAAAAATGTTTTTGTACCTTAGCCTGAGTCTTTCGAACCCCTAGCTAACCTCCTACAGGTAGTCATATGCTACCGTAACACTTCCTGTCTGTATGCTACTGGCAACACAATCTGTGCACTTAGACCCATTTCTCCTCTGCATTAACCTGCCATGGTCTCCATTTCCACTTTATGATTCTATCTTTCAGATAATAACCTTCCGGAATATTCTCTGCCTTCTTTTCAGAGAACACATCCACATATATATTTTTTATCGTCTTGTCTTGCTGTTGCAAGTTTCTAACCCTTTCATACGAACACTTTTGTTTGACCCTCTGCCTGTTCAGGTTTTTCCTGCACCATTACGTCAAACAGGTTATCCGCTAACTGAACCTCAACTCTATCAGCTTTCTCTTTACTTTTCGCTTCATACTGTGACTTATGATAAGGGATCTGTTTACAACACAGTCTGGGAAAATACCAAGATATTTCTGTTTTAACTCCTCAGTTTCTTGGTCTTCCTTGGGCTTTTCCACAACATGGGGTGTCACTCCCACCTTGCATTCTGCCAAATCATTCCCAAGAACAAATTGAATTCCTGGAACCGACACACTGTCAATCACTCCCATTGTTACTTCCCCAGTTCTGAGTTGGCACTCCAACCTGACCTTACATCGGGGAATGCTAAATTTCTGTCCATCTATCCCACAAATTACCACACTCTCAGGTAATAGATCAGAAAGAGTGCAAATTCGCTCATCTCTAATGATCAGCAACTGGTTAGACTCTGTATCTCTCAAAATTATAACCTTTTGTCCTTCTCCCCCTGTTCTTTCTGAGTTAACTTTACCCGCAGTGGTGAACTCTTTGTAGAGATCAGGTACTAACTCCACACTCAGCCCCTGTCTAGGCTGTGCATTCTCCTGCAGCTCCTTGACTCTTCTTGGGTCTCCTCTACTAACTTCACTAATGCCAATGGCTAAGCTTCTTTTACCACAACTTTTCACACAGTGCCTTTCTTTAACAAGCAGCACTGCGACTTTACGTGTCCCACTTTACCACAGTGGAAACACCTGAGGCCTTTCACCTCCTTTCCACCCTCCTGGGCTTCTTTTTTATCCTGTAGTAAATTCTTACCAGTGCTCTCTCCTCTTGGTTTCGTAGTGTAGGATCTCCCCTTCTCCCAACTTCTGTCCCTCACAGGACAAAACTCTGGCTGGAAGCTTGTCTTATGCGCAAATATGTACTCATCTGTTAATTCTGCTGCCCTTCTCACTTCCTAAATTTTCTGTTCTACGTGAATTCTTACCATCTCTGGAAGTGAGTTTTTAAACTCCTCCAGCAGAATGATTACTTTTAGAGCCTCAAAGGTTTTATGTATTTTCAAAGCACACACACCCATTGCTCAAAATGACTATGTTTAATTCTTTCAAACTCAACATACATCTGACCTGGTTCCTTCTTTGTGTTTCTGAAATGCTGTCTATGTGCTCTGGCGCCAGTTCATAAACACTTAAAATAGCCTCTTCATAATGTCTTGTCCCCTCATCTGACAGCGCAGAAAATATCTCACTAGCTCTGCCTAAAAGTTTAGTCTGAACTAGCATTACCCACGAATCCTTGGACCACCCTATCTGCCTCGCCAATTTTTCAAATGGAATAAAGAAGGCTTCAACATCTTTCTCATCAAAATGTGGCAGAGTTTTGACATATTTATATAGATCACTACCTTTTCTTTTAATCTCCATCCTGTTAAATTGACTTTGCTGTCTAAGTTGCAACTTCTCAGGTTCAAATGATCTCTCTTTTTGCTCAGCACAGAAGTTTCTCTTTCTTTCTTGTTCCTTTCCCTCTCTTTCTCTCTCT
>NC_057710.1:52340432-52363120 GCF_004010195.1 Chiloscyllium plagiosum | reverse complement strand
CCTCTCTGATCTAAACTCTGGTTTCCAGCACCTCCAGTCCTCACTTTTGCCTAATACTTAGGTGGGTTGATTAAAAGGAAAGATTGGACAGGTTAGCTTTACATCTGCTGGAGTTTGGAACAATAAGGTCATTGAACATACAAAAACCTGAGAGGACTTAACAGGATCCATTTGGAAAGAATGTTTCTTCTTGTAAGAGAAGTTAGAACAAGGGGACATTGTTTGAAAACAACAGGTCACCCATTTAAGGCAGAGATGTTTTTTTTTCTCACAAACTGTTGTGAATCTTTTGAAATTTCTTCCTGAAGGGTGGAAATAGTCTTTGACCATTCTTAAAGCAGAGATAGAAATATTCTTGATAAGTAGGGAAATGGTGCAGGGCAGGAATTAGAGTAAGCAGCTCAGCAGCTTTTATCAAATTATGGAAATGGCTGAAATGAACGATTGGCCTACATCTGCTCCTAATTCCTGTGTTGATTTGTAAATATCATTCAGCCACAGCATTTCTTCACAGAATGGAGTGCAGCCATCACATTAATATGGAGTATCATTTACCCAGGGAGAACACATAGATGGACATTTGCTCAGCAAGTCAACAAGGACATGTACTGAATTGGGCAAAATCAAGGAGGTCCCTTATCAATTTTGAAAGCTTTAGGTAAGCATGACTTCAAAAACACCCATGACTGAAGGGGCATGCCTTTATTTTTGATTGGCGAAAGTTTATAGTGTCAGACCAGTTTTGTTAATCCAGAATCAAGAAAAAGTTCGACATCACAATTCCTGTCTTTCAAATTGACTGACCAATAATTCTTGTCTGGATCATCTTCTACTACAGGGTCAACAACATTCATTTGACCGAGGAAGTATGTGATTGCCATATTGGTTCTTGTTCCACTTGTTCACTTTGCTGAACTCTGTTTCACACTGGAGCCTATTGACTTAATTTACTTTTGTGGAGATCTTAAACCATTTAACTGCTGAAAGCGGCCATATCTGCCACTGTGAAAGCATTGGATGCCCCCTGCTGGACAGTCTGTTGCTTAGTTTACCTTCTGACTCCCTACTGCTACCACTGCAAAACTTGTCAAACTATAGGCTCAGACTGAGCCTCAGAATTGCATAGAATCATATCTCATTTACTTGCTCTTCGTAAACCTACCTAGAATGCTGAACCGCTTGCTCCAACCTTAATTCTTCTTTAGACTGCAAAAGAAAATTGGAGACCTTCACTTCCAACAATATATGCCATTACCTCACTTCAGCTAATTCTTCAACCATTTTACCTCACTACAGAAAACTCTTCAACAGCTTCACCTCAATTCAGGTACACTACAAGGTCACCACATTTGAGGAATCTTCTGACGATCTTCAGGTCTCGTGTTTCAAACTTGTCTCTAGTTGTGCAGATTTACCTGAGAAAAACACTGACTTCTTTAAATTGATGCCACCATTACTGTATCATTTTGTATCCTTTTAAGGATTTTACGTGGTTTTCATTCAAGCTCAGGCCAAACTCGCAAGTTACTGTTAATCAATACTTATTCATAGACTGAATGTGATGGTTAGGTGACAGAGAAGCATTTTCTTTGTCAAACAAGGTCCAACTTCTTTGTAGAGCATTAACACAATGACTGAGGACACAGTGACATCACAGCTTAGCTCAGAGGCACAGCTTCATATTTATTGAAATCTGTCTCTGTTCCGAGGTGAACAAAGTGCAATAGATAACACCTTCCAAAGGCACAACCACTTCTATCTAGAAGGACAAGGGCAGCAGATACCTGTGAATGCCACTACCTGCAAATTCCCCTCCAAGCCACTCACCATCCTGATTTGGAAATATATTGTCACTTTTCACTGTCACTGCATCAAAATCCTGGAAGTCACTCCTTAAGGACAGGATAGGTCAACCTACAGAATGTGGACTGTGGTGGTTCAAGAAGGCAGCTCATCACTGCCTTCTCAAGGACAACTAGAGATGGGCAATAAATGTTGGCCAGCCAACAATGCCCAGGTCAGATAAGCAAATAAAACAAAAAGAAAATGTCCAGCTTTTTGAATCTCATTGTATTGCTGATGTCCCCAATATTATCTTGCCAAACCTTCACTACATTGTCTCCATGGCATTGATATGGGGTGCCCAGAATTGTATGCAAAACTCCAGCAACTGCTGAACAAGAGTCTGGTAGAAGTTCAGAATAACTAGTTGGTTTTAATTGCTATTCCTCTCTTCAATTTTGAGGCATCTTGTATGCTTTCTTAACCATTTTGTCAACTTGCCTGCTATCTTCAATAGTTTGTAAACACAAATCCCCAAGCTTCTATTATTGCACACCATCAAAACAGGACCTTCATATCATTCCTCATGAAGTATAATAGTGAACAGTAGGTTCGAGTATTTGTTGGTTAACCAGAAGCAACCCCAAGCAGTCTTAAAAAAATTCCACTTCAGTGATCTTACGCATGTTGGACCTATACATAAACAATTGCATGAGATCAAGGAGCAGACTCAGGAGACCCACCATTCTGCAATTTTCCACACCAAAGTATCCAAAGATAACTGTGATTGGGGAAATGTGAAATTGAACCTTTAATAGATGGTGAAATAGAGCCTGCAGCTTTGGGCACTGCATACAAAATAGAGGACTGTTTCATTTAGGGTGCAGCATGCATGCAGTAACATCAATTTAATTTTAATGCAGAAACATATTTTTCATTACAGGAATGTGCTATTATTATACATAGCTGGATTTTTAGGTAGGCAAAAGTGAGGACAGCAGATGCTGGAAACCAGAGTTTAGATCAGAGTGGTGCTGGAAAAGCACAGCAGGTCAGGCAGCATCCAAGGAGCAGGAAAATTGATGTTTCAGGCAAAAGCCCTTCTCCAGGATTCCTGAAATTTGACTTCTACAACCTGTATGAGATGCTGACTACAGCTAATGGCTGAAATGACCGGGAGCAGGAAAATCAATGTTTCAGGCAAAAGCCCTTCTCCAGGATTCCTGAAATTTGACTTCTACAACCTGTATGAGATGCTGACTACAGCTAATGGCTGAAATGACCGATGCGCCTATCTTATTTATTGCATATGGTAATTTAAAATCATGGCCACAACTTCTTTCTTGCTTTCATCAGAGATCAAAAGGAGTAGTTATGCTCCAAGAGTTCACAAGAACACTGTAGGCTATTGCCACCCTCCTTCAATCCCCATGACATGTTCCCTCTCGACTTAATAGACCACTGGCTGGCTCAGTATTCAATACAAAAAGAAAAATCCTACAATGCTCAATCAGTGGTCTTCAGCAGGATGCTGGCTTGAGATAAGATCCAAATTAATGTTGTTACCTGTGTGAATAGGTAGAAACAGAAACAAAGCACTTATTTACAAGATTACTGAATGAAACACAATGAACAGAAAATAGAATACCAAATAACCTATCCTATCCAAAAACCCAACACAGTACCCCAACTTAATGATGCTCTTCCAAAATACTTGAACAATCACTATAATCCACCCTTGGTACAAAATGTAAAATGAAACACAAGTCAAAAAGAAAGAGAGAGGGAGAGGAATGGTCCAGCAGCCTTTTTTCACACACACACACACATGCACACACTGCTGCATAAAAGTCAAACTGGCCATTCCCCTTTCAAGTTTATTCCCTTAAAACTTGAAAGCCTTCTGCTTAAGGCAGTATCTGTTAGCTGTAAACAAATTGGCCCTAAAATCCAACCAACCTCAGACGTTTTGGAACCTGTGTCATTTACAACATCCCTGGAGAAACTCCAAGGACAACCTAACCTTGTTAAATGAACCGTTCTATTATACCTCCCCCTTAAAAATGAACCATCAATATCCAAAGATGGCTTCATTTTAAAAAAAAATTCTTTAATGCTCTAAAATGCAGATATGCATTATATTGACTATAAACATGCAAACATGTACAACTACATTCTATTTCAATCTGTTGTACTCCTGCCACTGAACACTTCCATTTCTCACTCAAGTCTCAATAATGCGTCAGCAATCACGTTTTCTCGTTCTGCCACCTGCACAATTTTCAAATTGAATGGCTGTAACAACAAGTTCCATCTAAAGTCTGGCATTTTTGTCTCTAAATTTCTCCACAAACTTCAATGGCTTATGATCAGTTATATGATTGTTTCAGATACGTTACTGGTAACATAAATGCTGAAATGTTGTAATGCCTGCACCAAACTAAGCTCTCCTTCTCAACCATTGATTATTTCTGCTGATGAATGTTCAACTGCCTGGAGAAATACCTGATAGTTCTTTCTATCATCTTGTCATCTTCTTGCAAGAGTACAGTACCAACACACATATCACTTGCATCGATAGCCACCTTGAACGGTTTTGCGTAATTAGGTGTGTCTAATACTGGGGCTGTGGTTAACATAGCTTTCAGGCTCGGCGAAGTGGGAACTGCAGATGCTGGAGATTAGAGTCAAAATTAGAGTGATGTTGGAAAAGCACAACAAGTCAGGCAGCATCCGAGGAGCAGGAAAAATCAACATTTCGGGCAAAAGCCCTTCATCAGAATGATTCCTGATGAAGGGCTTTTCCCCGAAACATCGATTCTCCTGCTCCTCAGCTGCTGCCTGACTTGCTGTGCTTTTCCAACACCACTCTAATCTTGACAGCTTTCAAGCTATCAAATGCCTTCTGACAGTCCGGTGTTCACTGAAACGTCTTGCCTTCCTTTAGCAATTCAATGAGTGGAGCAGCCACACTGCTATAATTTGGTACAAATTTCCAATAAAATCCACTCAATCCCAGGAACCATAATCCTGCTGTTATTGTGGATATATGGGAAACTCCCCAATTATCTTTGTTTTTGCATCCTATCGGACCATTTGTCTACGTCCAATAACACGGCCTAGGAAGGTGACAGGGGCTTTGACAAGTTCACGTTTAGCCAGGTTTATCACCAAACCTGCCTTCCGAAGTCGATCGAACAAGTCTGATAATGTTGTAAATGTTTCTTCCATGTATGACTAAAAATCAGCAGATCATCTATATAAATGACACAGTTCACTAATCTGGCAATGACTTTATTGGTAAGTCTCTGAAATGCGGCACATGTATTTTTCATACCAAATTGCATGACTTTAAACTGATAAAGTCCATTTGGTGTTATGAAAGCCTAAATTGTCTTTGCTGTTTTTGACAAAGGTAACTGCCGGTTTCCTCTGAGCAAGTCCAACTTAGAAATGTAAGTTGCTTGTCCCACCTTCTCGACACATCTTACAACCATGGAATCAGATATGCATCAGTGTTTGTAATTGTATTGACTTTACAATAGTCCACACAAAGCCCTTGGGTACCATTTGGTTTTGGTGCCAATACTATGGGTGAGCTTCAGTCACTGTAACTCACTTCAGTTATGTTGTCTTAGTGCATGCATTCATCCTTTTGAACCTGCTGCAATTTTAGAGGGTTATGCCTATAAAGATGTTGCTTAATCAGAACAGCATCTCCCACATCTACATCATGCATAATTAGGTTATTTCGGCTCAGCTTATTTCCACATTTCTCCCGATGTGACAGTAATAACTCTTTCAGGTCAATTTTCCTCTGGAAGGCAAGTCAATAATGTATTCCAATTTTTGACAACTTCCTCATTGTCCAATTTAATTTGAGGCATGTTTAATTCAGAAGCTTTGTACTTGGTTCTTCCCCCTGTGCTGTAATCAGTAACACATTCTCCTCTCGCTTTCCTTCCCTGTTAAAATGCCTTTTGAGCATATTCACATTACACACTCTGAGATTTCTTTCTCTCTGGAGTCCCTATCAAGTAGTTCACCTCCTTCAATTTCCTTTCGATTTGAGAAAGTCCACTAAACCTTGCTCTTAAAGGTTCACCTATCACTGGAAGTAATAGTAATACCTTATCCCTGATAGCAAAATTGTGAATTTTTGATTTTTTTCTCTGCTTCCTGTTTCATTGTGATACTTTTAAATGCTGTCTAGCCAACTCTCCAGTTCTATTTGCTCGTTCCCTAAAATTTGGCACATAGTCCAATTATGTGGTCTCTGAAGTCTGACGTACTAATTTCTCCTTAATCATTTTAACTGTCCTCTCAAATGGACTGAATTTGGTCAATCTGAAAAAGCACAAAATTATCTAGATAGTCTTGACAATAAGCCCTCAACATGGTCTTTAATGTCTGATGCCACCTTTCTAGCGCTCAAATGCATTGGATTTGATTGTTTTATTCCGAAGCTGTCCATAACTTGCTTGAATAATTCTGATGTGAAGTTTGACCCTTGATCTGATTGTATCTCTGAGGGTAGTCCTTATCTACCAATTCTTTGAGCTGTGATATTCTGTAATGGAACGGCCTCTGGTTCCCACTTTTTGTTTGAGCTAAGGGAGCTACGCAGTCAATTAAGAATCTTGTAAAAGGTTCCTCAAATGCAAGAATACATATTAACTGTGCAGTTATTGTTGCCGCCTGTGGTTTTCCAATTACCTGACATGTATGACACGTCTGGCAAAATTCAACTACATCCTTGTGCAGTCCAGGCCAGTAAAAATGTTTTTGTATTTTAGCTTGTGTTTTCCTCACTCCTAAATGACCCCCAAGTGGTAGTTCATGAGCCACTCGCAACACTTCCTTTCTGTATTCCACTGGGGTAGCACAGTGGCTCAGTGGTTAGCACTGCTACTTCATAGCGCCAGGGACCGGGTTCAATTCCAACCTTGGGTGATTGTCTGTGTGGAGCTTTCACATTCTCCCTGTGTCTGCATAGGTTTCCTTTGGGTGCTCCGTTTTCTCCTACAATCCAAAAGATGTGCAGCTTAGGCGAGTTGGCCATGTTAAATTGCCCAGAGCATTCAGGGATGTGTAGGGTAGGTACATCGGGGGAGGGTAAATATAGCGTAGGGGAATGGGTCTGGGTGGGTTACTCTTTGGAGGGTTGATGTGGACTTGTTGGGCCAAAGGGTCTGTTTCCACACTGTAGAGATTCTATAAAAAGATATGATTTGATGAATTTCTGCCCATTTCTCATCTGCCTGAATATGTGATGGTCTTTATTTCCTCATTAAGACATCATTTTTAAGGTAATAGAAAAAGAATCCAAATGTACCCCTGAATGCTATGTGTGCCTTTTGATATAACTGCTTTAAATTTTCATTTTTCTGCTGTAACTCAATTAAATTATCTGAGCTAAACATGTCTGTATTGTCATCTATTTGCTCCTGCTTGTCTCAACCATCCGATCAAACAGGGTCTCTGCTAATTCCACTTCAACGTTCTTATCTGTACTCTTTGATCTTTCCTGATTCAGTTGGTGACTTTGTGACCTTGTTACCACACAGTAAGGAAAATTTTCAACATATGTGTCCTGTAGTTGTTCAGTTGCCTGAGTTTTCACTGGTTTTTTAACCACAGTAGGCAGCACTCCAACCTGTGAACCAGCTATATTGTTAGCAAGGACAAATTGTATTCCTGGAGCTGAGAGTTTGTCCAGTACTCTTACCATGACTTCTCCACTCTTCTCTGGATACTCTAACCTCATTTTACATAATTGAGTGCTTTTTCTCTCACTGTGAATTCCCGTTACTAGTATCTTTTCTGGCAATAGTCCTTCAGAAGTACATACCTCCTCATCTTTCAGCATCACAGGCTGAGTGGATCCTGTGTCTCTTAATATTGTAACCTCATTACCTGCTGCTCCTGACCTACGCGAATAAACTTTACCTTCGCAGGTATATCATTTAATAAGATCTGGCACTTCCTCTTTAACCAGCCTCCGACCAGCTTTTACATTCTGGCGCAGCTTTCTAGCCTCCACTGTGCTTTCTGTTATCAATCTAATAAAATTGACTGGCTTATCCCATTTTCCTACATCTGGTTTCCCAGAGCTTTCTCTCACCCACCAACACTGTGATTTTCTGTGGCCTACTTTTGTAGTGAGAACACCGGAGCTTTTTAACTTCTCTGTCCCCTTCAAGGGTTTCCCTTTTACCCTGTGGTAAGTTATCCTTATAATCTTCACCGAGATCTACCTTTCGCTTTCCATGCATGGATTTCTCTTTTCTCCAATTTCTATCCCTCATGGACGGAAATTGATTCTGGAAGCCAAACTTTGATTTATGAACCAACTCATAACCATCAGCCATTTCAGCTGCTAATCTTGCTGTTTGAACTCTCTGCTCTTCCATATATGAGTTCTCATTACCTCAGGAAGCAAATGTTTGAACTCCTCCAAAACAAAGATCTCCCTAAGAGCATCACAGATTTGCTCTATTTTGAATGCTCTTATCTACCTGTCAAAATTACTTTGTTTGATCAAACTCAATGTAGGTTTTACCAGGGTCCCTCCTTAGATTCCTGAAACGTTGTCTGTAGGCTTCTGGTACAAGCTCATATGCACTTAAGATGGCTTTCTTCACCTCCTCATACACCCCAGATACCTCCTCTGATAGTGATGCGAATACCGCACTAGCTCTCCCTACAAGTTTTGTTTGGATCAACAAAACCCACATGGTCACTGGCCACCACATTTGTTCAGCACTTTTTCAAATGAGGTGAAAAAGGCTTCTACTTCCTTCTCATCAATTTTGGGCAATACTTGAATATATTTAAACAGTTTCTCACCAGGCCTTTGGCTACCATGGGTTTGCTCACCCTCACTCTCTTCCTCACTAAGCTTACCTTCAGCCTTCATCTCCATCCTTTTAAGCTTAGCTTCCTGTCTTAGTGCCAATTTCTGATGGTCACACTCTTTTTTTCTCTCTTCTGATTTTAATCATAATTCAAACTGTTTCATTTCTGTTGCCCGTTCCTTGTCTATTCAAACTGTTTCATTTCTGTTGCCCGTTCCTTGTCTTTTTTCTCTAACTTAAACTGCTTCATTTTCAATTGAACTTTAGCCACGTCTAAAGATTTTGATGGGCTTTCCAGCAAATATAAATGCTGAGCTATTGCTGTAATTATGTCTTCAGTCTTCACGGAATGAGGCAGCTCCACTTCAACTTGCCGACTAATTCCGGCAGCTTGTCCTTAACCCCCAAGGTCACTTCTTCCACCCCCAGAAAACTGTTGGTGACTGTTGCTATTCCAACCAATGTTTACACCAACCAAATCAACACATGGAATAAAAGACACTAACACCTTCCACTCAGACCACCATCCAACTTCAGACTTTTAGGAACCTGTGCCGTTTACAACCTTTCTGAAAAAAACTAAGGACAATCTAACCTTGTTAAAGGAACAGCTATGTCACACCGAGAACTCCAAAATTTCAACTTTCACATCGCTGCTCTGAGTGAGAGCTGCAGAGCTGGAGAAGGACAACTAAAGGAAGACTAAGGTCAATGTACCATTTTCTGGAAAGGACTTGACCTGAACAACTGAGGGTCCATGGAGTAGGTTTTGCCATCTGAAACAGCCTACTTCAGAAGCTAACAGAGAAACCTCTGGGAATCAATAAACGTCTCATGACTCTATGGATCCAGCTCGGCAAGAACCAACATGCCGTCATCATCAGCACCTATGCTCCAACTTTGGATGCTGAAGATGAATTAAAGGAGAACTTCCAGGCCCAACTTGACAATGTCCTTTTCTCTGTTCCCAACAATGACAAGACCATTCTCTTGGGAGACTTCAGTGCCAGCGTTGGAAAAGATCATAGGCTCTGGCCTTGACTAATAGGCAGGGAAGGAGTTGACAAGGTCAATGACAATGGAACACTCTTCCTCACCAAATATGTTGAACACAATCTGGTGATTACAAACACCCTATTTCACCAGAAAAACAGGCATAAAGTCTCCTGGCAGCATCCATGCTCCAAACACTGGCACCTCATCGACAACATAATCGTATGATCTCAGGACCAACAAGATGTACTGATAACAAGAGCTGCTACTGGTGCCAACGAGTGCTGAACAGACCATTGACTCATCTCATCCACCATGAGAATCAAGATTCAGCCCAAAAGGAAACACCAACATCGGAACACTATCAAGAAATTCAATGTTAACATCCTCCAAGACAACAACCAGGTACAGACGTTTCAACAAAATCTTCAAGAACAACTGCCTCAACAAGTCCCACCATCCATAGAAGAACAGTGGAATCAATTGAAGAACACTATCATCACCTCCTGCAAAGAAACAATTGGGTTCAAGATGAAAAAATATCAGGATTAGTTTGATGATAACGACAAACTACTCCAACAACTTATCGATGAAAAGAGAAAAGCTTTCATCACCTTACAAGATGACCACCAATCGGCTACTTAAAAGGAAACACTGTCAGGAATGCCAGGCTGCAGGCCAGAGGAGCTTCTGAAATCTGAAAAACCAATGGTGGAAGAAGAAAGCTCAGGAAATCCAACAACTAGTGGACATCAACGACATTCGACGCTTCTCTAATGCAATTAAAGCTATTTTTGGCAAAAGGGAGGACTGCAGATGCTGGAAACCTGAGTTTAGATTAGAGTGGTTTTGGAAAAGCACAGCAGGTCAGGCAGCATCCAAGGAGCAGGTAAACCGACGTTTCGGGCAAAAGCCCTTAACAGGAATGGAGGCAGGGAACCTCCAGAGTGGAGAGATAAGTGGGGAGGGGAGGGGGTGGTGGGGGCTGGGGAGAAGGTAACAAAGAGTACAATAGGTGTATAGGGGTGGGGATGGAGGTGATAAGTCAGAGAGGAGGGTGGAGCAGATAGTTGGGATGGGAAATTGACAGGTAGGACAGGTCATGAGGATGATGCTGAGCTGGAAGTTGGAACTGGGATAAGGTGAGGGGAGGGGAAATGAGGAAACTGGTGAAGTCCACATTGATGCCCTGGGGTTGAAGTGTTCCGAGGAGGAAGATGAGGTGTTCTTCCTCCAGGTGTTGGGTAGTGAGGGACCGGCAGTGGAGGAGGCCCAGGACCTGCATGTCCTTGGAAGAGTGGGAGGAGGAGTTGAAATGTTGGGTCATGGGACAGTGGGTTTGATTGGTGCGAGTGTCCACAAGCTGTTCCCTAAAGCACTCTGCGAGGATGCGTCCAGTCTCCCCAATGTAGAGGAGACCACATCGGCAGCAATGGATACAATAAATGACATTGGTGGATGTGCAGGTGAAACTTTGATGGATGTGGAAGACTCCTTTGGGGCCTTGGATGGAGGTGAGGGAGGAGGTGTGGGCGCAGGTTTTGCAATTCCTGCAGTGGCAGGGGAAGGTGCCAGGAGGGGAGGGTAGGTTGTTGGGGGGCGTGGACCTGACCAGGTAGTCACGGAGGGAACGGTCTTTGCAGAAAGTGGAAAGGGATGGGGAGGGAAATATATCCCTGGTGGTGGGGTCCGTTTGGAGGTGGCAGAAATGTCGGCGGATGATGCAGTTTATGCGAAGGTTGATAGGGTGGAAAGTGAGGACCTGGGAGCGTTCTGTCCTTGTTATGGTTGGAGGGGTGGGGTTTGAGGGCGGAGGTGCAGGGATGTGGATGAGGTGTGTTGGAGCGCATCTTTAACCACGTGGGAAGGGAAATTGCGGTCTCTAAAGAAGGAAGCCATCTGGTGTGTTCTCTGGTGGAACTGGTATCCTGGGAGCAGATACGGTGGAGGAATTGGGAATAGGGGATGGCATTTTTACAGGAGGTAGGGTGGGAAGCGGTGTAATCCAGGAAGCTGTAGGAGTCGATGGGTTTGTAAAAAATGTGCAGAGCTAGAAGAAAAGAGAAGAAAACGGAAAACAAGGCAGCAACAACCAAAGCCTGACCTACCATCGGAAACTACTTATCCTGAATGCTAAAGAACTTTCAAAGCCAAGATTGACCTCATAAGCCACCTGAGAGCCCATAAATAAATCAGCGGAACGGAGACCATCATCCTCGACCCCAAGAGATAGCCATGATGATGACTAACTCTTTTGATTGTTGCAACTAGGACATCAGGCATAACCAGGCAATGTGGAGTTGAGTATGGCCCCATCACTTGATTGCCATTGCTTAGATTATTCTTTATTTGGGAAATTGGATGGAAATCTACAAAACATGTTAGAGAAGGCAGATGGTCACATGCATTCCACTTAACCACTATGACAAATATTTAGAAGTAAAAATAACCAGACTTACTTTGATGGCAATAAATCCAACTATCATTGCCAATCTGCACACCCACCCTGATAGTAAAATTAAATAAAATGATGTAAAGGCTGTTTTAGAACTGCCTGAGAATTAAGTTTTAGGTTAGATGGTAATCCAGAATCTTTATACAAAATTCCCTTCTGTCTTTTCTCACTGTGATTATACTCATCCAGTCAAATGGGAAATGCAACACGTCTCACATTATTTGTTCCCAGTTTTAAAAATACATAAATTACAGTCTGTTGCACGCATGCATAACATACCACAAAATGAAACTTTGCATCTCTGAAACATTTCAGACTTTTCAAAAACTGAAATTATATGTTTTAATTATTGCTTCCATGGAAAATTAACATTAATTGTTTCTACATGTAATGAAAAAGTGACATTTCATCCAAAGAATGCAGTTCTTGGGAATACAGTTTAACTTTTCTAGACATTATGACCAGAGCTGCCAGTTTAATTTAGGCATAGGCACAGCTGGCAACACTTCAAATGATGTGTGGATCAAGATAGACATTGGCCCATGTTCTCTTTAGTGGAAAAACTTGTTAAGGGTCATGTTACAGAACAGAATTAAATCACTGTAACTCTATGTCTTCACTTGCAGGAACAAGGAATGTGCTGTTCAGCAGCTGTGAATATCTCATCAGTAAATGTATAAACAGTTTATCTTAGAATTCAACTGAATTTTCATTAGTCCTTTATTATTTTCAACTATGTAGCTGCGATGTTTCTTTTAAGCTGGCAAAGTAAAACAATTTTTCTTTTTTCTATTATTGGGAGGAGATGTTGTTTTCTCTCACTTCCCTCTCTCCCTCCAGGAAAACAAAATGGCAATATTCTTGAAATTGAATATTAGTTAGTACCCTTCACTAAATTGCTAGGGTAATTGTCACTCTGACACTGTCCTTGAGATGGGTGATCTACGTAAACACTAGAAACCAATGCACACCTAATCAGTGGATAATAACTTCAAGAGAAGTCAGTGCTATTTCACAACTGTAATTTTGCACCATGTGCTGGGCACATGAGCAGTCCAGAGGAAGGGGAGGACTAATGTAGATAGCTATGGGACCAGAAAGGACTGAATACTACTTTTGAGGACTTTATATTGAGATTTTATACACCCATGCCATTGCCATTCCAATACCCATTCCCCCCTCCCCATCACATCTAACTGCACACGAACAGTGCATACTCCCCAAAATATCATAACCAGGAACTGGATGATATTGCAGCATCACAAACCCAAAGGGCTCCCCTAAGGGATCTCATTTTTTGCTTGGAACTAGATGGCCCAATGTTAATGAGATTTCAGAATGAGTCATTTTCTCAGTGGAACTGATGGACTTCTCGCTGGTTCACAACCTCAAGCACCTGAACATCACATTGTACCTCATTATTTCAGGTATGGTGCCACAAGGAGAAACGTTACTGAATCTTCATTTAGCACATCAGTTTAAAATGATCATTCCTATCACAAAAGACCTACTGGTTAATGTGATTCTAGAAAGTTTGGGATTGGAGGGGTGTTGTACATCATATGTTAAAATTGACAATCTGGACGAAGGAACTGAGAGCATTGGTGCTACCTTTGCAAGTGATACAAAGATGGGTGGAGGAACAGCTCATATTGAGAAACAGGCAAATTGCAGAAGGACTTAGACAGGCTAGGCAACTGGGCAAAAAAACTGCAGATGGAGTACAACATGAGAAAGTGTGAGGTAAAGCACTTTGATCGAAAGAATAGGGGCAAAGACTATTTTCTAAATATGGAAAGGCTTCAAAAATCTGAAGGACAAATGGACCTAAGAGTGCTAGTTCACAATTCTCTTAAGGTTAACATGCAGGTTCAGTTGACAGTTAGAAAGGCAAATGCAATGTTAGCATTCATTTCAAGATGGCTGAGGCCATACAAGGCTCTGGTCAGGCTGCATTTGGAATATTGTGAACAGTTTTTAGCCCCGTTTCTAAGGAATGGTATGCTGGTGTTGCAGGAATCCAGAGGAGTTTACCAAGAATGATCATGGGAGTGTTTGAAAACTCTGGATCTGTATTTGATGGCATTTAGAAGGATGAAGTGGGGGGGGGGGGGGGGGGGGGGGGATCTCATTGAAACTTACAGAATATTGTGAGGATAGAGTGGATGTAGAAAGGATGTTTTCACAAGTAGGAGAGACTCGGACCCAAGGGCACACCATCAGAATGAAGGGAATGACCCGTTAGAAATGAGATGAGCACAAATTTCTTCAGCCAGAGGGTTGTGAGTGCCCAGAATTCATTGATGCAGAGGCCTGTTGAGACCAACTCATTGAATGTATTTAAGTCAGAGATAGATAAGTTCAATGATTGTGGGGTTTGTGGGGGGGGGGGGGGGGGGGGGGAGGGGGGGAGGTGTAAGGGGGCCAGGAGAATGAAGTAAAAGAATGTTTTAGCCATGAGCGAATGACAGAGCAGACTTGATGTGGCTGAGTGGCCTAATTCTGCTCCTGTATCTTATGATCTTATGGTTTGGAGATTGGAAAACTGGTACAATAACAATCCACATTATTTTTTCTAGTGTCCTGGCTGCCTTTTTGTTCATTTTCTTGATATTTTGTCATTTTTTTCCTGAGCATGTGTCATTGAAATAGTGTCCTATGTACACAGAAAGATCCCATTTCACAATTTACGGAAAAAAGGAATGCATTTTTCTCGCATTTTATGAAGAGAGGCCATAATGGTATCCATAACTTATGTTTAGGAGGGTTAACTAAAACCACGCATAAGGTCAGGGTCAGATGTAATTTCCTTTGGTGATCAATGTTCCTCATGAACAGTTATTGGAAATGGGCTTTGTTTAATGTTTTGATGACATACCAGAAGAAGCAAAGGAACAGTGGCAGAAAACAAATTCATTTGATGAAAAATATTAGGCTGCACAAAAAGATAAAAGGAACCTGAAGGATTGATATTGCAAAAACTCAGTTCTGAAAACAAAATTGACAGAGTCATACAGTCATAGAGTACACAGCATGGAAACAGGCCCTTCAGTCCAACTTGTCCAAGCCGACCAAGTATCCTAAACAGATCTAGTTTTATTTGTCAGCATTTGGTCCATATCTGTCTAAATTCTTCCTATTTATGTACCCATCCAGATGCCTTATTAATGTTGTAACTGTACCAGCCTCCACTACTTCCTCTGGCAGCTTGTTCTGTATGCACACCACTGTCTGTGTGAAAAAGTTGCCCCTCAGGTCACTTTTAAACATTTCCCCTCTCACTTTAAACCTATGCCCTCTAGTTTTGGACTACCTGTTGGAAAAAGACCTTTGCTATTCACCCTATCAATGCCCCTCATGATTTTATAAACCTCTATAAGTCTCCAATGCTCCAGGAAGAACAACCCCAGCCTCTCTGTATAGCTCAATCCCAGAAACATCTTTTTAAATCTTTTCTGAACTCTTTTAAATTTAACAACATCTTTCCTATAGCAGGAAGACTAGAATTGAACGCAGTATTCCAAAAGACAGTTTTATTTCAAAGATTAAAGCTTAGTCTAAGCAGCCTTTGACCACCATAAAATGTTAATAACACTGCATATAAACACTCCCAGGTTATTTGATTCCAAATCAAACCTCTCATGGGTTGACCCAAATGGATGCTGAAAATGCACATATGTGGATTATGTTAAAGATTCACATTTGTGCTGAATTTCAATCATAGCCTAAGAACTCCAGACAAACCGTAACAAATTAACAGAAAATCACATAAGGAAAAAAACATGCAGTGCTTGTCAAAATTATGGAAGTTGGACAAAATTACAGTATTAAAATATCTTATGTGGTGCTGTATCCTTAGGCTATGATGCTTAGCCACCATTGGATATCCAAGTCCCTCATAGAGTTCATACATTCTGGGAAGGAGATGACAGAGTGGTAATGTCATTTGACTAGTAATATAATCTGATGACATGAGTTTGAATTTGAACATGCAATTTTAGTTCAATAAACAAATAATGATGACCAGATAGCTATTGTTGTTTGAAAAATAACTCAGCTGGCTCCATAATGTCCTTTAGAGGAAAATCTGCCCTTCTAATCTGGCCTACACCACATATGACTCAAAGCCCACAACAATGTGATTGATTCCAATACTCCCTTTGGACAATTAGGGTGGACCATAAATGCTGGGATGCCCAAATCCCATGGATGAATAACAGACATGGAAAAAAATAAGTATTGAAAAGAAGGGAGCTGTGAGGTCTGCTTGCATCCTTCCAGACACCAATTCACCTAACCTCACTCAGTGTTTCAATTTCCATCATTAGACAGGAATGCAGAAATTCCCAGCATAGATGCCCCTGACTTCCTCTCACATATGTGGCCTTTGCCCAATCTATTTTGCTGGATTCTTGCAGTAACTTGGGTGAGACTCCAGCAAAGCTGCCAAGGAAATTTGACTGCATGTATTTGACGATTCAGCAATTGTTAAACATAAATGAATGTTTGCACATTGAAGGTACAGTCTTCATCAGAACTGGTAAAGCACATACTCTACCAAAAACAAGTTTGCATCTTGTCTTTACAATAAATATCAGAATCTTAATTTGATACTGAGGCAACCTTAAGCAGGAATAAGACAGCTATTTGGTATGATCATTCAGTTGTGACATTGACTGAGTTATTGGGCACTCACCTCATTGCTGATCATGTGACTGATATGAGAGTTTGCGTTTAACACAGAGCAGAAAGAATGATTGAGGAAGAAATATGAGTATGAAACTATGGGTAAAAAATTTGTAAAGTCTGCCCTTATTTGATTAGGGTCTGAATCCAATTTCAGTATGAAAAGTGCAACAGCCAACTTATTAGTGGAGATGACGTAGAGATATCCTCGAACTTACACTAAGACCTCCTTCTCTTCTTTAACATCCTCACCTCAAACTAATCCTCCCAGACTCCTTCATGACATTTTTGTCCCTGACATATTTGAAGGCCATTAGCCTAATGTAACATCCCAAAATTGATATGCATTATACAGTAAATTATTGGATCCTTAGGAGCATTAATATCCAGAGATCATGGGGCGCAAATCCATAGTTCCCTGGAAGTGCAACAGAAGTGGAAAAGATGGTAAAGAAGGCATAAGGAATACTTGTCTTCATCAGTTGGATCATGTAAATGTTGGGAAGTCATGTTTTGGCTGAATAGCACTTTAGTTAGGCCACATTTGGAGTAGTGTGCAGTTCTAGTTGCCACACTAGAGGAAGGATGTGGAGGCTTTAGAAAGGTGCAAAAGGGGCTTACTTGCTGTTGCATGGATTGGAGTGTTTTAGCGATAATGAGAGTTGGAGACACTTAAATTATTTTTGCTAGAGTGACAGGGGCTGAGGGGTGACCTGATAGATGCATATAAAATTATGAGAGCTGTGAATAAGGTTGATAGTAGAGGTCTTTTCTCAAGGGTGGAAATGGCAAATGGAGAGATAGCAGAGTTAACATTTTGGGATCAGTGGCCCTTCTTCAGGACAGATTGTAGCTCAGAAAAGGGTGGTATATAGTGTGGAAGATAGGGTGGGGTAGGGAGGAGGAATATTTTAGAGAAAATAGTAGGTGGGCAGACAAAAGAATCGGTGATGATCAAACTGGGAGAATCAATAGCTGCTAATTGGGATTGTTAGTAGCTGACATCGGTTTGTGGTATAGAATCATAGAGCCATTGAATCCCTACAGTGTTGAAGCAGGCCATTCAGCCCATCGATTACACACTGATCCCCAAAGAGTATTCTACCCAGACGTAGCCGCCTACACTTTCTCTTAATACACATTGCCCATGGCTAACCTACCTAGCCTACACATCCTTGGTGCCAGTCCATATGATTACATGACCTGGTGTGTTGGATGCTAGGGAAATGACATATATGAAGGTGCTCAGACCCTAAAGTAATTGAACTGAATATTGAGTCCTGAAGGCTGCAGTGTGCCCAAGCCAAAATTAATCTCATCTAAGTAGAACAGCATCTATTTTCCAGTTGATACCAGAAGTGCTGAACTTTTCCAGCAATTTCTGTTTTTGTTTCTGATTTTCAGAATCTGCAGGGTTTTTTTTTAATATCAAACACTAGCAGCATAGGTTTAAAGAGAGAGGAGAAAAGTTTAAAGGAGATGCGGGAGGTATATTTTTTATGCAGGGGATGGAATGTGGTGTCAGGTAGGTACTAGAAGCAGATATGATAGCAATATTTAAAAAGCATTTAGACAGATACATGAAGAGGTAAGGGATACAGACCATGTGCAGGCAGATGGGCTTAGTTTAGAATGGCACCATGATTGGCACAGACATGGTAGGCTGAAGGGCCTCTTCCTCTGCTGTCCTGTTTTATATTCTATGATTTATTTTATATTTCACCAGTCAGTTAGGAACCAACAGCAGACATCTACTTTGGTCTAACTTCAAGGCCTAACTTCAAGTACCTCTCAAGTATTCATATTTCAGCACATCTCTTGCACAATGTGGCCAGTTGTTATCAGCAATCCGATGCTATCCAAAATCTCCTCTCTGAACACTGACTTATTTGTCTTATTCAATAGGGAAAAGTTCCCAAGTGAGTCATGCTATCCTTGTCAGAATGATTTTGCTCCCTGTGTTTCAATGATCTCTTTTGACCTAGTATGTGTTATTACATTGCTGGAATGATCAAATAATATTAAGATAATATCTATGCATAATATCATGCTTTTAAAAAAATAAACAGATGCCACATGGTAGATCTGCTTCTGAATTTGGCTTGGGCTTATTTATACTGTATTCTCAAATTCCTGATGAGTTAAAAGGAATATGACAATGCAAAGAAATACTGAGAACAAGCTTTTATTTGTCCCAAGTGGCCTCAGTTCTTTTGTTTAAAAATTAATTAATGTGCTAGAAGTCTCAATTTTCATGGTAATTCAATGGATTCTTTAACCATATACAGAGAGAGATAAATATTTGGAACAAACTTCCAAGAGAAGAAGTGAAGATGAAATACTGAAATCTTTAAGAGGGGTTAGGTGATGCTCTTCACCAGTGTCCAATATAAGAATGCATTGCGTAATAAAGTAAAGTAATCTCTTTACATTTCATCTACATTGCAGCATTTGGAAGAGGCAGCAACATCTGTTTTGTTGAAATCTTTGGTATTCAGTAATTCAGCAAACACTCACCAAGATTAACAGAACTGACTGTGGTCAGTTAATGAAGAGACTAAGCAATCTCTTTAGAGATTCTATGAAGTAAGACTTTACAGAGGAACCTTGATTATCTGAGATTCAATTATCCAAATTTCAGATTATCTGGCAAGATCACAGGTCCCGATGCTTGGCTAAACTATGTTATCCGGCATTCAATTATACAGCATTCGATTAACCGAACGGAATACTCTCCATCCGTGTCCTTTGAATAATTGTGGTTCCTCTATAAAGAGATTTTCTGATCTCACAGCATCTCAGGTTCTCTATACTCCCAAAGCAAATGAATACAGGACTCTGTGGATTAACCTTTTAATCAAAGATATCTCTTTAATTAATTAATCAAAGAAATACCTGGAGCAGCTACTGGAGTAAATACTTTTGTATCATTTTACTTCTTTTGTTTTGAGAGTTTGGGAGATAAAAGGTTAAGCTAAACCTAAGGTAAACATTTGACAGGTAAAATTATCACTCAAAGACATAAGTTAGGTGTGAACATCATGTGCTATTCCCATCTGAAAAACATCTGTTTTTTTGTCATTCTGTGCCTACAGAGACCTGTTGATAATTGATGGTTTACGTTAATAGTAGGCCCTGGGGTTTTGTACTGGAAAGGATTCCTACTGGAGTTCTCAGATTTCCTTGAAATGAAAGCCGTCTTTATTTCCAGATAATAACAAAAACGCACAGAATTGCTTTAATGCACACACACATTGCAATGTACAACTCACTCCAAAGCTACAAATCTGGTACTATTTCCAGCATTAATGGAAGGTTTGTTTTTCAGTAGGCATGAGAACCCAGTAGTACTTTAGCGTGTTTTTTCACTTATTCATAGGATAATTCTATGTATATCTATAGTATAACATTAAGAACTGTGCTGAAGACAAGGTCACTTTGAACATCCAAACACAAGCTAATATCCTAGAGGTATTCACTAACTATGTATATTCATGGATAGGAGGCTGAAAGAATTGGTATTTTGTCAACTTTGTTTAGACCATGGGCTCAGCGTCCAACATTTCGGAAATTCTTTCAAAATAAAATAGAAATGGTAACAAAGCACCATTTTTATTTCATCAGGCCGCATCTGTGGAGAGAGAAACAGATTTAGCCTTTCAAAATTAACGATTCTCCTTCTGTTCCAAAGAAGAGTCTTGTTGGACAAAAACATTAACTCTCTTTCCCTCTCGATGATTGCTGCGAAACCTGCTGTGTTTCTTCAGTGCTTTTAGCTTTTATTTCGGATCTCCAGCATTCAGAGTACTGTGCTTTTACTGGCTGTTTTCATTATTGCTATTATACTGTACAATTCAAGATAAGCACTTGTTTGATGTTCAGGCTTTGATTTGGATTTTGCTACAGAGAAACGAGAATTTGTGCAGCCAGGATTCCAATCGAATAATGTACGCACCTATCATTATCACCCTGCTGTTTCATATGAAGTGGTACATCCTGTTCAACATTAAAGAAAACTATTTGGAAACAAACTGCAACAGCAAAATTCATTGAACCATTTTGCCGTAGTCCACTGGGGTGTTGTTCTAAACAGTATATTAAACGTAATGTCATTGGTCTATTAGAAGACAAATATGTTGTTACTCATTCCCAACTTCACTAGGGTTGAGAGATTGGGTGGGTAAGCATCAGTTTGATTGGTCTTCAAATGGAGATGTCAGGGCAGTAGTCATCAGTGAGACACCCAATCAATTTTTACAGTTGTATCTTATTTCAATTTCCTTGGAGCGTGGCTCATGTGTTTCCAGCAATGATAGGCAGCCTGCCTTATCAAATAATAACATTTCCACTGAGCCCAGCATCTATTTAAAGAATTAATTCAACTTTCAAAGAGAGGTAATTCTTTACTCTCTGGATTTTCTTTTTGTTCCTTTTGGTAACATTTGGCTGCAATTTATCCCATGTTGTGGATTATATGATTCTGTGATGGGGTTCCTAGGATGTGAAGAAAAGCCTTCAGTAATGCAAAAGGCAGGATGATGGTGACATTGATTCTGAAGCACATCTGGAAGCAAATCTAGCTGAAAATAACACTCAGTAATTGGATTCAATTCCACAACCTCTTCATCACAGGGTTGTGTCTCTGTATTCAACAATGTCAGGGCACTGCCTATCTCACAGAGCTCCACACGCTGCTGAATATATATATGTTCTCAGATGCCAAGACACTGTACATTCTAATAGTACATTTACCTGCTGAAGCAATCTTCTCCCTTGCCCCATTAGATTAGATTGCTTACAGTGTGGAAACAGGCCGTTCGGCCCAACAAGTCCACACCGACCCTCCGAAGAGCAACCCACCCAGACCCATTCCTTTGCATTTATCCCTTCACCTAACACTACGGGCAGTTTAGCATGGCCAATTCAACTAACCTGCACATTTTTGGACTGTGGGAGGAAACCGGAGCACCCTGAGGAAACCTATGCAGACATGGAGACAACGTGCAAACTCCACACAGACAGTTGCCTGAGGCAGGAACCTGCATCATATTTCACCATGAATCACTTTATTGCACATGTTATTCTCTTAATACTGCTCACAACTGGACACCTTTCCCTCAGTGTGCAACACCATCTTCACAACGATTTAAAAAGAAGTGCTTACACAATAACTCACTGCTGGGGTGGGATCTCCTCCTGCAAAGTAACGAGATGTGCAACAGGGGAAGATATTTGCTTGGGTTGGTATTGGCAAGATACCCGCAACTTTCTGACCACAATAGGAATTATGTTCTGGGCCGGCAGGCCCAAGCATTCCTCTTCCACCCTGTCAACCATCTTCAGATTGTATTCATCACAGGATTTTAAAGCAAGTAGGTGAGAGTACTGCAGATACTAAAGATATAAAGTTCTAAACTTCTCTTAATTCAGGAACAGTTCCTTCAGAATGAAACATTGCAGATATCACACCACTATATAAAAAGAGTGACAGGAAACCCTGGAACTAAAGACTAGTCTATCTAACACCTATTCAAAGTTTGTGCGAAGATTTGTAGCTCGGGTGCTCGTTGTTGTGGTTCTGTTCGCCGAGCTGGAAGTTTTTGTTGCAAACGTTTCGTCCCCTGGCTAGGCGACACCATCAGTGCTTGGGAGCCTCCTGCGAAGCGCTTCTTTGATGTTTCCTCCGGTGTTTATAGTGGCAAGTCCCTGCGCTTCCGGTTGTCAGTTTCAGCTGTCCGCTGTAGTGGTTGGTATATTGGGTCCAGGTCGATGTGTTTGTTGATGGAGTTTGTGGATGAATGCCATGCCTCTAGGAATTCCCTGGCTGTTCTCTGGGGAGAAAGTGAGGTCTGCAGATGCTGGAGATCAAAGTTGAAACTTTATTGCTGGAACAGCACAGCAGGTCAGGCAGCATC
>NC_057710.1:52334744-52339417 GCF_004010195.1 Chiloscyllium plagiosum | reverse complement strand
TGGTGGGGGGCAGGGGGGGGTGAGGGGGGTAGAGAAAGTGAGGGAAGCTGGAAGGATCAGTGGACGATAGAGAGAGCGAGAGCGAGAGCGAGAGAGATAGGTAGATGCAGAGATGGAGTAGTAAGAAAGTAGAGGTGGCTGGAGTGGGGGCTAGACAGAAAAAAATTGAGGCTTCAAGAGATTGAGAGAGGGAGTCAGTAAAAGGGTGAGATAGGAAGGCTACAAAAGATGGGGTAAACGCAAGAGAAACTTCAGCAAGCACAAGGGTGGGGAGCAATTTCCAGTGTGGGGAAGATAGTGTGAGGTTGCAAGGGAGAGAGACAGAATGAGAAAGAGAGAGAGACAGTGAGAGTGCAAGCTGGAAAAGTGTGGCTAGAGGTACAGATATAGGGAATTTGGAGGGATTAAAATGGCTAAAAGGGAAGGGGACATGGGCTAAGGGGAGATGTTAAATATAAGTACAATGATAAGGAAGCTGAAGCAAAAGACCTGTTCAATTCATTTATTGTCATCTAATTTTCCTTTATTCTCCAGACTCAATAGCAATAGGTCCTCCTCCATTGTCAAACCCTAACCACCCAACGCCTAGAGGAAGAACGTCTGATCTTCCGTCGTGAGATCCTGCAACCACACGGGATTAATGTGGATTTCACCAGTTTCCTCATTTCCCCTCAGAGTAACTGGTCACCTAGTTAGGAAAAAGATGAGGAGGAATTTCTTCTCACAGGTGATAGTGAATCTGTGGAATTCTTTACCACAGAGGACTGTACAGGTTGTGTCATTAAGTATATTTAAGGCTGAAATTAACATATTTCTAATATGTAACAGAATGTGGAGAAGGAAGAAAGGAAAATGGAGCTGAGAACTATTAGATAAGCCATGATCTCATTAAATGGCGGAGTAAACTTCTGCTTCAACACAATGCTTAGGAACACAGGAACGGGAGTGGGTCATTCAACTCTCAAACCTTCTTCATTTAATATGATCATGGCTGACCTCAATGCCTTTGATCCACATTGTCCCCCCAACACTTAATGTCACTGATAATCAAAAATTTGTCTCCACTTTAAGCATGTCAAAGACTGAGCTTCCACAAACATCTGGGGGGGAAGAGAATTCCAAAGAATTCACCATTCTCTGAATAAAAGCAAATTCTCCAAAATGTGACAACATGGATTTATCTTTTCTAAACATTTACAAATAAATAACAATCCCAACAAAAGTCATTCCAATTCTTTTGGAATTTTTATTATTCTTTGAAATATATCTATCCCAAGTGTGCTGAAATATTGAAATATCCCTTAAATTTCAATGCATCTTCATGGAGTTATTCTTTAACTTTATTTGCCAATTCATGTTAGCCACTTCATCTATCATGATCTCATAATTGCCCTTATTTAAATATTTAAAAATTGTCTCACACCCACTTCTCTCTCCCTCAACCCTAAGGGCATAATCGCTTGCAGTCAAATCCTCCTGTCCTGACCATTAATTATCACTAAAGTTGTACTGAGCCTCAGATGTGTGACTGCCTCCAGGAACAACGTATCTTCTGCCCTGATGTGTTGCAGTGTCTGTAGCTCAGTTTTGAACTCACTCACATTAGGCTGTAATTCCTCTAATTGCAGACACTTGCTATTGTCCTGTTGGTCTTTAATCACACTGGTACCCAGGAGCTGGCACAATTTGTAGCCAAAATACATCACCTGCCCTGTCAATTGTCCTATATTTTAAATAATTAATTATTTTTTAAATTTAATATATAGTAATGAGTTTAAATCCCAACAACTTTACTATTGCTAATAATCTTTGCTGCTACTAATAAAGCCTTACACTCATCACACTAGTTTTGAAAGATAAATTTGGAAAATACTCAGCAATCAATTACATACCTGCTTTGCCATGATATCTCACTTTAATGTTTCTTAGAACAAGACCTCCTCCCTCACATTAACCATACCCTCACTGAGGAGCTTCACATGATCACAGCAATTTATATTACAGGTGTTAAGCTGCTGTTTGATTGGCAAGCATTTTTTTAAACAGTTAACACATCCCATGTTTGAATGTATATCACTTCTAACAAGTGTAAATGAGCCCTATTACAAGCTCAACTCATTATCTTAGTGAGCTATTACCACACATCGAGTTATTGAGCCTGTGTTGCCCAATCGAGAATCACATAAATAGTTCCCATTTTGTCTTGAGTTTTATAAATGTGGCTAACCTGTATCTAATGCATTTAAATACTTAAATACGGGAAGTAAAGCTGTACACAGTGCTCCAAGTGCAGCAAAACACTGCTATCTTTACAAAACAAAGAACTGCAGATGCTAAAGATCTGAAACAGAAATTGTTGAGGAAACTCAACAGGTCTGGCAGCATCTGTGGGGAGAAAGCTGATTTAATGTTTTGAGTCCAGTGACTCTTCATCATCCCTACTTTTATAGTCAATTCTCCTTACAATAAATGACAATTCCAAATGCAATTCCAATCACTTGGTGCATCTGCACACTTAACTTTTTATGTACCATAACATCCAGATTCATCAGTCCTCAGAGTTCTGCAAGCTCTCTGTATATCAATAAAAAACGATTTTTCTTTCTGCTGAGGTGTCTAAGTTCACATGTTCTAAGTTTTTATGTTCTATGTGCCTTTTTTTGCTCACTCACTTAATCTATACTCATAACTTTTTAAAGACCCCTTATGTCATCTTAAATAACTGACATTTATACTTTATTTTCATCATCAATAAATATAGTTACCATACATTTGGTCACTTCATTCCAATCATTTATTTTGATTGTAAATAATTGAGCTCTTAACACTGATCTTGTGACAGACCACCTATCACATTCTGTAATCCCCATTCTGCCTACCCTTGCCTGCAATTAGTGAGCCAATTCTCTACGCTTGCAAATATGTTACCCACTACACCTAGACCTCTTATCTTGCATAGCAATCTTTGATGTTACACCTTTGTGGGCGGCACGGTGGCACAGTGGTTAGCACTGCTGCCTCACATTGGCCATACTAAATTGCCCGTAGTGTTAGGTAAGGGGTAAATGTAGGGGATGGGTGGGTTTCGCTTCGGCGGGTCGGTGTGGACTTGTTGGGCCGAAGGGCCTGTTTCCACACTGTAATCTAATCTAATCTAATCAAATCTAATCTAAACCTTGTCAAGTGCCTTCTGGAGATATAAGGACAGCTCATCCACTGGTTTCCTTTTATCTCTGTTGCATGTTGTGTTCTCAAACAGCTCTACACATTCTCAAACATGATTTCCCTTTCATGTAAACATCCCTTTAACCCTCTTGGCATTGTTTTTTGATCTTGCTCTGCCCCAAGACACTGCCAAGCTTTTCAGGGTTTTTCTGATGATGTCCTTTACACTAGTCAGCTCTTAATGTGCCAGTCAGCATGTGATTGCTGTGTACATCCAAGTGTGAAATGAAGTGGTAGTTACACTTCCTTCCACTTCCGCCACACCACCCATATACTTTGCACTAAATTCTGACCATAATGTCACAATAAACTAAATCAAACATGTGCTTTGGTAGCTGATCTTCAGGAAATATACATCAGAAAGGGCATAGCATAAACCCATGAGATGATATCACAATTGAAAGGGTTAGACAAAGTTAAGAATGCCTAAATACTGAAACAGGCTTGAGAGGTTTAAAGTGCTTCAGAGGTCCTGAAGAAGGGCTTATGCCCGAAACGTCAATTCTCCTGTTCCTTAGATGCTGCCTGACCTGCTGCGCTTTTCCAGCAACACATTTTCAGCTTTGATCACCAGCATCTGCAGCCCTCACTTTCTCCTTGAGAGGTTTAAAGGCCAACTCTGTCCCAATTTCTCATGTTTCTATGTTGAAATAAGGGAGATCTCATGATTTTGTTTGGTCTGTGCCTCTAAAGTGCTGAGCAATTTAGATTGTGATTGAAAAAAACACCAATTTGTATTTATACAGCACCTTTAAGATGCTGAAACATCCAAAAGTGCTTCACAGGAGTATTATCAGGCAACAGTTGAAATCCAACCACAGGAGGTATTAGGCCAAGAGTTCATAATGTTCATCAAAAAGATATGTTTTAGTAAAGTAGTGAGATTGAAATTTAGGGAGGCAATCTCAGAGCTCAGGACCATGAAAACTGAAGGCACAACCTCCAATGGAAGTGCTATTGAATTAAGAATGCTCAAAATATCAACTTACAAAAACAAAAATAGAAGTTGCTAGAAAAGCTCAGCAAGTCTGGCAGCATTGGTGAAGAGAAATCAGAGTTAACATTTCATGCCCGGTGACCCTTCCCCCGATCCATAGAACATAGAACATTACAGCACAGTACAGGCCCTTCAGCCCTCGATGTTGCGCCGACCAGTCATACCAATCTAAAGCCCATCTAACCTACACTATTCCATTTACATCCATATGCTTGTCCAATGATGACTTAAATGCACTTAAAGTTGGCACATCTACTACCATTGCAGGCAAAGCATTCCATACCTTTACTAGTCTCTGAGTAAAGAAACTACCTCTGACATCTGTCCTATATCTATCACCCCTCAATTTAAAACTATACCCCTTCGTGCTCGCCGTCAACATACTTGGAAAAAGGCTCTCCCTGTCCACCCTATTAACCCTCTGATTATCTTATATGTCTCTATTAAGTCA
>NC_057710.1:52313130-52334609 GCF_004010195.1 Chiloscyllium plagiosum | reverse complement strand
CTATGTCTCTCTGTAACCTACAACATCCTTCGTCACTATCCACAACTCCACTGACCTTAGTGTAGTCTGCAAATTTACTAACTCACTCTCCTACGCCCTCATCTAGGTTGTTTATAAAAATGAACAGCAGTGGACCCAACACCGACCCTTGCGGTACACCACGAGTAACTGGGCTCCAAGATGAACATTTCCCATCAACCACCACCCTCTGTCTTCTTTCAGCAAGCCAATTACTGATCCAAACTGCTATATCCTCACAATCCCATTCCTCTGCATTTTGTATAATAGCCTACTGTGGGGAACCTTATCGAATGCCTTGCTGATCCCTTCTGTTAACTTTGATTTCTCGTCACAAATGCTGCCAGACCTGTTGCGCTTTTCCAGCAACTTCTGTGTTTGTTTTTGATTTACAGTATCCAGATTTCTTTCAGTTTTTATTGTCAAATTACAGAGGTAGATAAAATGACACCACTGAGAGATTAAAAGCAGGGATGATTATTTTAAAATCAATCCTTTACTTAACCTAAACCCAATCATTATAAAAGTGATCAAATAGATTCATGGCTTAAAATGGGGCATTGTCTTGGTGGTCTGAGCCTAGGTTCCCCTGTGAAAGTTGGATATATGATGCTGTTAATCACTGTTTTAAAGCGGGCTCATTGAAAAAGTGAAATGATGAAAGTGTTGACACCCTGAAGAGTTGCTGGTCTGTATAGTTTATTCCACATTACTCAACAATATCCTACAGCTAAGATTCATAGCAACATTGGCACCCATCACAGACAATCAAGTTAAGTGTCATCTTTTTGATCCCAGTTTCTTTGTCAGGGTCAAGCATAAATTGCATCAGCTTGTGTCTTGCCATGTTTCCAGAGAATACATGTACATAAAGGAGATGGGAAGGCCTTATAATACATTAATAAACATTGAAGATGAAAATCAGAATGGTAAAGTGCCCCTTCAAATAGTTCCATGTGGACTATCTTAATTCCTTGGGAGCTGTTGGCACCAGAGACTGTTAATCACATAGTTCAATTGACTTTTGTTGAATATGGTACTGAAAGGATCAAAATGATAAACAATTGATTCAGCGCAGTAAGCACCACCCACTGTGATGATGTTATGGGACTCAGTCAGACTAAAGAAGTTCAAACTCACACAACACCAGGTTATATACCAACAGATTTGTTTGGAAGTACTAGCTTTCGGAGCACTGCTCCTTCATTAGGGGGTTGTGGAGGTTAAGATCAGGCTCACACACTCAATCTATCACTTCTAGATGCGCACACATATAAGCACACATATGGGGTGAATTTGTTTTTGCAGAATTACATTTTATTTTGCTCAAAAACTGCATGATTCCATGTAAAACTCTGTAAAACTATACAGAGGGTTTGTTAGTCTGACATAGCATTGGGACACAGACAGACTGCACACCTATTGTTTAAAAAGATGAGCGAACTTGAGAATGTAATTTAAAAGAATTTCTGGGATTGACATATCAAAGAATAGAAATTAGCATATCCCATTATAAAAGATGAAAGTTTTAATCTAAGATTATTTATTGTATCACATCTCCATGACAGTGAACTCCTTTGGCTATAAATTCTGTGAGCCTTATCTTAACCTCCACAACCACCTGATGAAGGAGCTCCGAAGGCTCGTGCTTCCAAATAAACCTGTTGGACTATAACCTGGTGTTGTGTGATTTTTTACCTTGTCCAGTCCAGTCCAACACTGGCACCACCAAGTCAAGACTAAAGAAGGGTTGTTCAACACCGATTTGGGGTCAATGTACTCGTAACAGTCTCCAGTAATGTAGAATATACTCAGATAACCTGTAAATTGTTGCAGTAATACTATAAATCTCACACTGTTTACTCAACAAGACTCTTCCAGTTAGAACCTTCAAAATCAGAAGCTTTCAGAGAATGGGTCCTTCATCAGGTGACAAAGGGGCAGGGCTCCGAAAGCTTGTGATTTCAGAGTATAACCTGGTGTCATCTGACATCTGACCTTGTCCACCCCAGTCCAACACCAGCACCTCCACATAACAGTTGGACTTTTGGGGAGGTAGTGACATTTTTGGAATGTAATTTGTAATGCAGAACCCCAGACTAATGTTCTGGGGCATGGGTTCAAAACCCATCATTACAGTTGGTGTAATTTGAATTCAATAATTAAAGTCTGGAATATTAAAAATGCTAATGGCCACCAGGTAGCCACTTTTGATTGTTATAAAAACCCATCTGGTCCACCATTGCCGTTTCAGCAAAGAAATCTATCATCCTACATGTAATTCCATGCAATTGCCATGCAATTGCCCTTTAACAATTGGGGATAAGTAAAAAAATGTTGGTTTTGCCAGTGACTCCCACATCAAATGAAAAAAAGGCAGGAAAATTGCTAATCTCAAAAACAGCAGGAAAATTGCTAATCTCATCCATCAGCCTTGAAGGAATCAACATCTCACAACTTCCTTCACTGATTACAATAAGGTACACAAGGTCATGCAGACATAGTGAATGCACCCAAGGAAGTGATGTAGCGTTGTGCAGTACTGAGTAAAAGCACATCTTTCCCCCTCACTTTAAGATGTAAGGCCAAATCTAAGTACATAGAGCAGAATAATAAGCCTAAATAAATTTGTAAACGTATTTGAACTCAGGGATAGGTTTTCTGTACAAATCTAGAAGGAAATTAATTCAAGGGACACATCTCTGACCTAAATAGGATCTTAAATGTTACAGCTGACATAAACCATATTTCATAAATAGAGTGTTGGACGTCCCAATATAAATTTAAGTTAGTCAAAAATAAATTTTAAATCAGATATTCGGAAGGCAATTTTTGCTCAAAGCATCATGAATGAAATAAGAACATGACTTGATCAGAACAAAAATATATCAAGTACATTAGAATGATTCAAACTGCAACAGTATGTTGAGAAGAGTAAGAGCAATCAAATCTGATGAAATAAATTACTTTTTCTCATGTTTGTTTTCCATGTGTGCGGGCTACCTAATCTCACCCAAATGAAAAAGGCACTGGTGTGAAGCAGGTTCTCGCATGTCTGGAATGAAAAAATCAGTAGCAACTGTTTCACAAAGTTTGTGCAGACAGAGAGCTGATGACAAGGGGATTAATTTCAGTCCTGCTGGAACTTGATTTGATGGTGGATGATGAGCAGGAGCCGGGAAGCTGCCAGAAGGGTCAGAATGCTCTAGAGGCATGCACCTCTGACATACCACCATTGTATTAATGCTAAGCTTATTGGAAGGCTAAAAGATACTGGAAAGATGCATCCTCAGAATCAAAGGTCACCTTCTCCAGCACCTTTCCCTGAGTTCAATACGTTTACAAATTTATTTAGGCTTATTGTTATGCTCTATGTACTTAGATTTGTCCTTACATATTAAAGTCAGGGGGAAAGATGTGCCTTTACTCAGTACTGCACAACGCCATGTCAATTCCTTGGGTACATTCAATAAGTCTAATGATGTTCAGGATACAAGGCATAACTAACCTATTGGATCATTTACTAAGCATATCCACAGCACCTTGAAATAATGATTCAAATGTCTACCTATATGAGAGTAACCTACAGTGGAAACATGTCAATTTCTAAAGGGGAGAAAAGGTATCTCTTATATGCATTTTTGTAATAATGAAGATCATCCCAAAATGGCAAAGCAGTTGTTAACTAACCATTGCAAACAATATCTAACAATAGCCTACAAAGGACTAAAATAAAAGATACGCAACACAATAAATGCAGTTTAGTTTTTATGTAACATAACTAAACATCACAAGGCATTTCACAGGAGGTTTATAAAACATCATATGATGCCAGCACATATAAAGGAGATTCATGACCAAAGAAATAGCAGTGTTGTTCCAATTCAAGAGTGCACATCCTGTACTATGTGGAAACTCCAGGAGGCTTCCTTCATCTCAGACAATCACTTGTGCAGTTGAACTCCATGGTTTGTAAATGTTTGCAGTTTTCATCAATGTGGTGCATCTGAAAGGTTGAGAGTTCAATGGACTTTATATGTGATCACTCCGCTGTATAATGTATAGAGAGAGAGAGAGAGAGAGAGTGAGGGCATGACTGACCACTGGTAGTCATAAAGGAGCAAACAGATATTGCTGGAGGCCCCTAAGTATAGACTTGAGCTGATAGGTGACAGGGAATATTGATGCTGTATAACTGCCAAACAATGACCACTTCCAATAAAAGAGAATACAGCCATCTTCTTTTGACATTCAGTGACATTTCCATGGCTGAATAACCCAAATCTTGAAGATTGCCACCAACTGTAAAATAAACTGGATAAATATATCTTAATACAAGAGCAGGTCAAAAGCTAGGAATTGTGCTGTGCTTACCCTCTGTCTCCTGACAGCCTGTCTGCCCTCTACAAGGCAGGAATATGATGAAATATTCCCCAGGTTCCTGAATGAGTGCAGTTCCAATGACACTCAAGAAACTCAACATCGTTCAACGCAAAGCAGCTGCCTGATTGGTATATCATCCATGACCTTAAATATTCACTCCTTCTACCAACAATACATTATTGTTGCTGTGTATCATCTCCAACGTTCATTGCAGCAACATGCAAGGTGCATTTGTCAGTACCTTCCAAACCCGTCAACTCTGCCATGTCGAGGACAAGGATGGTAAATACATGGGAATACTGCCACGTGCAAAATCTCTCTAAGCTGTACCATATTATCAAGACTTGGAACGATATCACTTTTCCTTCATTGTAGTTGGATGAAAATCTGGAACTTCCTACTTAACAGCATTGTGGGTTACCCACACCACTTGGATTGCACTTCTCCAGAGTAATTAAGAATGAGTAATAAATTCTGGCCTTACCAATGATGCCTATATCCTGATGTCATTAGATAAGAAGCAACATGGAGCAGGAGAAGCAAACGACATTCTTGTATTAAGCAAAGCCAGAGGATACATGATGCAGAACAACATAGAAGGATATTTTGGTAGGGGAAATAGAGTAATGTAGGATAGGCTGGTGTGGAGAATTATAACTGGCATTGTCTGTCATCTATTCATTTCCCTACAGATTTACTTTGTTTGGGTGCAATTCTTGGCACAAAATTGTCCACAAATGATTTGTCATTCACAAAGTCACCTGAGTCCACAAAAACCCCTGCAACACCAGCTTCAGAATAACAATTTGGAAGGAAATAAATGAATGGTCTGTATTGCAGTTTATAATGGGGCATGGGACCACTGTCACCAAATGGACCTTGGGCAAAATTCAGTGACAATCTATTTCACAAATTCTCAATCTACAGGTTATAGAGCTCTTGAAGTTTTATCTTCAAGGGTTTTTTTTTTAGTCCAACTTCAGTATGCTACATGAAGAGAGAACTATGAATAAGAAGCCCACATTCCTGTCCAGGCATCTCACCCTTCAAAAATTAGTGACTGAGCGTATCATGAATAGCAATAACTTGAGTGATTTAAGGCACAGTTTGAGTTATATGCCTTTGTTCAATGCCATAGTTGACATCGACCTACAAGTTGGTCTGTAAAGATATAGGCAGAACCAGCCTAAAATTACAATAGAAGGTGTGGTCTTTATTTAGAGTCATAGAGTTGTACAGCACAGAAACAAACCCTTTGGTCTAACTCATCCGTGCTGACCAGATATCTTAAAGTGACATGGTCCCACTTACCAGCATTTGGCCCATATCACTTTAAATTCATTCTATTCATGTTTCATCCAGATACCTTTTAAATGTTGTAATCATACCTGGCTTCACTACTTCCTCTGGCAGATCATTCCATACGCACATTACTCTCTGATTGAAAAAATTACCCCTTAGGCTGCTTTTAAATCTTTACCATCTCATCATAAACGTTTGCCCTCTAGCTTTGGGCTCCCCGACTCAGGGAGAAAAAGACCTTGGCAGTTCATCCTAGCCATGCTCCTCATAAGCCTCCTTCAGCCTCTGACGCTCCAGGAAAAATAACCCCAACCTATTCAGCCTCTCCCTATAGCTGAAACCTTCCAACTCCAGCAACATCCTTGTAAATCTTTTCTGTACCCGTTCAAGTTTAACAAGATCTTTCCTATTGCAGGGAGATCAGAATTGAAAGCAGTATTCCAAAAGTGAAAGATGGTGGTGAATGGTTGCTTTTGGGATAGAGACCTGTGGCCAGCAGTATGCTACAGGATCGGTGCTGAGTCAACTGCGTTTCATCATTTATATTAATGTTTTGGGTGTGAATATAGGAGGAATGGTTAGTAATTTTGTAGATGATACCAAAATTAGTGATGTAGTGGACAGTGAAGGAGGTTAGCTCAGAATACAATGGGATCTTGATCAGATTGGCCCATAGGCCAAGGAGTGGCAGATTGAATTTCGATAAATGTGAGGTGTTAAAGTTTGATAGGGCGAATCAAGGCAAATCTTATAGACTTAATAGTAGGGTCATGGAGAGTGTAGCTGAACAAAAAGACCTTGGGTGCAGGTTCATAGTTCCTTGAAAGTGGAGTCGCAGGCAGAAAGGGTGATGAAGAAGGAATTTGGCAATCTTGTTTTCATTGCTCAGTACATTGAGTATAGGAGTTGGGATGTCATTTTGCCAATGTCCTACAGAGCTGAACATCCTGTACCCCCATCTCATGGATGAGTATGAAATTGAGCAGTTTCCAGTTGGGGTTTGCAGTGCTACACGAACTTGGCCCTCCTGTTTTAAGTTCAGGTGCTGAAATATTTGCTGAATCTGCTCATACCCTATTCTCCTGTGCAAATCAGACTCAATGCTTCACTGGGTTTGGTGATATGATAACATAGATTTTTAAAGGATATTTTTCCTAAGTTGTTGCATTATCCATCTGAACAAAGAAAGAACAAATAGTAAGAACAAAGAGTGCAGCACAGGAGCAGGCCCTTTGGCCTATCAAGATTGTGCCAATGTATGATGCCTTTATAAACTAAAAGCCTTTTGCCTCCCCTTTATTTCTTGCCCATTCATATATTAAATATTGCTACTGTATCCTTTTCTATCATCTCCTCTGGCAGCACACCTACTATCCTCTGTGTAAAAAATGTTCCTTTCACATCTCCTTTGAACCTTCTCCTTTTTACCTTAAATCTATGCCCTCTAGTTATTGACATTTCTGCGCTGCAACTATTCATTTTATCCATGCCGTTCATAACTTTGTGAACTTCTATGAGGTCACCCCTCATCCTTTGACATTCAAGTGAAATCAAACCAAGTTTGTACAATCCTTTCTCATAATTAATACCGTCCAAACCAGGCAACAGGATGGTAATCTATTCTGTACCCTTGTCAAAGCCTCTACATGCTTCTGGTAGGACGGCAACCAAAACTGTACATGATAGTCCAAATGTGGTCTAGTTAACGTTCTAATACAACTTGCTAATTTTTATACTCTATGCCCTGATCGATGAAGGCAAGCCAGCTAGATTGCTCTTGACCATCTTATCCACTTGTTTGACACTTTCAGGGAACCATAGAGCTGCATGTCTGGATTACTCTGTATGTCGATGATATTAAAAGTTCTACCATTTACGATATTCTTCCCTCCTGCATTAGATCTCCTAAAATGCATCATCTCCCATTTGTCCAGATTAAAGTCTAGCTGCCAATTCTCTGCCCAACTCTCCAGCCTGTCTTCCTGCTATATGCTCTGGCAATCCTCCTCACTATCTGCAACTCTCCCACTCTTTGATTCATTCACAAACTTGCTAATCAGGCCAGCTAATTTCTCCTCCGAATCACTTTTTTATATTGCAAGCAACAACGGTCCCAACATTGATCCCTGAAGTATACCACTGGCCACAGATTGCCAACATGACAAACAACCTTCCAGTGTGAATCTCTGTTGTCTCTGACTGTGCTTGTTCTGTATCCATCTTACCAGTTCACTGCACATCCCATGTGACTTCGCCTTTTGTATCAGCGTTTTATGGGTGACCTTATCAAAGACCTTGATAAAGTCCATAAAAGTACTATCTGCCGCCCTGCCCTCATCAATCATCCTTGTCACTTCCTCAAAAAACTCATGCAAGTTTGTAAGACATGACGTTCCCTGCACAAAACCAAGCTGCCAATTGCTAATAAGTTCATATTTTTCCTAAGAATTTTCTCCAATAATTTCCCTACCATTGACATAAAGCTCACTAAGAATCTCCTGGATTATTCCTGTTGCCCTTCTTTAACAAAGGAACAACATTGGCTATTCTCCAGTTCTCTGGCACATTGCCTGTGACTAAAGAGGATACAAATATTTCATACAAGGCCCCAGCAATTTTCCTACCTGTCTCCTCAGCATTCTGAAGTAGACCCATCAGGTACTGGGTACTTGTTTAGCTAATGCATTTCAAAACACCCAACACTTCCTCCTTTTTCATACTGACATGCACAAGAAAATCAACATATCCCTCCCCAGATTCACCATGTCCTTTTTTGTGAATACTGATCTAAAGTATTTGTTAAGGATATCACCCACATTCTTTGGCTCCAAGGATAAATTACCACCTTCTCCCTTGAGTGGACCTGCTTTTTCCCTAGCAACTCGCTTGCTCCTTATGTATGTATACAACACAGTAGGATTTTCCTTAAGATAGCACAAAAATCACTGAATTCTTACAATCGCAGTTCAGAAGGAGGCCATTCAGCCCATATGACATACTAATATGATACAGGTGGGGCAGATTGAAACATCAGTGACAGAGCTCAGATATACTTTACAGAGTCACACAGTAAACTTATCTGAATGGGTCTTAAAGAATGCATATGATTTTTTTCAGACTGATTCCTAAAATGGCAGCACCGACATAGGAGGAGAGTCTAAATCATTTTTAATGGTATATTCGCTGGAATTCAGAAGAACAAGGAGGGAATCAAGTGGGCACTTATAACGATGCCAGACTTGTGATTTCATGTTAAGGTATCAAATAACATAACTTAAAGTAGAAATTACAAAATTATGGGAAAATAACAAATAACTCTCTGCTTGATTCTGTTTAATTTTTCCCCCTAAGGAATGCTGTTGAAAAGCTACAGTGTTCATAATTAGCTGGGCATGTATGGCAGGGATGGTGGGTGGGTTTTATTCATTCCTCTAGAGATATTCTTTGTTCAAATATAGTTCCTGACACCAAAAAAGGCAACAGATTTTTTTCAATACTGAACACTTAACCAGTAACACTTTGTATAGAAACCTATAAAATCCTAATTGGACTAGACTAAGTAAATACAGGAAGGATGTTCCCAATGGCAGGGGAGTCGAGAACCAGGGGGTCACAGTCTAAGGAAACAGAGTCAGCCATTTAGTGCTGATTGAAGGATAATTGTCTTCGCCCAGAGAGTGGTGAGCCTCTGGAATTTGTCACCATAGAAAATGGTGGAAGCCAAAACATTGTATTGATTTCAAAAAAGGAAATTGGGGCTGAAGGAATCAAAGGGTATGGGAGAAAAACAGGAACAAGATTTTCAGTTGGATGGTCAGCCGTGATCAAAATGAATGGTGGAATCAGTTTGAAAGGCTGAATGGCCTACTCCTGCTCTACTTTATATATTTCTATGTTTCCTTAACCTTTTTGAGTGTTTGGTAGTTTCTGTCCAGAGAAGAAAACTGACCACCTGAGCAGTTCACCAACTGGCTAATGCGTTTTAGAAAAAAAATCTGATCTAGTGTTGCCTTGTTACGGATAATAATGGAATTTTTGAGTTGTACTGAAGCTTGCCAGCTTTTTATTCTTTGGGTTCAGCAAACATGCTGGTAATGACATGATTGCTCTGATTCCGTGCTGTTTTCTGTGAAGTGTTGTATTTTTTGAACCTGGTTTGGAACCCCAGGATATTGATTCATTGCAGATCAGTTGGGGGGGGTTTTGAATGTTCAAATCCCATTGATACTTTCACACTATGTTCATCTGAATTACTGCTGCATTTGTTTTAAAGAAGTGCAATTTATAAAATTCCATTTTAAAGGAAACATGTTGAAGTTTCCACAATGCTTTCAAACAACCACATTACAAAACTGCCTGAGATTGTATGTTGTGGATTGCTGCTTTTGTGAGAAAGGTAAGCATTTACTGTATTGTAAAGGTCTTTGTGTCTATTGTATTTCACTTTGTTCAGGGCTTTGAGCTTAGTTTACAAAATGCTAGTGTTACTAGTTAAGTGTTTAGTAATAAAAGAACCTGCTGCCATGTTTTGTGAAAGGAACTGCATCTGAACAAAGAAAATCTCTAGAGAAATGAAGAAAACCCACGCACTATCCCTGCCATACATGCACTGATTATTATGAGGCTGTGGCTTTTCAACAGCATTCCTTATGGAAAAATTGAACAGAATCAGGCAGAGAATTATTTGTTATTTTCCCATAATTTTGTAATTTCTACTTTAAGTTACATAATTTGATATTTTAATACAATATCACAAATCTGGCATAGTTACAAGTGCCTACTTGACTCAATAGATAACCTAATGTGTCAGTATTGTGATGCAGGAGGGCTTTTAGACCATTATGTTCAAATCAATATCTGAATGTGAGTCTGTCTACCCTAGATGACCCTGAGAGTTCACTCAGCGGCCCCCAGTAGACCCAATAAGTAAAACTGCAAAGCTAATGAATCCCACAGGGATTCATTAACAAATTTGCCCCTTGTTTCACATGAGGTAAGAATATTTTTCACCCCCTGATATTCAACCCAATAAGGAGCATCGTGTCGATTCAGGAGTACTGCTCCATCACCAATCAAAACAGATGTGTTTGCTGCATTGTTGCATTCATGGATATCCATCGCAGTTACTTAAATGACCCATCCCCAAGTTTTGGAATCATATGGCTGGGTGAGTCTATGAATGCAAGTTCCAGTCTGCAGAGTAAAAGGTCAAAACTTAAACATGTAAATAGATAACCTATAAAAATAGTGATTTAGCTCATGACAGTAGACATTGAATGCATGATTTTATTGTCATGTGTATTTTACAGTGAGAAAAACACAGCAAAACACAGGGAAAAGCTTTTCCACTGTCACTATGATCGGGCAGCATTTTGAATAGTTTTAAGAATAAGAAAAATACAGAACAATATAGTTTAAAGACAGTCCCTCAGTCCTGAGCCAGCTCATCATCAACAAGCCTGCACCGCCATTCCTCCTCTACTGCCTTGCTGCCGTCTACACCAGACTCAACCAACACTGAAGCTGCCACTTTTCAGATGCCATCTTTCACCCCGGGATGATTCTCCTCTGTCACTGCTTCACTGCCACCTGCACTGAACTCACCAATATCAGAGTCTCTCGCCACTGGGCCCACCTCATCGACCGACAGAGATGACTCTGTGACCAGCACAATGCTAAGCTTAATGTTATAAATTTTTAGCAGTATGTTTAAAAAGAAAAGTAATCTTCCATATAACCCAGACTCAGCATTTTCTCTAGAACTTTTGAAGAACCCAGATTTTTCCAAAGCCAATCCAATGCACTCCCACCCCACTGAACAGCTCCAAGCAAGTTTAGAATATAACTTTTCCCTATAGATAACCACTGAAAATGAGTATAAGGGGATGGAGTAATATTGGACTGATATTTGCGGAAGAACTAGTTTCTGCTCTTGAAACAGTATAGGCAATTTTAGCTCAGCCGCCGAGTGAGATAGTTACAAGATTGAGAGCAGCGTTGGTTTAACATCCCACCCCAATTGTATTCCATGCATAAAGTTGACTAGTTCTGATTAGGAAAGCACTGCTTAAAAAGATGATTGAACCAGAGAGATGAGTAAATTTCTAGAAAAGCAAAGACATCAGGCTTATGCAAAAAGAGCATGGGTGTAATCTACCAGCTGTCTCAAAGAATTAGTAGAACCATGATGGAACAGATAAATCTCCTTCTGTGCTGCATTATTCTATAATTCTATGATTTGCAGCAGATTACCACATTAATATATAAAGATTATAAGAGGTTACTAGGGATATCAATGATGATAGTCTCAGTATGATTTTCAGCCTTTATAAGTAACCCTAAGCCACATTTGCTCTTTTAATCTATAAGAACGCTGAGTGTAAATAAAATGTGGGAGTTGGAGGTCTAAAAGACATTGGACAGAACACATTACAGATGCAGGAATTGGGATAAAATCAGGTGACTGGGCCCTGTGACCTACCCATTTCCCAGTGATGGGATGGGTGATTGGCAGTCAGCCTGTTCTTGGACTAATCCTCTCACGACTGCTGATATTTTAATGATGGTGAGGAGCCCATGCCATAAAGTCGTGCTGCCAGGTAAGTCTGGTGGCCTGGCTGTAGGCTTGTTGTGACATCGCTCTTTGGATATCCTGAGCCCTAAAGAAAGCCCCAAAGTGGCAACAGCTGTGCCCGCATGTCTCCTGCTAGCCTCCTGATCATTCCTTCTCACCAACTTCTCTGGACCCTACTAGACAGGCATCAGCAAAACCATCCCATGTATTTAATTATTTAACCACCATCGCAGGGCCTGGCCAGGGAGTGATTGCAAATCCCATAAATGGTCACTATTCCTGATGGTGTTGGTGAGAATGGAGACTGTTGGGCTCTGATTAGTTCCTAACTCTTGAGGGTGAGATGCATTGATCTGGATGATATGATCTCTGGTAATGAACTCCCTGATGATGTCAACTCTAATCACGGTTTCCTGGAGAAAGGGTCCTGGGCTAACTCCTGATTTGTAAGGCAGACAGCTGGATAACTTCCACTGTGAAAAATTTATTCCTGTATGAGAAAATGTTCTACTCTACAACAATGGTTAATTTTCATGGTGATAAGAAATTACAATGAAAGCAGTAAATATGTTATACAAGTTAAAATAATAAAATAAATAATTTAATCCAAAATGCTGTTTTTAATAAATGCGTAAACTTTGAATTTTTGAAGCACATACACTTTAAAAATGTAATTATATGGTAATGTGGCATGCGTTATTTAATAGTTATACATATTTTTTAATGTAAGTCTGCATAACATATATCATAGATAACCATGTTCTTCTTGATCAGGTATCTGAAATTTATTTACAGCATTAATGACTTAGGAGTCTCTAATACATAGACCTTCACACACAGTTTGGATTCTGTTTTTCCTGATGTTACTATACATTATTGGCACATATATAGCTGACTGACTCACACGATTCTGTAACACAGAGAACATAACTCAAGATAAATTTGGTATGGTTATACTGGAGTATCATATCATGTGATGCCACATAACTGTCTTAAAGATACAATGCCTGGATGGTCAGGAAAACTGTACTGTAAAACTACATCCTGCCCTTCTCCATTTAAAGAAAAGGAACCTTTATCAGATAACACATGCAAGGATGTCTCCATACATTTAAATGTCTCCATACATTCAGACAACAGCTTAGTGGAAGTACCATATGACTTGACCTAGTCCTTCCACAGTTATTATGATTGGCAGAGTGTCACCTTTTGGATGAGAATCATTTCTTGTATGTTGTTGTTTGGAATGATGTATTCTGTACCTGAGCGATCATCTTTTGTGATGTTGATAATATATTATAGGATCATAGAATCCCTAGAGTGTGGAAACAATCCATTTTACCCAACAAGTCCACATCGATCCTCCGAAGAGTAACCCGCCTAGACTCATTCCCCTACCCTATTACTTTACATTTACCCTGAGTAGTGCACCTAACATACACATCCCTGAACACTATGGGCAATTTAGCATGGCCAAATTCATCTAACCTTTAGACTATGGGAGGAAACTGGAGCATCAGGAAGAAACCTACACAGACAGGGAGAATGTACAAATTTCACACAGATAGTTGCCTGTGGTTGGAATTGAGCACAGGTCCCTGGTGCTGTGAGGCAGCAATGCTTACCACTGAGCCACCATGTCATCTATTTCTGTCCAAGACTTTGTCATTTTTCATTATCACATTATAGGATCTAGGTTGTATTTCCTATGTGTGTGCATGTTCATGTGAAAGCCTCATACTAGTATGGTTGGGATAACTGGCTGCATGCTCATTGATCATACTCGTGTACCATTCGTTCCCTTTCCAAGAATATGCCATGCACATTTTGTTGGGTGGGAGAAAGTGAGGACTGCAGATGCAGGAGAGTCAGTCAAAAAGTTCCTGGATACAGTCGGAGAGGTCACGAGGTCTCCAGGGAGCAGCGGAGCCTGTCGGGATACGTGTGTATACAATTTAATTTTCTCTTAGTTCCAGTTTTTCTTTAGTTTCTGGACGCAGTTGGGAGAGGTCACATGCTTGAGCGGTTGCTTTATACGAAGCACTACTTGGGTAGTGTCTCCCACCCATCCTCCTCCTCTAACCAAAAACAAAGTTCTGTGTGTTGGCTGGTAAGGTGACAAATGTTTTATTTCGTGTTTCATTTGTTTGTTTTTTTCCGGCAGTTTATTTGGGAATTTAGAATAGGGAGAATGGAGACTAGAACAGTTGAATGCTCTTCGTGCAGTATGTGGGAGGTAAGGGTCACCACTAGTGTCCCTGCTGACTTCATTTGTGGGAAGTGCACCCAACTCCAGTTCCTCGAGAGGGAACTGGAGCTAGAGCTGGATGAACTTCTGATCATTCAGGAGGTAGAGGGGAGTATTGAGAGGAGTTACAGGGAGGTAGTTACTCCACACCATGTGAAGAAGGTAGATGGGTTATCGTCAGGGGTAGGAAAGGGAACCAGCAGGCAGTGCAGAGAACTCCTGTGGTGGTTCCCCTCAACATGTATACCATTTTGGACACTGTTGGAGGGGGCCGACTTACCGTGAGAAAGAATGGGGCACAGGTTTGTCCCTGTTGCTCAGAGAGGAAGGGGGAAGAGGAGCAGCGCTTTAGTCATTGGGGACTCCATAGTTAGCGGGTCTGATAGGGGTTTTGTGGGAACGAGAGAGACTCAGGATTGGTGTGTTGCCTCCCAGGTACCAGGGTTGGTGATGTCTCTGATAGTGTTTTCGGGATCCTTGGTGGGGAGGGGGAGCAGCCCCAAGTCATGGTCCACATGGGCACCAAAGACATAGGTAGGAAGAAAGGTGGGGATCTAAGGCAAAAATTCAGGAAGCTAGGATGGAAGTTTAGAGCAAGAACAAACAGTGTTGTTATCTCTGGTTTGTTGCCCGTGTTACATGTTAGTGAAGTGAGGAACAGGGAGAGAGCAGAGTTGAACACGTGGCTGCAGGGATGTGCAGGAGGGAAGGGTTTGGATTCTTGGATAATTGGAGCTCTTTCTGGGGAAGGTATGACCTCTATAAACAGGATGGTCTTCACCTGAAACAGAGGGGTACCAATATCCTGGGGAGGGAGGAGGGGGAATTTACTAATGCTCTTCGGGTGGGTTTAAACTAATGCAGCAGGGGATGGGATCCTGAATTGTAGTTCCAGTGTACAGTTTGAGACGGTGAGGTTAGGGATAGGTTTACAAGGTCGTGAGAGGACACTGGCAATCAGGATGTTGGTTTGAAATGTGTGCACTTCAATGCCAGGAGCATCCTGAATAAGGTGGGTGAACTTGCAGCATGAGTTGGTACCTGGAAGTTTGAGGCTGTGGCCATTTCAGAGACATGGCTAGAGGAGGGACAGGAATGGTTGTTGCAGATTCCAGGATTTAGATGCTTCAGTAAGAACAGAGAGGATGGGAAAAGAAGTGGGAGTGTAGCATTGTTAATCAAGGGTAGTATTACAGCAGCTGAGATAATGCTTGAGGATTCATCCAGTGAGGCAGTTTGGGCTGAGGTTAGAAACAGGAAAGGTCACTGTGTTGAGAGTTTTCTATGGGCCTCCGAATTGTGCCAGGGATGTAGAGGAAAGATGATTCGCGATAGGAGAGTAACAGGGTAGTTGTTATGGGGGGTCTTTAACTTCCCCAATATTGAATGGGAATACTATAGTTCAAGTAGTTTAGAATGGGTCAGTTTTTGTCTAATGTGTGCAGGAGGGTTTTCTGACACAGTATGTCGACAGGCCAACAAGGGGTGATGCCATGTTGGATTTGGTACTGGGGAATGAATCCAGCCAGGTGTTAGATTTGGAGGTAGGTGAGCACTTTGGACTATAATTCAGTTATGTTTACAATAGCAATGGGCAGGGATAGGTATATACGCAGTGAAAGAGGTATAACTTGGGAAAAGGCAATTATGATGTGATTAGGCAAGATTGAGGATGCATAGGATGGGGAAGGAAATTGCAGGGATGAACATTTGAAATGTGGAGCTTATTCAAGGAACTGAGGGTCCTTGATAAGTATCTACTTATCAAGCAGGGAGGTAGTTGCCGAGAGAGAGATCCATGGTTTACTAAAGAAATTGAAGCTCTTGTCAAGAGGAAGAAGAAGGTTTATGTGAGGAAGAAGAAGGTTTATGTGAGGATGAGGAGTGAAGGCTCAGTTAGGGGGCTTGAGAGTTATAGGTTAGCCAGAAAAGATCTAAAGAGAGGGTTAAGAAGAGCCAGGAGGGAACATGAGAAATTGTTAGCGTATAGGATCAAGGAAAACCCTAAGGCCTTTTATGGACATGTCAGGAGTAAAAGAATGACTAGAGTAAGATTAGGGTCAATCAAAGATAGTAGTGGAAAGTTGTGTGTGGTATCTGAGGATATAGGGGAAGTGCTTAATGAATACTTTTCATCCATATTCACATTGGAAAAGGGCAATGTTAGTGAGATACAAGCTACAAGATTAGGTGGGATTAAGGTTGACAAAGAGGAGGTTTTAGCACTTTTGGAAGATCTGAAAATAGATAAGACTCCTGGATCGGATGGGATTTATCCTCAGATTCACTGGGAAACCAGAGAGGAGATTGCAGAGCATTTGGCTTTGATCTTTATGTCATCATGGTCGACAGGTGTAGTGCCAGAAGACTGGAGGATAGCAAATGTTGTTCCCTTGTTTAAGAAGGGGAGTCAGGACAACCTGGTAATTATAGGCCAGTGAGCCTTACTTCTGTTGTGTGTAAGGTGTTGGAAAAGGTTATGAGAGATAGGATTTATGATCATTGGGAATGGAATAATTTGATTAGGGACAGTCAACACGGTTTTGTGAAGGATAGGTCATACCTCACTAACCTTATTGAGTTCTTTGAGAAAGTGACAAAACAGATGGATGAAGGTAACGCAGTTGATGTGGTATATATGGACTTCGGTAAACCATTTGATAAGGTTCCACACGGTAGGCTATTGCATAAAATAAGGAGTTTCAGGATTGAAGGTGACTTACCAGTTTGGATCAGAAATTGGCTAGCTGAAAGAAGACAGATGGTGGTGGTTGGTGGAAAATATTCATCCTGGAGCTCAGTTACCAATGGTGTGCCACAAGGATCTGTTTTAGGGCCACTGCTGTTTGTCATTTTTATAATTGATCTGGAGGTGGGTTAGTAAATTTGCAGATGACACTAAAGTAGAAAGGGTTGTGGGTAGTGCCGAAGGATGTTATGGATTACAGAGGGACATAGATAAGATGCAGAGCTGGGCAGAGAAGTGGCAAATGGAGTTTAATGCGGAAATGTGTGAGGTAGTTCACTTCAGAAGAACTAACAGGAATGCAGAGTATTGGGCTAATGGTAAAATTCTTGGCAGTGTAGATGAACAGAGAGATCTCGGTGTCCAGGTGCATAAATCCCTGAAATTTGCCACCCAGGTTGATAGGGAAGTTAAGAAGGCACATGGTGTGTTGGTGTTTATTGGTAGGGCGATTGAGTTTCAGAGCCACGAGGTCATGCTTCAGCTGTACAGGACACTGGTAAGGCTGCACCTGGAGTATTGCGTGCATTTCTGGTCACCGCATTATAGGAAGGATGAGGAAGCTTTGGAAAAGGTTCAGAGGAGATTTACTAGTCTGTTGCCTGTAATAGAAGGAAGGTCTTATGAGGAAGGGCTGAGGGAACTGAGGCTGTTTTCACTGGAGAGAAGAAAGTTGAGAGGTGACTTGATTGAGACGTATAAGATAATCAGTGGGTTAGACAGGGTGAACTGTGAGAGCCTTTTTCCTCAGATGGTGAAGGCTAACATGAGGGGACATAACTTTAAATTGAGGGGTGATAGATTTAGGACAGATATCAGAAATAGTTTCTTTACTCAGAGAGTAATAGAGGCGTGGAACAACCATAGTAGACTTGCCGACATTAGCGGCATTTAAATGGGCATTGGACATACATATGGATAATAATGGAACAGTTTAGTTAGATGGGCATCAGATTAACTTCACAGGTCGGTGCAACATCGAGGGCTGAAGGGCCTGTACTGCACTGTAATGTTCTATGTTAAAAAGTGTGGCACTGGAAAATCACAGCTGGTCAGGAAGGATTCAAGGAGGAGGTATGTCAATGTTTCAGGCATAAGACCTTCATCCTTTTCACATTTTGTTGGATGCTGAGAGTATTGGAGGGAAGAACTGTATGGATCTGTATGTCTCCAAAAGCATAAGAGCTATCAATAAGGATCAGTTGTTGCATTGAGTAATAACATGTAGATTTAACATAGCTATCCAAAAAACTTGACAAGTCACCTTGTCTTTAGTGATCACAAACAAAAACAGAAATTGCTGGAAAAGCTCAGCAGATCTGGCATCATCTGTGAAGAGAAACCAGAGTTAATGTTTCAGGCCCACTGACCCTTCCTCAGAATGTCGAACTTTAAAGATCATGGGATTTTATGGTACAAACAGTGTACTGTGCCTGACCTAACAAAAAGAGCAAGAGTTTCTCTTTTAATGCTGGATTTGTAATCCTGAATCATTAGGAGATTCAAACTAATCACAGCGAGCTTCTCATCTGGGTGTGGACAATGTCTGAGACTTTCAATATGGTGAGATCATACTAATGAAGTATATACTCACTGAATGATATTACACTTTTGAGGGATTCAAAATGTGTTGGTGTTCTATCTGCAAAATGTATGGTGTTGTTTTTGTGAAGAAGGTACCCAAAGAGGAGATATCTCGGTCTCAAAATGTAGAACATATGAGGATAAACATGTTTTCTAAAGATGTGATACTATGTCAGTTTTGCAATGCTTTGATATCACAGTCTTACACACACAGTCTGGGTTCTGTACTTACTGATGTCACTGTACATCGTAGCTCATCATCTACACTGACTCCATTACACAGAAAGTGTGACTGAAGGCAAGTTGTGTCTTACATGGGAATATCAAATATCATGATGCCATGTAACTATCTTGAAGGTACAGTGTCTGTGTGGCCTGGAATCTACTGTAATACCTCAAATTTCAAATTTATTTAATACATACTTGAGCTTACACACTCAAACTTCACACAACAGGAGTCCACTGATTTATTTTGTGGTTGATTTATTTATTTTAAACCAAAGTTCCAAAGCGCAGATAAACAAATAAATTTAAACTGCGATAAATCCAGGGCAGACTCTCTGCTGCCTTTTGCATGGCAGAAAGTCTAACAAGATAATATATTTATGAAGTTTATGATCTGGTTGCCATGACAACTGTTGCAGTCTTGTGGTGCAAAATAATACTGCTGGCTGAAAATGAAAATATAAATAGACCTCTGACTGCAGGTCTGTCCTCAGAATTCTGTTCCAGAGACAAACAAGGTGTAGTTTTATGTACACTCTATCTTCATTATGTTTTCACTGACTATTCTTGACTAAAACAAAAACAAAGACAAATCAAGTTCATTCTGTACTGCAAATCAATCTTAATTTGATGCTATAAGTAACTCCATTTTAGGGGATGTGATGTAGGTCTCTTTGACCATCTACAATGAAAAAAAAATGATTTCATGATAATCTTTAACTGGAGCAGAAAATCTGAGGACACTCTTGAGTAACATCATAAAGAGGGTTTCTGCTGAAGTTACACTGGATAATAAGGAAGATCTCGAGGCAAAATGTACCTTCTTTCATGTAGCCAGGCTTTGAATTCTGTTTCTTTTTAGCTTTTTTTTTGCCTTTCTCTTCCTCTTTTGATTCTCTTTACCCACAACATGCTGTCCTTTCTCCTTTTCTGCTTTCATTGTTTTTTTCATTTTTTCTTTCTTTGTTTGATATGTGATAACTAAACTTTACTTTTACACTTTGTTCACACCATTCATTCTATTCTTCATATTTTCATTTCCGATGCGTTTTTCGACTTCTACTTTCTTGATCTTTTTCTCGTTGTCTGTGACCCATGTGATATATTGCCCAGTGATGTGTTCAATCTCTGAACTGTTTCTCCTCCTGGGTTTGGGAGCATTGGGGCAGAGGAGGTTATTCAGTCCCCCAAGCCCGCTCCCTCTTTACATGGGGGCTGATCATCTACCTCATTGTCTTTTTTCCATGTTCTCCCCTTATCTCTTGATATCATCAGTACCTCTAAATCCATCAAGCTCTGTCTTGTATATATATTGATGGAGTTTCTGCAGCCATCTGGAATAGAGTATTTCATCTATTTACTTACCTCTTAATGATGGAGTTCCTTCTCATTTCAGATTTAATTGTACCCTATTCTGAGCCTGTGCCTGGTACTAGATGCCCCAGTTAGGAAAACATTCTTTCTGATCGACTTTGTCTAGCTCTTTAACTTTGTAAAGTTTTAAATGAGCTTTGTTAAATGCTTGGCTCTATCTGCATTTTATTTAGGGCTTGCTGTTACTCTTTTCCCCTTGGTTCATTCATGGGATAAGGGTATCACTGGCTGGGCAATTGCCCAGAAGGCAATTAAGAGTCAACCACATTGCTGTGGGATTCACGTCAGCCAGACAGGTAAGGCAACTGAAGGACATTAGTGAACCAGATGTCTTTTTTTCCTGACAATTGACTCACAGTCACCATTAGATTCTTAATTCCAGATATTTATTGAATTCACATTCCACTATCTGCCATGGCAGGATTCAAACATGGGTCCCCAGGATGCTACCTGGATTAACAGCCCAGTGGTAATACCACTAGGCCATCGCCTAATCACTGCTTACTCAGCGACTTATGAACTTTCTATCTTTTGGGGAGGTACAGGTATAGTGGTAAATTCACTGGACTAGCAATCCAGACCCCAGGCTAATGTTCTAAGGACATTATTGTGCGAGATATGCGGCTGTCCGGCCCCATCTCCGGCACTTTTATTTCCCTTCCCAGGAACAAAGACACGGAGGAGTCTGTCCAAAACTTTTCATTCAACTTTGCAAAGTCGGGTGTTGTTCCCGTGGGTACACACACAAGCATAGTAATCTCCACGCATTATATACACGTATATGTGGGCTGGGTCTCCTACTGCTGTCTTGACCAACGAGTGCTAGGGTTCCCCACTGTTTTCCTTATTTGGGTTCTGGTGCCTGCGATTATTTTGTTATTCACTTGGCCAATCAGTGTTCGAGCTCCCCGTTCTTTCCTTATATGGATGATGTTGTACAACTGTGGTTAAGGACGGTCTCTCAACTATCGAGGAAAGCTGTTACAATTGTTTCATTCATAAAAACATGGGGGAGGTCCGGCACC